>NC_083867.1:3189583-3530000 GCF_029169275.1 Apis cerana | reverse complement strand
TTTTTTTTTTTTAAATATTTTGAGTTTATAGATAAAAACTAGTGATTTCAAATTTTTAACCAATATTGCACGTACATATAGATGTAAACGCATGAGCGCGGGCGCGCACTCACACACATTCAAGAAATACGCGTGTATGTTATGTAATATATCTTAGGCATGCACACTCATTCAGCGGCCCTTATAATTTAGATAATGTTGCATCTTAGAGAATAGAGATCCGGGATATTTATTTTCATTTAACATCCGATTAAATTACCTACTTACTCGCTGACGTACCGATTAAAAGGTGAACCCTTATTCGTTTCTTATAGATTATGACCGCACTTAGGATCTCGTTCGTAGGGATAACATTCATCCTCAAATCTGAAAAAAGAGACTAACCATCATTTTATCATGTAAATTTTTTCCACTCTCGCGAACGAATTTCGAATTTTTTTTCAATTTGTCAACAATTTTACCATAACCAGATCCAAAGACGAATGCCATTTCAAACGAGGAAAGTAATCGAATTTGAATTCTGGATTAATCACATATATTTGGAATTTTTTCCAAACAAAACAAATAATTTCACACTTAACAAATAAATAACAACTGAATTGTTTTTTCTCTCGTCGTTGAAAAATTGAAATTGAAACGATGAGAATTCGATTCACAATATCGTTCATTCCACGACTGAGATCCTAACCTCAGTCTCAGAGTGGTAGTTCCACTCGACAGTCCACTAGGTATACTTTTAAAATCTAAATCGATTTTTTTTTTTTTACATGTAACATAAGAATTATAGGTACTAGTTTGCGATCCTTGGTAGGCGATGAATACAACATTCTGGACATAATTAGACTAATTCTCCGCATCATTTTTTTGGACCAGGTCCGTCTTAGACGTGTGTCTTCAACGAAAGCACTTTGCGAAAATGAGCGAGTATCTATCCACTCTGTTATTTGTCGCAAATTGTTTCGTCGAAGATTAAAAAGAACCCAGTCCTAATTTCTCACTTTGATCTTCTCTGATTTCGTTATTGACGATTTTTCGACTGACGACTTCCCACAGGATGAAACGTCGAATTATAATGAGTATAGAAGATTATCTACAAAGATCTAAACCATTTCATCCCGCTGCAACTCGTCAGCGAACTTGCGCACGTTGGATAGTACAAAATCGAAAATCGGTCTACGTCTCACTGTTCAGCTGGAATTCAAAATAAAAATCGATTGGATCCTACAGAACGACTAATTCGTCGTGATCAGACTCGTCTCGCGACAAAAAAAACTAATATACGTTCTTATATGCAAATATTAGTACTTTCCGCGAAATCACAGACAGTAGCGATCAACGTTTCACGTTTGTCAAACAAATATAACAAAAAAAAAAAAAAAATATTTTTCAATCTCTCAACAAATATCGAACAAATAGAACATAATTCGCGCGAATGACATCGATCGTAATTTTAAAAATCGCGCGCTTTTTTTCGCCTCGATACACTTACCCCTAAGAAGCGGTTCTCTTCGGCCGATCCGGACGAATATCGTAGCAATGGGAACCAATGTCGTCGTTTTCTTGGACTGGGCTTCCGCGTAATCGTCAAAGATTCAAGATGTTTTCGTTAAATTCCCTTCTGATTCTGATTGAGCTGAACAGTGCAAGACAAAGCAAACTTACGGTCGAGCAAGTGATACAGACCGATATTGAAAAGGAAAGAGAGTAACGAGGACAGAAATCGTTCGTCCAGATTGGAATAAAGGTAAAGGGGAGGGGGCTGCTTAGGACAGACACTAAGTGACACTAATTTGCTTCACTATATATATATATATATATATAAAATATGTATATATATATATATATAACTGGAGGAAATTACTACCGAATTACGAATTGGACAGATTGTTCGGTGCCGCATATGACATGCGTACTATTTGAAGAAGACCGACACCTGATATACCGACACGCGGGAAAAAAAGAGTCTGGTTGGATGACGTTCCAAGGACGCCGCAATAAGTCACGCACATTCTATACAACAGTATTACCTTCCGTTGAATAATAACCATAGATGACGATAGGGATGACGATGACCGGCAATAATAATATTATAATGATAATAATAATAATAATAATAATAATAATAATAATAATAATAATAATAATAATAATAATAATAATAATAATAATAATAGTAATAATAATAATAATAGTAATAATAATAATGATAATAATAATAATAATAATAATAATAATAATAATGATGATGATGATGATGATGATGATAATAATAATAATAATGATAATTATAATTATAATAGTAATAATAGTAGTAGTAATAGTAATAATAATAAGGATAATAACAATAATAATATTAATAATAATAATAATAATAATAATAATAATAGTAGTAGTAGTAATAGTAGTAGTAGTAGTAGTAATAGTAATAGTAGTAGTAGTAGTAATAGTAGTAGGAATAGTAATAATAATAATAATAATAACAATAATAATAATAACAATAATAATAATAATAATAGTAATAATAATAATAATAATAATAATAATAATAATAAGAATAAGAATAAGAATAATAATAAGAATTAGAATGAAAATAAGAATAAGAATAATAACAATAATAGTAATAACAATAATGATAATACTATAATAATAATAATAATTAATAATAATATTAGTGATAATACTAATACTAATAATACTACTAATAATAATAATAATAAATAAAATAAAATAAAATGATAATAATAATAATAAGATATAAAAATAATAATAATAATAAAATAATGATAATAATGATAATGATGATCATAATGATAATAAAATAATGATAATACAATAATAAAAATAAAATAATAATAATAGTAATAATAATAGTAATAGTAATAATAATAATAATAATAATAATAGTAATAATAGTAATAGTAATAATAATAATAATAATAATAATAATAATAATAATAATAATAATAATAATAATAATAATAATAATAATAATAATAGTGATGATGATGATGATGATGATGCTGATGATGATGCTGATGATGGCGATGACGACGATGACGACGATGATGACGATGATGACGATGATGGTGAGGATAATGATGATGATAATGATGATGGCAATAATAATGATGATAATAATAATAATAATGATTAATAATAATAATAATAATAATAATAATGAAGATAACAATAATAACAATAATAACAATAATAATAATAAAATAAAATAATAATAATAATAAAATTAATAATAATAATAATAGTAATAATATACTACTCGCGGAAACATTATCTCTCCTTACAAGTGATAGGCAGTCTTTGAATAGCTGCTGAACAAAGTTCGATAAGTGTGTATGTGTATGTGTGTGTATGTATGTGTGTGTATGTGGATTACGTGTCTATCTATCCGACGTTTTGTCGTGGATGCCGGTTATTCAAATGACGATGACGACGACTACGAGGACTGATGAGAAATTGCTGCATTGCGAATCGACCGTATGGGCGATTCGTCGACTCCTTCGATTTCTCTGGGGTGTCAAAAAACCTGAAAGGTGTTCAGGCAGCCAGGCCATGAGGCGTCTGATGAAGAAGCGCAGGATACTGCTGAGCCACGTGCGCCAACTGATGATGATGAGCGTGTGCGTGAATGTGTGGATGAACGACGGCGGTGGGGGGCGTGACGGTGCTCGAGGCACCGGCGGCGTGGGTCGGTAGAGGCGTTTGAGGTTGAGGCGCGTGAAGCGTGTGGCTGTGACCTGTAACCAGGCTCGCGTGGTTGTTGGAATGGGTAGCGGCGTTCCCAGTCCCTGTCCCTGTCCCGGTCCCGGTCCCAGTTCCTGTGCAACCGTTTGTAGAGCTGTGATTAGAGTGTGGATGGCCGAAGACGACCCCAGAGAAGGCCACGGGTCACTGATGATGCTTCGCGGAACCATTTGCGTGGTGCGCCTGCGCGACCACGTGATGACTCGAGGGTGGCGCATGCGCGGCGCTCGGATGGTGGTGACTACCGGTCGCCGCGTGGTGATTTGCATTATTGGCGCTGCTGTTGTTATTGTTATTGTTCTGCTGCTGCCGTTGACTATTTTTTTTATTTTTCATCCGTCGATTTTGAAACCATATCTTCACCTGTCGCTCGGTCAGATTCAGATTTCGCGCGAGCTCCCACCGTTTCTGCTTCGACACGTAAGCGTTGAATAGAAATTCCTTTTCTAGTTCGAGCGTCTGGAATTTGGAATACGGTTTGCGTTTCTTCCGTACCGTCACTTGGCCAGTCCATTCCAGAGGATTCGAGCTCCCGCAACCGACGCCCATACCAGCTACGCCAACACCTACGCCGACTCCCGCCAGGGAACCTGCGGGAAACAACGAAGATGGGGAGGAACCCCACATCACTTAACACAATTAGTTTGCCGGTAACAAACAACCTAGTGTGCTAACTAGAAATACATCTTATGATTAAATTTTGCATCAATGGTGAGATTACGCTTATCGACTTTATAGACTACGAACAAATAGATCGGTCACTTTTTTGTCGACAATTCAAATTTAAATAAAATTATAAGATGTTTTATTCAATTTCGTAATATCAATAAAAAATTAATAAACCGTCGTATAATATTCTATATACGATATTATATTTTTACAAGTAAATTATTTGTATAGAAATAAACGTGCAAGATATGGAAACAGGTACGATACTCGCAATTATGTGATCGAACGAGGAAACTAACCAAACCTGTTTCTTTTCTCGCGACTTAGGGAATTATTAGATTTGTACAAGTCAACAGAATCGAGAGCAAATATATCGGTTCATTAGTTGATGTATCGGTGCGTAACTAGTACCGTTAGGTTTTGTCCCAAATGAAATTTCTATTTACACTTGTTACGTGTTACAAATCAATTGAAACAGATCGATCAATATACTGTCTTCAAATTTGTCCTTAGGAAATTTTTTTTTTCTTTCGTTTGAAAGAAAATCCTTTGAATCGATAAGCGTAACACACTCGATTGTACATATTAATTACCATATATCAATATTGTAAATAATAAGAATTTATTAAAGTCTATAATTGTAATTTATAAATAGTTTCAAAACTTTTTTTATATGAAAGCGTTCCGGTCAAAAGTAGAAAAAAACAAGTAGAATTATATTCAAGTTTTGTATTAGAAATTTATATTTATGCGAAATACAAAATTCTAATACCTTGAATTTATACTGTTAGTCTGGGATCAATATATAGAAACTAATCTAATTTTTTTTAAACATTCAATGAAGTTTTTTCAAGAATAATATATCCTATTAGAGATAAAAATTCAAATTTAATTTTTAGAAAAATAAAGAAAAAAGAAGAAAATTCAATAAATATTATAATATTCAATAATTTTTTTTTTTAAGAATAAAATAAAATATTTACTACAACGAAAATCAATACAAATCATAATTTCATTTTTAAAAAAAATCGATATCGATAATTTTCCTAAGAATGAAAAAAAAAGCTACTGAAAGATTGTGTTTCTTTACAGAATTTATTAGAATTTTTTTAGAGAAAAAGAGCGCGAGGTCACGAGATCGAGAAATTTATACTCAAAGCGGGTTCTTAATGTTATAGATTACGTGTGTGTATATGCGCGCGCGTGACGCATGGAGCGAAGGGTTCGTCACGTTGCGTCGCGACGACCAGCCGATATGATATAATTGGACCGAGTGTACTAACCATACAGAAAACATGAAACGGGAATCCGAAACACGGAACTGTTAGTACGTTCCGTGTTTGTAAATGATTCGAGAATCCTATGATTCGTGGCTTGGTTTTTTTTGCTTTAGAATTTTTCTCTTCTATGATTTCAAGAGATTAGCTTAACTAATTATAAATTTCTATTATTTGTTGTTGAATAAAAAAAAAGACGAGAAAATTCTATTTTATTATTTTATATTAAATTAGAAAGAGCAGCCAATATTGAAAATTTTTTAAATTAAAATTGTAATTAAGATTCAACAGAATTAGAATTAGAATTAGAATTAATATTTTAGATATAAATGAATTAAAAATTATATATATATATATGTGAAAATAAATAGATGGTATTTGTAATTATATATCTTTATTATTATTATATTATAATACTAATTTGTCAAAAATATTTTTATAAAATAATTTTATAAATTATAATTTGATTTCTAATATTAATGTTAAAACTACTTAAGAACTTAAGAATTATTCATTTAAATTGATTTTTAATTTTTGCTTTTCACATTTATTAAAAATGTAGAAATTTTTCTGTTAAAATAACATCGATATTTATTCATTTTTCTAGTTCTAATGTTAAAAACAAGATATAAATATCGTCTTTTTGAAAGAGATCGCACGTAGCGAAACGAAGGGATTACGAAAGCAGTCGGCACTTGCCCGTCTATCTTTAACCTAAGTACGGACAACGATGGCGAGGAATTGTTGCATAGCCACGAAACGCAACAGCTTCGTGAGCCTGGCAACGTTACACGGTCGTAAGCGCAACCAAATTGCCTTCTCCCACCTGCTATTCCCCATATTAAACCTCATGGACATTGTTATGTATGCAACGTGTTACGTATGCTGATATATCCTCCTCAAAATTGTTATTTCTTAGTGAACATCTTGGTTTTTTCAAAGAAGAGATTTTTATTAAAGAGATTCATTCTTAAAATTTTCTATCTAATATTCATTGAAATATTTAAATTTATATAATATTTTTGTATATTTATTTTTATTAATTATATTTAATTATTTATATATTTAATATATATTTTATTGTAATTGAGTTTTATAAAGAAATAATACGATTTAATCTAAAATTTTTCTTAGTATTGTTTTTTGAAAAATTTTTTATTATTATTATTTTTTTTTAATCATATAAATTTATCTTATTAAATATTTGATTAGATGGATCGTAAAAAAATAAAACAAAAAAATCTAGAAGTTAGTTTGAATTTCTTCTCTTCCATTCTTATTAGATCACGTAATATCCACTCTTCCCTTTTTCTATATCTCTCACCCTTACTTTTATCTTATTTTTACTCACTATTACTTTACTCACACTCCTATTACTGTTGCCCTTCCGCAACATTCGTCTCGTCTCGTTTCGTAAAATAACGTGGCACGATTGCTTAAGCGACAGAAATTTATTGCCCACTAAAACGCTAGAGTATGCAAATTATTTGACAAAGGTCAGAATTCTCACGAATGTCAATACATACAAGGGACGTGTGCCACGAAACTGCGGAATAAATGACGTATATATCGATTTGTGGTCGGCGTGTTGCCAGCAACGAGCATGTTATAACAGACTCTTGACAACTATTATTAATGATCTATCAGTATCGATATAATCTTTCTTCCTGATCATTTAAATATTAATTTAATAAAAGTTCGTTTCCAAAAACAAATTTAAAATTTTAACGATCAAAACTGGAAAAACAAAATAACGAGAATAATTTAAGGTTAACGATCATGGTTATTCAATAATCTGAAGTGACGCTAATTAGAGACCGCTAAGAAACGCAGGAAGCGCGCGATAAATTAAAAACACGAAACGTTGGACCTCATTTAAAGTAGCAAACTGGCTTTTAAATGACGGGCATCCAACGTTTCTCTGTAACCGGTCCTTATTTCGATGTTTTTCATCCAGGAAGATGCCTATCTGCTCGCAAACGATGAATCGTGAACGGCGGCAGCTGTTTTCGATACTTGTCGTCGAAAATCACATAAATAAACGTTTGGCCGGAGAAATATTTGGACGCGATACCGTATGAACAGCGTGGTTTCGGAACACCAGACGGACGAACAAAGATAATGGAGCTGCCATCTATTGGGGAACGGTTAAACTATACGTGGCGCTCGTATTCGGTTACTTTGTATAGAACGCACGCCTGCGCGTGCACCTCCCTACCACGAATGTGTACGATTAACTTCGGGGCTAAGGGAATCACGCAAACTTTATCTCATTTATCGGGTGGAGCGTGTCCGTATGAGCAGCCACTGTGTCTCGTATTTTTCTATTCTTTACGATTCCAAATGCGTGCTTCTCTTTTTCAAACTCTATGATTTCTGATCGAAAATTCGTCGCGGTAAGCTTAGCTAACCTTCTCTATTAGAGATGTTTTGACGATGAAAAGTCTAAACCATGAAGTCAGGTGAACGTTTGCTTGTGTCTGTTAGCAGTGAACAGAATTCGAACTGGTTATGTAAGTAACCGAACCAGAGGCCGACTAGATGGGTAAAAAAGTATTGAAACGAGTCGAAGCCTCGTCGGGACGAGAGAAACGGAGAGAGGGAGTGACGGGGACAGCGTTTGCGAGAAGGAAAGCGAGGGAACAGCCGTTAGTAGGAGAAGAATGAACGGCTGCACGGGTCATGGAACGGATCAGCTGATCGGAGGCGCACGCCAGAGTTTACGAGTTACGGCCGCCAATAAACCTGCCGTGGTTCGTTGTTGCTCATGCGACGTTTCATGGGTTCCAGGGTCTCGAGAAAAGGACTTTGGGTGGGGAGGCGAAAGAGAATGACCAAATAGAACGTGAATGAACGATGACTGGATCGTTGGTGTGACAGGTCAGGATCTTCGCGATTTTTGATTTTTTATCGCGCATTCTCTCCTTCTTTACTCTCTGCCTATTTAACTCGTTTCAAGGTCAAGCTAGAAGAAATTCACATCACGATCTCGTGACTTTCAGCAACGTTTCGTTTCCCTGTGAATTCGCCGGAGCACGTACAATGCGATGACCTTGCGCGTACAAAAAAAAAACAAATTTGTTAGAATCATCCCGCTCAGGATTACCGCCTTATCAATCCTACAATAGCATATTATTTTGTTAAATTATTAAATAAAATATTAGGATTTATAAATTCCTTAACGTACTTTTTAGTTTTTCAAAATTAAATATACAAAAAACAATACATAAATTTTATATTTACAATTACTTTAATATCTCGTTAAAAAGATGTTGGAACATTATTACAAGTTTAAGAAACTAATTATTTTTCATATTAATCCAAGACTAATTTAAAAAAAAAAAGTGGCGACTCTTTTCACTAAAAAAATCCGCGTACAAGATACACGTTAACACCTCGATTATCGAAATACCATTATCAAAATCAAGTGAATAGAAAGAAACCAAGCGAGAGTCGATGCTTACCTGGAGGTGGGTACGGGCTGGACGTGACAGGTTCGGGCGCCCCGTAATTCCTGAGGCCCCCGTATCCATCGTGAGGGAAGGCGCCTTCTGCGGCGACCATGGCGGCAGTGACTCTTCCTCGGTCGTCCGCCGCGGACGGCGTCAAATATGGTACCCCTGCCTGCGAATGCGGATGATGATGGCCGGCCGTGTCAACCGGATGGTGATGCCTGGCCGTGGTGTACGGCGCGTAATTACACCAACTCTGGGAGAAGCTTTGATGACAGGAAGAGACGGCCGGATCCGCGGCCCCCGTGGCCGCGGAAGAGGAACCTGCTCCCGTCGAGGAGCTCGTGGTCGCGACTCCAGCCGAATTGTACGACTTGTAATCGGAGGTGGACCCGGCCGTGGCCGAGCCCGCCGTCGCCGCCGCTGGCGACCAGAAGCTGAGCGTGCCCGCCTTCCGGTTGTCCCTGGAGGAGCCGGAAGTGGAGGTAGGATCGGCCGCCAGATTGTAATACGTCGGGGGGTTATTACCCCCGTACGTTTGATGATGGTTCAAGGAATCGGCCGCCGACGAATAATGAGATTCTTGCGGATGATGAGGGCTGTAACTCCAGCCGCCTTGGGATCCGGCCGAGGATGAGTGGGAATGACGGATGACGCCCGCTGGTCCAGCGGCGGGCGCGGCGGCGGAATCCACGCAGCCGACCTCTCCGTAGGAAGCGGCCGGTGTCGCGGTCAACCTCTTGGCGGGTATGTGGAGAGGTCCTGGCGCGCTGTTGCTCGCCACCGAGGAAGCGCTCGGCGAGGTCGAGCTGGCGCTGGCCGTTGGTGGCGGAGGCGCGCTCGTGGCCGAGGAGGCCGGTGCACCAGGCGAGGTTGGTGTGGTCGCTTGTTGGTGAGACGCGGGCGTTGGGGTCTGTTGTTGCTGTTGCTGTTGAACGGAGATAAGGCTCGAGGCTGTTGGCGGGACCGGTGGTGGGCTGTCCTCGTAGAGGGATCCGTTCATCATGGCCCACCAGGTCACCCCGGTGGAATTCCCCGCTCCGGTAGCTGTCCCCATCGGCGTAACAGAGCCAGGGTGGCCCACGCCGGAGCCGCACAGCGGCGCGGCGTGAACATTGTCGTACAGCGTCGCCGTCGAGCAAGCCACGTGATCGGCGATGGTGCAGATGATGGCCGGTGATGGTCGGTGTTATAACGATATTCGGTATATCAGCGGATGTCCACGGTCCCGTGTGCCGGTCGGTTTCGGTCGCGATCGTGCGCGAGAAAGTGGCGGTGGATTGAAGCGTGGGGAGTAGAAGGATCGATTTTTTTTTTTTTTTTTTTCACCAACGGATCGTGTAACGCATCGTCGTTTCGCGCGGTTGCATTTACGACGCGCGCATACGATCCAAGGACGGACGAGGCGGCGATGTAACGCACCGAGTAACGTTAGACCGGGCGAACGAGTCACCGTACGCGGTGAGAGAGGAGCGCAGGTGGTGGAGGAGAGGGATAGGGAGGAGGAGGCGAGGAAAAGAAAAGGGATGAGGATGATGGAGGGTGGGGGCGAGCGGAGCGGTAGTTATTATCGTCGATTTTACGGGAACAGTCCCGTCGAGCGTGGAGATCGGCGGCGATGGCCAATGGTCGTTGCGCGAGACGCGTGAGATTTCAAAAAGACGAGGACGGAAGGGCAAGTTTCATCGTGTGCGAAAGTAGCCGCGTTGCTCCGTGGAATCGCGGAATAAATAAAGAAAACGCGTGCGGAAGGCAGAGAAGGCGCGCGCGAATAGGTGGGGATAAAGAAAATTGTACGGGTATACGGTGATCGTGCGAGTGGAGGGTTGGCGGAGAGAGGAGAGGGTGTGCAGCAGCGCGGCAGACAGGTGGAGGGGTAGGTAAGCGTGGGATGGAGGGAGAGACGACACACGGTGATCCAGAAGGCGAGATAGAGAGAGAGAGAGAGAGAGAGAGAGAGAGAGAGAGAGAGAGAGAGAGCGGAATATCAAAGAAGAAGGATGGAGATACGTTATAGAGCGAGACCAGGAATAGACAGAGAGGGAGACGAAGACGCCCAGGGGCGCGATAAAATGCGTAGCAAATCCGTCGAGAAGAGGTCCATGCACCAACACCACCACCACCACCGCGACAACGCGTCCGAGATGACGACCGAGGTTGCGATTGAGGTTGATGGGCGACAAGTAACCACGTGCGAACACGTCGTCGATGAGAATCCAGTCACACCGTCAATGGAATCCCAATGATGATGTCCAGGTAATCCAGGTGGTCGAACAGCAAATGACGGTGACCGGTAATTAAGATACGATGCGAGGAGCGCGATGTTGGAATGAACGAAAACAAAAAAATTGACACAGCACTTCTTTAAAAATGTACGTTGACAGATATCTGATTGTAAAGGATTGTTGAGTTAACTATTCGTAATAGATATATTCGTAATGAATGTGAAACAACAGTTTTTATTTTATTGTTCGGATCGGTCGATGTCGTTTCGCGCGTTCGACGGAACTTGGCGATCGTCGAACGTCACCGGTGACGATGAATGCTCGAAACGATCAACAAATAGTACACTCTTGGAACATGTCAAAAGGACACTTGGCAATCGTAATTTCCACGAAAAGTGAATCGATAAGCACGTCAAACAATGGTACGAGCACGTCTCTCTCACTGCTCGACCAATCTTGTTATCGTCGTCCCGATCCAGGCCATGCTCGAGCTGCATGTCGTCTCCTCAAAGGAAACTGTCACCTTGCTCATTACTTCGAACACACACGACAATTCGAGCGCGCACTTCTTCCTCACCAGTCACTTTCTTTTTTCTATCTTATTTCACCTTATTCCTCTTAACAAATATTTCTTCGTTTCAATCTGTCCGTATTAGATTAGACAGACGCGTGATCCGAACCTAAGAAACTTCAATAGACAAATTCGCGTCAAAGATCGCCACAGTCAGGAGAAACGGAGCGTTCGTGGTCGGACCGAATGCTATTTCTCTCGTCACTTTTTTCTTCCTTTCTGTCTCGGAAAGTCAGGTAGTAGACCCCTTGGATTCGGATATAACGGGGAGCACGCAGGTTATAGGTTCCTCAGCTGCACGGTCCCCATGGAACTGTGACTGGTGCGACGAACACACACGCGCGGTGTTTACACACACGAAAAGACTCCCTTTCTTCTCTCTGGCCTCGCTGAGCCGAACTGAGCGTCAACTGAGAGCTCTGCCCGCGGCTCGACGCGCAAACGGGCTAAACTGCGACGCGAGCGCGATCTATCGGATCGTTTGACAACCAAACTCTGGACGGACACGTCTCCCTCTTCCCCCTACCACTTCGCGCGCTGCCACGCCGTTATCCCCGTACCCCTTTCCTACCCTCGCCTATCAACTTCTAATCTGCCTTTCTCCCTTCTCTTCGTCGCGCGTGAAGCAGCACAACGAA
The DNA here is from genome assembly GCF_029169275.1 of Apis cerana. Classification (NCBI taxonomy): domain Eukaryota; kingdom Metazoa; phylum Arthropoda; class Insecta; order Hymenoptera; family Apidae; genus Apis; species Apis cerana. The sequence goes on along the minus strand of NC_083867.1, from coordinate 3,517,406 downwards.
ACATGCATATATACACGGCCCTCACGAAAGCCTGAATATCGCGCGCCGAGGGCTCGTCAACACTCCGCGTCTCAAACTTCTAAACATTTTTCTTGATTCGACTAGAAAAAAATAAAAGAAAAACTACTGTGACCCGAATTCTGATCTGATTGACGAACTGTAAATTTTTTCGACTATTATATTCTTTTTCCTTGCTTATGGTAAATCTGTGTAAGTTTTCGCGCCATTACAATATTTCGCGTGCGTACATTTTAAATACTCGTTGGCAAGATGAATTTTATTTTTCTTGGTTTTTTTTAAATAATATTTTAAGAAGCAATGAGAAAAAAGTATTATTTTATCATAGCTACGATTTTATCAATTCGTAAATTCGAATACTACGTTTTTTACAATACTTATTATCTTGTGAAGTAACGACCAGTCTTTATCGTTAAATTTTTTGTGTTTAGTCGAACATCGAGTAATTGTTGAAAATATTCTAATTATTATTCAAATTATTTCTTATTATAATTATTGTTATATTTCAAATATTATTATAGATAGTCAATAGATATTTCGTACTTGTATAATTCAGATCTTATTTTTAAACGTACAATACTGACTTTTTTTAGACGAATTTTTCTTTGAACGATACATACAGTATTATAATAAAATACAAACTGATCTAATCTCCAAAATAGAAAATTCTATGTCCCAATAAATCTCTTATCAATAATCCTAAATCGTGACAATTCAATAATTCTTGCAAATCTGTTTACTATTCCAACATGTTTAAAAATAAAACAAGAAACGTCAACATTGTAGTAAGACTCGAGAAAATGAAAATAACGTTGAATCGAAGGCCATAAAGGGCTCATAGCCATCAAACACCGAAACAATTCAACATACAGTGAAAGCAATCGTCCTAATGGCCACATTATCCATTCGAGTCACATTTCCATTGACACGACTATACTGCGAACTGATTCAAGGAGTCGGCCGCGAACAAACGACTCGAGTCCTCGACCGTTCTCTTGCTACGTATTTTACACGAGTGACGTCACGCGCAAAAGGAGGAATGGATGATGTCTCGCGACTGCCACAATCTCACGCCGGTGCGTGAATCCACGTACACGATGGCGCGCAGCGTGCATGTGCACGCGCGGACGAGTGCCGACAATACGTCACGGCAGTATTGCAGTCTAAATCTCGGTACTTTTATGGGGCAGTAAAGTAAAACGGTCTGACAACAACTCCGGTGGCACATACGCGTTCCATCTGTCCATCAAACTCTCGCGTCACTAGAGCGCGCCACGCGCGAGACCGTGTGTCAATTAATTGACTAGGAAATTACGAAATTGTCTCAATTGACTGCTAGCAAATCTATTACATTAAAGGTTTGTATTATTCATATTTTGATTTTGTACTTGATTTTTACAAAATTATTAAATAGTTGATTAGTAGATTTATTATGTTGAAGGTAATTTTTATTCAGATTATTTTTTTAGGAAATTATTTTTATAGGTTATCAACTAATTTTTTAATTGTTACAATTGATTATGTCATTCAAACTATTTTTAAGATTGATTTTTGAATCTTTTAATCAGAGATGATCTATATTTTTAATTTTACTTTTGAACTTGATCTTTATTTTAATTGACTATTACTTCTATTAATAAATTTATTATCAAAGTTAATCTGTATTATTTAATCTATTTTTCAATTAATTTTTATTAAAACTATTTTATTTGTTTCTTGAATTTATCAACATTTATTATATTAAAACTGATTTATATTATTCAGTTTAATTTTAATTTTTAATTTTATCCAGCTTTAGTTTTATAAAATTGTTTCATAAATGTTTCATATGAAGTTGATTATTAAATCTATTGACAAGTTTCTTACATCAAAGTTTATCTGTATTATTCAAATTTGAAAGCTTAACTTTTAGAAATTTATTATATCAGAACAAATTTATTATCGGTTAGTATTTATTAGTCTAATTTTAAGTTTAATATTTAAGAAATTGTTTCAATTGATTATGAATAGATTTACTAATAAATTTATTATATCAAAAGATAGTGCATTATTTGTAATATTTTTGAGTTTGATTTAAGTTTCAATTTATAATTATAATTGAAAATCTATTTATAGAGAAACATATAGAGAAACATATAGTTGAACATATAATGAATAATTTAAATATTTTACACTTATTTCTAAAAGGTGTGCAATGTTTCTTTCATTCTAATATTTAATGAAGAACAAGAAAATTAATCATTTCTGGTTTTTCCTATTTTTTGATTTTCATATAGATACTTATATGCTATTCTAATTTTAAAAATGCAAAATATATAATATAAAATTTCAATTAGCTAATAATAAGTCTGATACATACATTAATAAAACATCAACTTTTAAAATATTGAATATAATGCTATTCAATTTTACATAAAAGATTAATCATTAACAATATAATCAAATAATTAAAATTTTTTTAATAATCATTCTTATACTAATATATTCATGATACATTATTAAAAAATAAAAAGAATATTTTTCAAATATTTTTATAAGAATTCTTATAAATGACTTAAAATCTTATTTTTTTACAAAATCGGTATAACGATAATGTAATTAAGTATCTAACCTCTCAATTTTCACTACATTAAATCTTATTGAGAAAAATCTATTGTCCACACTGTTATCATTTAAGTCTTGTCTCATCGTGGTCGGGAAATACGAAGCACGAGACTCTCGTTTGAACAAGAGTGTGCGATAAATCGCGGGGGAGGCGTGAACCACCTGACGTTTGTTGTACAGGAGACGCGATCATGAATGGGCTTTATAGCAACCTCGCCCATTTATAGGTAGTATGCGCGGTTTAGTGGCTATGGGTTTAGTGCGACGCAGTTGTATACAATCCTCTGTTTACGGCAAGTACGTATCGTTATCGTCTCGACTTTTTAGCTCGACATTTCGAGGTCGGCCATGACACACGAATTAACTCGTCTTGTCACAAAGAGACATCTATCGGGATCATTTTAACAATAGATGATGTGTCTTCCTCTTGTTCTTCAATTTTTTTTATAGGTAACTGTTTTCCATTTGCAATGCAGTTTGTATTTTGAGATGTATTGTGAATCGGTGAATTGATAAAAATAGTTGATTGCCAAGTGTCGCTGTTCGTAGACATTTTCCAAGTGTAACACTCGTTTGCATGTATAATAAAATGAATTTCAAAGATCGATACTTTGTGGAATAGAAATGTTTGTAGAATGTGGGCATCGTGGGCGTGATAATGATTTTATTTAAATCAGTGATTCCCAACCTGTGAATTTTGAAATTTGTTCGTTTTAATGTAATTACATTGCGATATTTTACTTAACTAATAGTATCAAAACGGGTAATTTCAACATTTATCTTTTATGAAAAAGAAAGGTTATGAATTATTTGAATATTTCGAAAAAAAATTCGCAATTGAAAGAATATTGAAAAAATCATTCGGCGGAATAAGAAAATCAAATCAATTTTTCTTACCTTATATATGGAAAAGAACATTTGAAAGTTATTTGAATATTCCGAAAAGGAATTCTCAATATTTCAAAAAGGTTGAGAGACACTGATTTGCGACGATAAGCCGAAGAAAATGCAGAAATGGGCTCGTGCGCAACTCACCTTGTATACCGGCCAGTGTTCCCGGCTGGAACACGCGGGAAAGCCTGAAACATTAGCGAATACAGTAAAACAGTGATATGTCGCATCGAAAGGGTTTCATAAACGTCTTGTATAACGCATGTATCGATTGCCACATAACGCAACTCCCACGCCATTTTCGTCTTAGACGCATTGTCCGCATCGTTTTCTTACCACAAATTGCGAAAATAGTACCTACACCTCAATAATCTTGTAGTTTTATGAGAAGGTAAGATATCTTGTTGTTAATTCAGTTAAATCGTACACGTGTCTCTAAATTTTAAAGCTTAGGTCCAGATAAAAGATTCGATAAATGTGAACAATGCCATCATATATATATAATAATATAAATAAAAAATAAAAAATAAAATTTTTAAATATTTCGTATATCGTTTTTTTCAAAGTAAAAATTTCAAAGTTCAATATTTATCTATATATATATTTTTTTTTTCTAAATTATATAGATTCGAATTTAATTTTAATTTAAATTAACTGACCTGCTGCACAGCTCGAACGGGTGAAACGTTTTCTCCACGGCGCCGTACACTTTGAGGCCTTTTATTTACAAGTTTACAAAGAAAAACATCAGCCTGGAACAGAAAGAAAGGGAATGCTTATCGACCTTGTAAGTAGATATACTTCGATTTTATAGGTTTTTGTAGTTTATATCGCACCAGGTATAAAGTTCGATATCTTGTACAACCATTAAACGGGACCTATAATGGGGTACCGCTTAGCCCGACATTTTCAAAAATTTGCTTCCGTTCTTAAATAGAGCCCACACGACCGCCATTTTGACGCTATTTCTGAAAGAAAAATTTCTTTTAAAAATTTTCTTCATTTTTCTTTTTTTTCTTTTTTTTCATTAATATACGTGAGCTAACACGAGGAAATATAATTATATATATATGTATAAAAATTCGTAAAATACTCTTGGTTGAAATATAATATGAATCATTTTTGATTAAAACGATTATATAAAATAATGATGATTCAAGTAAGAAAGAAAATCCTCTTTTAAAAATTTTTTCAATTCACAATTCTTAAACACAAACGCTTTTCAACTTTGCAAAGCAGCTAAAATAACGATTTCTCAATTGTGCCTCGTTCCTTCAAGATTCATTTATTTCTTAAGTACGAAATAAATATAAAAGAATCGTTATTGATAAGAATATATTCATATTCTTTCTTTCAGAAATTTTCTTCAATTTTTTTCACAAGTATTTTTTTCTGATTTAATTAAAAATTTTTTTTCAGAAATTTAAATCTCTCTCTCATATCAAAATTATGGAAATAGCAGTGATTTTTAAACGAAAGAAATCCTCTTTCAAAAGTGTTCTCGCTCGAAATTTAGAATCCAAAATGCATACAGAGAATTCACCAGAGATCCCTTTACAGGTAGGCAAATTCAATCATGGGCGTGAATTTCGATTCGTCGTGGTGAACGTAAATATCGAAATCGAGGCTGCAGGTAGGAAACGTGAAAATGCTCTCTGGAAGCGTCGTCTACTGAAGTCAAATCTCCAGGGATGTGTTTATGGCAAGCTGAACACCGTTTCGAACGGAAGAGGAAGCGCGTAACAGAGAGACAAATACTTTTTGAAAGTAGCAATATTCCCCAATCAAAAATATAATCATTTCAATCATTTAATTAATCTCACATATAATAAAAATTAATTTTAAATTGCAAATAGTTCTTTCTATAATTCATAAATTGTAAATATTTTTAACTTTATCCTTGCAACAAGTTTATTAATTTAATCCTTTAATTTTTATGATTAAAATTTTCATTAAAATATTCATAAATTTCTTTATCATTTAAATTGTGCATGTAAGAACAAATAATAGATGTATAAAAAAAGGATTAAATCATGAAAAATAATTTTTCACAAAAATGATCTTGATCCAATACATATTTTGATTGAATTGATTGAATGTAACAGTAGATGTAATGTAACGTTATACGTGAAATAAAACAAATTTTATTTTTCCAGAATAAAATCATCTCCAATGGAAATATCTATGATTGGTCACGATTATTCAACACACGTCCACACAAGGGAAACTCGACCAACAACCATGAAACAATCTCTTTTCCCAGAAGTCGGACATCTTATCCAAACGGCCGATACACAAATCCCGGCCATTTATCCGGCACAAAAGGCCCACCTTTCGGTCTCTTCTCTCCAGTTTGATAAATAGAACGTCTGGAGAAAGAGAAAAAATGGCAAAACTGGACGAAAGCTGTGGGGGCAGGGCGAGGGATATTATCGTGGACGCAGAAGGGTGGTCATGTGAAAAATACATCGGTGTGTGCAGAGGAGATTGGTCGAGGGGTGACGAGCGGCGCACAGGACACGAGAAAGCTCTTGCGTATCAGAGGGGTGGCTATGCCATTTCTATGGAACCGTCCATTTACACACCGTCCAACAGAGACGTGAGCACGCATCTCGCTGTGTAATCGAATTAAAAGTTGCATGGTTACGCGCCATTTTTCCCGCACGACGATTGTGAAACGAGAGGAACGTCGAGTCGAGAGAATTTTGGAACAGGATTATTTATGCGTTTAGGTTAGCTAATTGGGGGGGTAGTAATAAAGGTTTCAGGCGTAAGATTTCCTTCTTTTTAAGAGGAATCCAACGAGAAGGATATTTTCAAGGATAAACATTGTTGGTTACAAGTGATAATGGATATAGGTTATAATTATTTTTATGGGGAACATTGATGGAGATTAAACAATTTTCATTTTTTCTTCAATTTCATTTTATTTGCATATGCCTATCCTAAAGGCTAATTTAATTAATCTTTATGGATTAATTAATTATACTTATTCTCTATTATATTTACTTTCAAAATTGTATAAGTTATTTTTAAAAGTGTATATAGATATACTGGAAAGCTTGAAGAGTTGTTTAATTTTAAGTAGTTAAAATGAATTGTTGCTGCGAAGATTGTGTTATACAAAATATTGGAAAAAATTCGAGACACGAGCTGTGCAGACAGGAAGTTTCTCTCGTATAACGGTAGTTAAAAATTATCGAGTGGCTGGTAAAAATATAGGACTCTTAACCTTGACCCAAGGATTACAATGAAATTTATTACCCTCAAAGTTTATTGCTCTCAAACGCACGTTTTCGATAACACCTCTTGTCACTGTAATGGGTCGATATTTATCGCCTCGTTATTCGAGTAAGAGTGGTTTACATGGATAGAAAGATTTTTCGATAAATACCTAAAGATATAAGTTATAATATTTACTTAAAAATTAATATATTACACGTACATTTACATACAATTTACGGCTATAATATTAATATTTACCAAAATATACCAATATAATATTTAATAATGGGTATATTTAATAAGAAAGTTATTATATTTCGATTCTTTCCCTCTTAAAATTTATATATTTCAATAACTTTGATATTTTTATATATAAATACGATTATATTCCACGTAAGAAGAACGTTATTATTTCTTTCTTCCATATAGGATTATTAATCGTTAGAGTGTCCTTTGAAAAAAAACTTGCGAATTAATATTATCATTTTTCATCAGATACCGCTTTAAAAGTTTAATCTAATCGTAAGTTCCAGCTGTACGCCGTTCATTATTCCAAAACGAAGGGAACCCAATCCACCACGGGAGAAAAGAAAAAGAAGACATAACGTGGCCGAGATAATTAAGGAGAAAAAAAAAAGAACCCAATCCCCGAGGAGCCAGTCTTAATTCACGCCAGGCAAGAGTACTAAAAAAGCTCGGCAGAAAAGGGTTGCAGCTCCGTCGCCCTTCTTCACGAGAGATTACGAAACTCGAATCGTGAAAAAAAAGTTTTTCGCGAAATTACACTCCAAGAAGAGATACCCCGCCTCTTGGAAGAGCATCCAAGTTTCATTTATCCGACCCAACCCTATTCCAATAAATCTTAAGGATACATCCTTGATACGTAGTCGTTCGAGCAGCAATGCTTCGGTCGAATAAACACGAATGTTAATTCATCCGAGAGATATGTTTTCTGTCTCCCATTTCGTGTTTCCAATTCAGCTTCTTACATGTTATGTAAGTGTATAGGATAATGTATTGATTTATCATTATTTCTTTTCAGAATCTCATCGTTCCATGTGATTTTGTTGTAATTCCACGTAAGTAACGATTGGTCTATCCTTTAGACGAATCTAAACTTTTAAAAATCTCGATATCTCGTATATAAAACTCGTTCTTTAATTCGAACAAACAAATTTTTAATCCTAAAATATATTCCAGTCAATAGCGAAATATTATTAAAAGACGAATCGTCTTTTACAATTATCTATAACAATACTTTAAAAACCGATCCACTGGCCCATGCAAATTTCCATTTCAAATCCCAATTTAAATAAATTAAAAATATGTAAATATCCGCATATCTCGGCTCGAAAGGGGTTGAAACGCGCCGTCTGCACGATTCGGTGAACTGGTTCTGGTGGCCGTGTCTGGCGGGGGGGCGGGAAAGGGGGTCGAGTCCATAACCGCGCGACGCGTGCCGTTTTTAGCGTCGAGACGCCTTCCGCGTGGAACGCTGCCAGCACCGGGACGCCCTCTCGTTTCCACAGGCAGACGGTATGGCCGCTCGGCCAATCAGAAGCGCCGCCCGCCACACTCGCCTCCAACATGGCGCTGCGTGCCGCGTCCGCGCTACCGGCCAGATTACTAGTCCGGGATTCTCGATTCACCAGCCACCGTCGATTCACCTTCTCGTGCTCAATTAACTCTCGAATCTTATTATACCCTCGCGAATTTATGGTTCGGGAATGGAATAATCTACTGGTGATTGATGATCGGGGAAAATTAATCGGATGGAATTTTTCCCTAGATGTTAATTTCGTGATCTTGTTCTTTTTTCTTTCTAAATTTGGCAGGACGTAAATGGAATCTTGCTTGGCAGAGAATTCAGACGTATGCTTTGAGAAAGATTGCATTTCTCTTCGTGTATATCGATGTACAACCAGTTTTGATTATTCGTCTTCTTATAAATATTAATATTAGCAAGAAATGGAAAGAAACTTGGGTTAAAATCAATTATCTCGGGTCTTTTATAAGTCTCTTCAAAATTTTTGGAAAATATAAGGATCAAAAAAAAAACATATGCCCCACTTGACTTATCCTGGCCTAAATCCATCGTTTCTTTTACAGCTTGGATGGTTCTCGGTCTTGGAATAAATTACTGGGTGGAGCATAGACAGATTAGCCTTTCGAAATCTTTAAATGAGATTTCAAAACGGAGATTTTAATATCGATTAAGATATCTACCAGCCATCATCCTAGTTTTTTTTTCTTTATTGTCAAGTTGGCCACCTTTGAAAGAAACCGCCTTTTCGAGATAACAGGACGAAGAATTTTTTTTTTTATATCGCTGTGTGATATATTTCGAAGGTGAAAAGTCACGTGACACCTATATTTTCAGTCAAGTGATAAAAGGATTGATTGCTCGATATCGATTTTTAGTGAGAAGTTTATTAAGATAAGAGCTATAAAATACAGAATCACATATATTTCCAGTCGAGACAATTGACAAAATTTGAAACTCGTCCATTTACTTATATATTCGTTATTTTAATTATTCGATTGTTATTTAAAATTGCCGTTACATTCTATATAAAAATAGACAGATATAAATCAAATTTATCAACTCTAAATTTCTTTTGTCCCTGATTACCTTATATTATCTTATATGGTATCCACCATAATTAAACAATTCTTACACCTTCAATTTTTTCAATAAACATTAAACCACGAAATCTACCAGATATATCGCCATAAGCAATGATTACAATACAAACACACGTTCATACATTTCTTCTTTTCTTCTTTTCAGTTATTCGTATCACGAGCAATAATGGTCATCGGCCTCGATTAAACAAACAAACAAATAAACAAGCAAATAAAGCCAGCCAACGTTGAACCAGAAGCCAATTTATCTCGCTCACGTTCGCCCTTCCCCAGGAAACGAATCTCGCAAAAGGCGAACAACACGTCCAAGCCCACCGACTCCCCTAATGCAACAATTTCGAGTCGACTCGAGTGCTTTTTCTTTCCTTCCTCCTCTCTCTCTCTTTCTCTCTCTCTCTTCTCTTCTTTCTTCTTTTCTTTTCTTTTCGCGCTCGATCGTTTGTATTCCACGTTCACTCCATCTCTCGCACACCTATACACGCTCGAACGCACGATATGGACCCGCAGATGGAACAAAGTATAAGCGTGGGATATTCCATTTGGCCAGGGACGTGAAAGCGGAGGAGGCAAAGGGGGGCCATAAGAGGGTTTGAGCAGAAGCGTGCTGTGGTCAGCCTCGATTCTATATATATATATATATATATAAATTTTTATTTAAGAAATTATAATATAATTCAAAAGTTACGATACTTTTCAGTCAGATAGAAAATTATCACTTGATGATTACAGAAGGAGCAAGATCGTAATAGGTAATACTTGCATATTATTACTAAACGAGAATATAATATCTTTAATATTATGTTGTACACGTGCTATATAAAAAATATTCACAAATTCTTTCAGAAATAAGAAGTGAGGATGAGATGAAGCTCAGAAACGATTCAAAAATAAGAGGATTTTATTTGTATCGTGTTTATTATACGTATGGTATACCAAGCTTAATATATATGACAGGCAACTGGTATCGAGTCAAGGATGGCTAGACCGTTTCGTGTTGCTGGGGTTGCGTCGTCATGGGAACCGTCCTCATCAGGCGAAGTCTCAAACCGAAAATATTCTCTTCTCCCTTCCGCCCGTCCATCCGTCTTTCTTCGTCTGTCGCCTCGATCTAAGTATACGTACGTACAGGTTGTTTTTCGCGACACTGTTTTGCATTCTATCGCTCGAGATAAAGCCCTCCCGTGATGGAGGAAAGAAATTTTCGGTTTTCTGGGAGAAGAGAATTTGATAAGGCTTGATGGAGGTTACAATGTTGAACGTTTTTGCATTTTAATCGCCTGGAATTTCCGCCGCCTTTATCTTTATTCGGGGATGTGCCGCGTTTTTTGCTCGAATTTTGCATCGTATTTCTTCGATGCCTTCCATCTTCAAGTGGCAAGAAAGGGAAGAATAAAGAGGGAACTTTGGAAGAAAGGATTCAAAGAAGAGGCGAGGAGGGAGAAAGGATTAAATTCCATCTTTGAAATACCGTCTCCGCCAAATTGCAAGGGAGGAATAAAGAAAGGAAGATTTTCTAATAACTATCCTTAACGAGTATATCATTTCTCCTAATTCTTCAAAGAAGAAATAAACCGAAAGAAACTTCGAACAAAGCAGTCACGTTCCCTCTTCTACCATCATCAAACTTAATTCCACGCCGCGGCCATGCTTGTTTACGCCCGCCGGTGAAAGCCAGGATTGAATGCTAAGGAAAAGGCCAAGAGACTGTACCAACTGAGGGGATCATATTATTTTAGCTGAATTATTTATAGAACGTAGCCCGAGGGAAAAGGCACGCGCGCACCGTTTTTCCTCGAACAAGATTTCACCTGAAGAAAAATACATACGAATATAACACGTGCAAGGAGGAGGGGTGGCAGAGAGGGATAAAAAGGAAAACGGAAATCGTTGGTTGACCGTCGGCCAATGAAAGAATTGGAGGAAGAAGAAAAGAAGAATTGTCGCCAAGATTTAAGGAAATATCCCCCTTTGGGGGGATGCTCGTAAAAACTTTTCTTAAACAATCACCGAGATTTTCAGTCTGAAGGGGGATGAACGTTGGCTCGGCGATCAATGGCCGAGTTTCGAGCGTTGCGGTATTCTCGCGTATATCGCCTCCGATGTACGAAGATACGAAGGAATTTGGCGATAAATTTTAGAGGAAGGGAACGTGGTTAAGGGGCTGGAGAGATTGATACCGTGGATAGGATTCGAGGATGTGTTCCATTTGCATGATAATTTGAATTTTTATAAAATGATAAAAAAAAAAGAACACGAAATATTATAGGTTAGAAGAAGGGCAGTTTCCAATACCTCGACAATTCCCTAACTTTCACGAGGAAATTTTTTTTTTCCAAACTTTCACGAATTTTCAGTGAAATCTGCTCGAATCGGGGCCCAAGAATTTTTTCACACGAGGAGAAAGCTGTGCAACCCCGAGAGGGAAAGGCGATGTTCCATCGGATTCATTTGACCCTTGTCGTTCGACCCGTTTGTCCGATCTCACAGTTTATATCGTGCTTCTCGAGGACGTGTTCGTTATACGGTGGCTCGAAGTGTCCACCACGATAAAAGCATAGGTGATAGTGGCTTGTGACGTGTCGACGAACTTCAGTGTTGCCTTGATTCGAGCAGTGAAAGTGTGAAAAGTTATTTTTCAATTTCGAATTACGTATGGAACCTTTGAAAGTTTAAAAAATCGTGAGAGATATTAAAGTACAATTAATATCGAGAATGTTCTAAATTATAGAATTTCAAATGAAGTCGAAAGAATCTTGTTTAGAATATTGTAAGGATATCCATCTAATTTCTGCATTATTCTATTTATTTTTTCAACAACTTTCGCATATTCGCATATTTCTAATTCTCTCGAAGAAAATCGCTATAATTTCAAAAAAGAAATTTTTTTAAAGATTTTGTTATCTTTCATTAAATTTATTATATTTCTATCATTTTCATATCGCGGATTCGGTCGTTCATCTACGAAATTCCACCCTGGTTAACTCGGCTCTCTTCGTCGATTCGGCGGCGGCGACGGTGTTGGGTGGTGGCAAATATATTATGCCTCTCGTAAAATTAAGTTTTTACGATCATTTTATGGTCCACCGATGCTCAGTACCTATAGGTGTGCATTTCTTGCAGCTGTGCTTCGCGCGGATTCCGCTCGTGACCGCTCCTCCTCTTTCGTCATACGCATCACCGTAACATTGTAATCGTTTAAGGAAACTCGATTGACAGGTCCTATTCCTTTGGCTGCATATTTATTCGTTTCATCGAAAGTGTTATTATTCGAACGAAAGAATATTCGATTGGATGAATAGATCTTATTGAATAATTATGGTCGTTGAATTGTTTATTGTTTAGATCAGATACGATATAGATCAGATACGATAATAAGAAATTCGTCGTCGAAAAACTAGGTTAGTCAAATGAGAGAATATTTGGAACATGGGTGAGTAAATCTTATTAACTTTCTTCGATGATGAAACAGACTTTTATTTCAGTTTTATAATTCGTTAGAAATTTTAATTTCTATAGATACGTAATTCGTTTATTTGTGTTTTTCTTGATTATTTATTGATAGAATAATCGAAAGTTTTATCGAAATCGAAACTGTTATTGGAATGAGGAAACATTTGATTGGATAATCTGTTTTTAATAATGTTTGGTACGGATTATTAATCCTTTATACAAATATATAAAGAAAATAAGTAGAAAATAAATAGGAACCGTTCTTAACTCAAATATATTTATATAAAAGATAATAAGAATTTTTATATTTTATACATTTTGTATAATAATTAGTAGAATTAGTTGAATTAGAGAAAAAAATTTCCCTATGTTCGACAGGTAACAATACAAATTGAACGAGACCGTGCATGATTGTAGGAACGTATGATGAGCAAGATATAGATGAAAAAGTGAGTAAATGGAAGACACATCGAAAAGTGCGTGCGAGGTTAGAAAGGATGTAATATTGTAATATTAAAACGAGATTAGTGTTAACTGTGATTAATAAATATAGACAAATATATAATTTATTTAATTTACGTCCCGATATAAAGTTTAGATTCGGATAAGTGGATTCGATCGTACGTTTAACTCATTTTTTGAATTATGTAGTGTATTAACCTATTATATTACGTGCTTATTTTCGTTTATAAGTGTTCATTTATATAAATGCAAGCGATGCTTGCCATTAGGTGTTCAGATAATAAAGATTTCAATTAGTTTTTATTTAATTGACTATTGATAAAAGTTTCGTTTCGATAAATGAAATTTTACTGTATCATTTCAACCAAATTGATGAAAACTGTAAACATTCGTTCCAGTACCAATATAAATCTCAAAGTTGGCAATTTTACGACCAGACACTTCAACTCGTAAGAATCTCGAGATCTTAATAATTCTGCGGTTTCCTCAAGGTCAACGAGAGAAAGACCTCTACTGGTCTCTTATAGGAAAAGAAGGACATCGCTCGTTAATTAATTGCCATCGTCGATTTTTTACTTTGTTATTCATGAAATATTATTCGAGTAGTTTGTTACTCGGCCACTTTGTCGGCTGTTTAATGAGATCCAAGTTTCACGAATGTTCGTGGAAAACAGGCAAATTTGAACGAAATTTATTTAAAAATAATATTTTTAAATAAAGATATTTATTATTTCGTAAGTAACATATTTCAATTGAGGTTATGTTTTTTATTTAATTGAAAAAATTTCTGATAAGAATATGTAGGAGAAAAAAAATTACAAAATTAATAAGAAAATAAAATAAATAATATAATAAATAAATATAGTAATAATTGTAGTAAATATATATATATGAAATCAACGAATGATTTATTTTATGAAATGTTAAATCTTTAAATTATATTTATGGAATATTCGTGATATTTCAAAAATAAATTATTTCCAAAATAATTGTTAAACAAATTTAAAAAATGTAATTTGAAAATTTCTTAAAACATTAAAGTCTGGAATAAATTAATCGATTTTAGAAACATTATAGAAAAATATATGTTTATAGAAATTCTTATATGATTTTGGATAAATCGGAATTAATTTGATCGAGCAGTGTTCTTTTAATCCTGTAATATATGTAATGTATTACCGTGTATTATAAATAATGAATTTTATCGTCTCAATAAAAATAGTTAAAGCTGCGTGACAAAGACTGTAATGATTCTTTTAAATTATGGAAAAGGAAAAAGTGGACGTTGATTATTTTACGATGAACGAAGTGAAATCATATGTAGGAAGTTGAGTGAAATTTTGTAAGAATTGAAAAATTGCATTATTTTTCAAAAACTATTACAGCTAAAATTAGACTTGTCCAAAAGTTTCCAAAGTTTTGGATTTGGCATTTTTTAATCCTAATAATTCTAATATCTAAAAATGGAAAGAATAGATGAAAATATTACAACCTGACAATATTACAAAGTTCTAAAATATCAAATCTCTATTAATTCTTTGAATAATACGTACTTATTAACGATGAAAAATCAAAAAACCATGAATAAATTTTTCCAAAAGTTAGTAGAAAAAACTTTATAATTACATTTCTAAAAAACTACTTTAAATTCTATTTAAAAATCACCATCCATCAAAAAATTTTCAAACCTCTTCGTTCTTTAAACCTTAAATAATTCAAAACTTTTACTTCTAGTTACCCAATCAAAACTCAGGACGCTGAAAAAATCAAAGAAGACCTATAAGAAAAATTTGCGGTATTCGACATCCGCAATTATCAACTCTTCTCAAAGTCACAAAAGTTGGCAATAAAAAAAAAGGAAAAAAGAAAGAAGTCGGTACGGAGCCTCTTCACGTTCTCATGACGCGGCGGTCATTTTAAACGAGATTCACATGGAGACCACCCACCTCATGCAGCTGGCTGATTATATATAAACCTCAATTTGGCCCGTTTTCGAGGTTCCACCTTAACTCTCATCGGGCAAAAATTCCGAAAACCAAGAATTTGGGAGACTTTGGAACGCGTTTCAAGAGATTACCACAAATTTCTCCACCTCTCTCCGCCTTTTTCTGCTTCTTTCTTCTTCCTCTTTAAGGTCGAATGGCGTAGATGTGTTTCTGGATCTACTAATTGGTCGTAAAGGAAATTATGTTCGTCCTTTCGAATGGAGCGCGAAGAGAGCCGATTGGCTTTCTTTGTTAACCCTTTAAGCGGACATATTCGTACGGTGGGCGGATATATTCGTTCTCGACAGTAATATATTTGCTGCAATGGATCGACCAGAAATTTTTTTACCTAGTAGAAATTATAGAATTTGACAAAATTGTCACGTAATATCAGCAGACACACTTTCCCATTTTCACTGTAATAAGAAAATATCGATGCATTGCACGTCTAATTATATTTCTGAAATTATTAAGTTAGAGAGAGAGAGAGAGAATTTACACGTCTTCCACTCTTGTTCAATATTTCAAAAGTGATACAATTCAGAAAATAGAATGTCCAATTTGTCGTTAAATTCTTAAAATTCTTCGTAGAATCATTCCCTCCATTGTGTTCCAATATTAACGAATAACCTAACCAAACCAACGTGAACAGAAACTTTCGAACAATCGCGTGTAACTTTCGTACAACTTGGATTCTCAAACCGATTAATCTTTATTTCAACGCTCACGACGTTCTGAAATTGGGAATCGCGTGTCGAAGAGTCTTCTAAGTCGGCTAAACGATTATAGGTGCGAGAGATATAGTCCACGCTACCGGCAATTACTTTAACGACGCATATTAATCGGCACAATAAAGCCGGTTACGAGGGTATAATTACAATATTGAATTATGGCCGACGTTTATTCTTGTCACGCGATATTAACGACGCCCGTAGCCCACGCGTTTGTGAGAAAACGTTTATGCGCTCGTTCACAACCTCGCGGACATTGAATTAACAAAAGTCAAAGCCAAAAGGGAGACTCTTGTCTCTTCCCGCCATTTTCCATTTCTGTCTAACGTCGCTTGTCCTTTTCGAGCCGTTCTTTGTTACCGACGGATCCATCGAGGTGACGTCTCTATTTCAATGCTACTTAACAAACTGGTACCGCTTCGCTGAACGACTTTTGGGATTTCTTCTCTTCGACGATTCAACGGACGATGTCCACCGATGACTAGTGATGGGATCAAACGCAAGTGTGTTCGAATATTGATTTTTTTAGAAGGTAGTTTCTGCTTTGCACACCATTTTTCTATGTTAAGAGTCATGCATTGACATCAATTCGAGGAGTTAAAAATTACACTACTGGAGACTAAATTTGTGCATTTATAACAAATTTGAATATAAAATACGATAATGAAATATGCATGTAAAGGTAGTTTCATTTCTAATTCACGTTTTTTCATAAAAAAAACTTTGCATCTACAGATTCAACCGGCAAACGTCGACAAAGGTTGATGCTTGAACGTTCTCAAGGAGTAAAATTTAGAAGGGCGTGGAAAAGTATGAAAGTGATGGAGAAAAGTGACACGAAAGAAAAGAGATGGAATGGTAAAGGGCATGGTACCAGGTAGGAGACATAAGGATGCACTTTCGCCAAAGGACATTAGCCCAGTCACCGGTTGAACGTCTTGCACAGGAGCCCGCTTAAACATTTTATGAGGTGGTCGGCGTAATTTGATGGCCCATAAAAACGCCTAGTCTAGTTTTTCCCGGGGCATCGTGATCCATCGCTGTGGCGTGAGCCACGCGCCACCTCCTGGTCCCTCGCCTCTTCCTTTTCCCTTCAAGCACGGATTTATTCCTCTTTAAACGCCGTTAAATCGGTAGATGCGTCGCCTAGATTACGTTTCCACGATACTTTGGTTAGTTGGACTACCGGTCAACTGTAATCGCCGGATCGAAATTGGAACGTGTTAGTTGCTCTCTTCACTATGATAAACACGCGACCTAGATTACCTACATTTCCCCAATCGTCCAGCTATGATGGTGTCTGGTTAATTGTCGCGAGATTAGGTTAGGTTTGAGATATCTCGTTTATCCGGCAAGATATTGTTTTTAGAATTACTTGGAGACTTTTTCTTGAATTAAATATAAATATTAAATATATCGTTTAATATTTTTCGATTAATTCACTGTTGATTCCTCTAATAGATAAATAATCTTATCTTTTTCTTCACTATAGATATAATTCGAAATCATAATCTTATTGTATTTTCATCATATTTTGACACGTCGTTGGTAAAAAGTTAGAAGGAAATTTAATAGAAGACCGAATATATATATATATATATATATATATATATATATATATATATATATATATACACACACATAAAGAACTATACGATTTTTCGTGAATGAAACGCTCCTTCCACAGTCTGGAAGGTTTTAAACGAGCGTGAAGCAGTTAGCTGGAATGGCCAATAGAACGGCGCATCCACCATGATGAGAGCTAGGCCAGGAGCAGGAAACGAGAAACGTGGTGGAAATTGAAAATGGGATGGACGTCCCAGGGATTGGGGGAGACGGATATAGGAACAGAGCACCGAGACTCTCCACGGAAATTACGTGATCCTAATTTCAACATTTTATATGCACATTTCGATCGAATTTATTTAAATTTACAGAAAAACCTTCGAATTTCGTACCGAAGAAACAACCTTCTAAAATACCAATATCCTTTTTCTACTAAAGTAAGATACGTTCGGTTTTGGAAAAATTATATCGAGAATAGAAACGATTGATTATTGTTGTACGTGAGAGAGGAACAATTCAAATTTTCTACGACGCCAAGACACGATTTTATCGCAACGAAATATATTCCATTCTCGAGCAGGGAGGACGGGGGAGGGGAGGGGAGAGAGAGGAAGCCATAACGCTTTGACAAAGAAGAAGGAACCAATAAGTCGAGCACCCTACGGCGGTCTGCCACGTTACATATAGCAATCTAACTTGTGTTTATGGCTGAATATATATGCATAGCAGTCCAGCGGATCTGTGGTGGCGCGAGAGGAACTCATTACCCCCGCGTCGAGGATATTAGCATATTTAGAGGCAGTTCCCCCCTCCCTTGTCCCCGTCTCTTATCAAACCCCCACCCTTTCCCCTCGCCCTTTTTTCCACGTCGAAAGGTGAACGTACAAGGCAGGATGGTGACGAGAGAGAGACGGATACGTAAGATCGAAAATTATTTACTCGCTTCTCATTTCCTTTACATCTGCCTCGAGATAAGGACGAGCGAAGGGATATCATGTTCATCAATTGGGCCAAGCTTTTCATCGTCACCCATTCCATTCTAACCTGAAAATTTCTTCGTACTTGGAAAGCAGAATACAATATTGGTCGTGAACGAGAAAACAAAATTTTTCCAAGAATAAAATTCCTCCCCAAAAATCCTCCTCTTTTAATTACGATTCCACCGGGTATTCGACGTACGAGGATCGCGAATAAAATTTGTATCCGCGCCGGTATGCGCGGAATAAAAGGCGAGACATCGGATAAGTAATTAAGGAAGCTCATCCTCGGAGACAATTTAACTTAATGAGAGTCAGCAGCCAGTTCCTATCTCCCCTCTTCTCCTCGTCTCCCTCCCTCTCTCTCTCTCGCTCGCTCCCTTTATACTCGTCCATGTTGGAAGTAAAATGTCTGCTTTCCAGACGTCCGCCCCCTTTTCCCTTTTTTTCGCCTCCTACCCGAGGCCGAGAATTTAGATAAGACTTTATTTCGCCCTTTCCTCTTATTTCAACGGTTTTTCTCTCTTCTTTTTTTTTTCTTTTCTTCGTTTATGGAAAATTGGGATTTTTTTTTTTGCAATTTTTCATTGCAAGCTTTACGATTTAATTGTTCGAATTTTTTTATAGACGGATCGAGGATTTCGATGGATGGAGAAATTCGAGGCGAGTTTGATGTTTATCTGTGTGTTTTTAATACGTTTGAATATGATATATCGAATGATTTAAATTTCTTGGAGGATTGGGATTTCGTTTCGAGGGAATAACGTTTTTTTCTTCTCTCTCCCTCCCTCTCTCTCCGTCTCTCCCTCCCTCTCTCCCTCTCTCTCTCTCTCTCTCCTCTTGTTGAAATTTTAAAGACGATGATTTGAAGTTTTTAATATGCTAAATTGAGTGGACACGTATATTCGCGCATGCAAAACAGAAAAAAAAATTCCGATAATCTGGCAAGAATCTCAATTACAACCGTGTCTTACGAACGTCATTTGCCAATCATCACGATTCCTATTTTCTATGGACACACTTAATTATTCTTCATACATAGCTACGTATCTTTTTATTTATGGTAACAAAATTATTAAATTAACTATATTGTTACGGAAATGGCGGCCAAAGTGTTGAAATTATTTTGACAATCGCGGCGAAAGATGGAAAAAAGGAGAGAGGAAAAAAATTCCAAGGTCGATCGGGATAATATAACAATAAAATTCGATCAGGAAAAAGAAAATGGAAAAACATTCCCCGGTGAGTTCAAGCTCATTCGACTCGTTCGCTTGTGAATCGACGATTTTTATTTTTAAAAATATCGATCCAATGCATATATATATATATATCTCTCTCTTTATAATTTTATCATTGTTTAAATCGTTGACAAATTTGTACTGTCTAATTGCATTTATAATTATTATTGGAAAAAAAGAAAAATCTACCAATCGAAAAGTGTGAATTTCTGAGAAATAAGGTAATTTTAAACGTTGGAAAAATAAGTTGTTTCCACCGCGACGATCTGTTTTTCTTTTCTTTTCCTTCTTCCTTTCTTCCTTTCTTTTTTCTTCGGAATTGGTTGCATCAGCCGAGGAAAGCTCTCGGTTTACACGCGCAGGCAATTTCTGTTTAGATCGCCGCGCATTTGCCGTTCAGCTGTACAAAGTTTACTCGATTCAACCGGCCGGGGCGGAGAATAGATTCGCTTGAAATTTCGAGAATTCGAGAATTCGAGAAATGTATTAATGCCGATAATTATGAGTGAGCTATTTCGAATAATTCGAAATTCAACAATTTTGTGTATCGTTCGAAATCTGGAAATAATAATAATTTTAATATTAACATTTCTTCGATGAAAATAATGAAAATCAGGCTTCTCCGTTTACTTTCCACCATAGATATTAATCTCACGCTGAATATTCGTTCCAGGAATCGAGTGAACGATATTCCTCGTTACAGAAACTAACGCGAGCGAATTTGGAAATTTTCGCTCGTTTCGAGTGTTCCTTTTCGAGAGGTTGCACGTAAAACGAGAAGCGAGACCCTCGAAATTCGAAAAAAAGAGGAAAGGATTCGTTTTGAAACGATCGATTTTTTCCTCTTTTTTCATCGATTTACCTTTAATTTTCAAATTTCGAGCGAGTGCCAGACCCTCTTTGAGATTTAAGAGAGGGAGAAGAGGTGTTCCTGTCTCTGCGTACAGCTTATGCAAAGATAAATAAATCGATTGTTATATAAATTAATCTACCGTAGGTAACGAATATCTATATTTTTTAGATCTGGAAGAAAAATTCGTCGAATAAAAAGATGAAAATTATTTACGCGAGAACTGTTCCAAGGGAATAAATTCGAAGGAACGATGAATAATCTAGGGACCTTTTTTTTTCACCAGAAATAAAAATGGAAACGCTGGTCGGAATTGACAGAGGGTGAAAAAGGAGGGTTCGAGGGGCGGAATCATTGTTACGGAAAATGGAATACGGAGATGGAATCTTTTCTGAAAGGTAAATGGAGAAAGGTATATATAAAAGATGAACGACGCGATTGCGGATCGTACGCGCAATGCAACTTCCGCCGCGTCTACTCGATTTAACACCGGTGATGGAATCTTGCGAATACGTTTCTCTCCACCGACTTTTGAGAAGAAATACGATATGTTTGTTCGAGATGTTTGGAAAAATTAAGAATCTCGCGGAAGAAAAAACTTTATCCGATCGAACGAAAGGAAGAAAGAATCTGCTTCGATTTGTTTTCTTTTCTTTCGAGACGATGCAAAATGTTGAACGAACGAAGATATTTCGAGCGAAACCTATTCTCGGTTTAGACATAAAGGGATAAGAAAAGTGTAAAAAGTTGCGATTGAGACTAGAAATGAGGAAGGAATATGTGTTTTCCGCGTCAAATATTCTTTCGGATGAGATTGTAGCAATTTGATATTTCTTACAGCGTTTCATTACGAGGGTAAAGGAAGCAAAGTGACGTGTACAGCGAAAGGAAGGGTTCGAAGCTCCGTTTCGATCGCAGCGCCATCGTACGAACCACGCGAAAGGTCATTAGCCAATAATCGATAAGGTAGAGAGGGGTGAGTCGATAATGTCGGCTCTGGAGGAAAACAACCCCATTTCATTGCCCATCATTGGAACGCCGGGGAAATTCCAAAGGGTGAGTGTAACGTAAATAGCTTCACGAGGATGAAAGGTTATTCTCTCGATGAGAAAAATAGAATTCGGTCGCGTAAATATTCGGCCGAAGACGTAAACAAATGAGTCTTCTAAAGGGGAAAAACAAAAGAAACGAAGAGGCCGAGAGAAATAAAATCTTTTCGAATCGTAGTACAACGTCAAATAAATCTCGAATAAATTCTTAGTTTAAACATTAAAATAAATCATACATATAGGCTCGACAATTTCCTCTCCTTTCTTTTTCCTTTCTTTTTTTCTTTTCCCCGACATTTTCTTAGAAACCCGTCTTAAAAATTTTCGAACCATTGCACTAATTTCTGCTTCCTCGACCAGTTTTAGGAACGAGAACGGTGGTCTTAAAACTGCGAAGGAGTTCAAGATTATTACACAGACATGCCACTCTCTATGCAGACTTCAATAGAACGTCAACATTAATCAAGCTAATGCCAGGCGTCTCGAATCCTTACGATCATTAAACGCCGCCATTCCTCCCGTCAATTGACCCCATAACTAATAGTTCAATCACAACACACCGAGTGTCTTTCACTCGATCATAGAGCCGCCTGTCCAAATAGACGACTTCGAATATTTCTAATCTCCAAGCAACGTGGCAATGAAGTATATGTAAATATATGAGCAACAGTCTGTCTCGTACTCTGTCCAGTGTAAATCAACCTTAAGCACACTTCATGAACATAAATCCCGTATATATTTATTACGAGAACACTAAATGCTTTCTATTTAATCGTTATCTTAATTCCAAACAGATGTCATTTTACAACCTAACCCAACTTTTTCTTTCCCTTCCAATTTTTCTTTCTCAAACTCGATCGTTAATCGTTGCAATTGTCATTTCAAAAAAAATTCTTTTTCATTCGTAACAATACTTATATATATATATCCTATTTTCTTTTTCTGCGAGATCACATTTTGTTCGAATCGTTAATATTTTATCATATGTAGGTAACACGGTAGAAAAAAATTCTTCTTCTTCGTGCAACAACTATCTATATTTAACTCGTTGTTTCGCGCAAACAACCTCCTCCTCCTTCTTCTTTTTTTTTTTTCTCGATTTTGACTTTTATTTTCGCTTCTCGCCTCATGTAAATTCCTTTTTATACCCGTATCGTTAAATAAGTAAAAAGATAAAAGTTCCTCAGGTAAGAAGGACTCACTACCGGCGCGAGTCGAAATTCTCGTTCGTTTCATCGCGCAAGCGGTGAGAGAGGTTAAAGCCGAGAAGGTAACGAGCGATTCGCGTAAACTTGTCGTCGCTCGTAAAACGCAACGTTTACAGATCGGGCGGCTTTATGCGCGCGCACGCGATCCCAAACATAGGAAGTTGATATAGAAGTCTATTCTCGTTGTGTAAATAATCACCGGCCGTACGAAAACGCGCGCGCGATACCGAAAGCAGAGCCGATTTCGGCGCCGCCTCCGCTTTTTCGTGACGCCTTCCCACGCGTCGCGTTGAACAAATTTTTCTCTTCCCGATAAATAATAATTTTTTTCTGCCATATATACGAACACGAATGGTATTATTGCGCGTTATTTCTGGAAAAATCGATCGATGTTAAAACTTTTCGGAATTTCTTCTCGGATGAGAAAAAAATTTTCCCTTTATCTCTCCTAACCGAATTATGGTGGATAAAGAAAAATGTTTTCCCGTTGTTGCAGCTGTTGTATCGTCCAAGAGTTGCACCGTTTAGAAGACGACGAATACTTCAAGGACGGCAATAAAGATTCGAGGATGGAGGAAAAGCGAGGTCGCTCTAGCAAAAAAAAAAAAAAGAAAAGGAACTATAGGGAATTTTTTCCTACGAATCTACCTTACCTACGGAGTCAACCTTGACACGTTACGATAATTTCGATAGATTTGTTCGAACACGCACATGTACAATATATATATATATATATTTCAAACAGCGATAAATTACAACTACGAGGAAAAATTACGAATAGTCGAGGTAGTCGACGGAGGAAACCGAAGGTGGAAAAATTGAAACGGTTGATAAACGAACCGGTCGAACGCGTAATAGAAGCGAAGTTGTACGCCGCGAGGAAAATAAACTGTGCATCTTATTAACGGGGGAAGAGCCAAAAAGAAGGAAACGAAAGAAAGGAGCTTATTAGAAAAGAAGAAACAAATTATATAATCGGAGTACAGTACGAACCTTAACCTTAAACCCGAACGAACACCTGAACCAATCACGTTGCCGAAACGCGGTTGCCTAAACAGCCAATCAACAATGACAAAGAGTAGGCTGCATTTTGAAAAAGGAACGCGCATGCGTGGAAAATGGTGGCCGACGCGAGCGGCCAGGGAATTCGAATAAATTTCGATGCTCGTGTAGAAAAAGAAGAAAGAAATAAAGGAAAAGAAACACGGGACACGGGGGATAAAAATTTTTTACGACATTAAACCCCGTTGGTAAGTTATGAATATTGCCGCGGCTCGTACGGTTGATTAAGTGGAAAACTCAGCCATTCCATTGCCCTCTATCTCTTCCGAATCGCAGCCGCCATTAAGGAGGGGACAAGAGCTCGCGTTCAAAGACCTTCCATTCCACACCGGATCGTGAACACTGCCGACTTTAGATTACATCGAGGCTAACGATTTCTACGTGTGTGTGTGTGTGTGTACATATATATATATTTATATATATATATATATATATATTCGGTTAAACGTTTGTAAACTTTAGAGCTCCTCTCCAAACGATTATTCACATTATTTATATCGTTATATATATCGACGTTTCGAACGGGTGTTATTCGCGACGAACGGTTTCAAAACTTTTGCATCGATGATTCGAATCGCACACAAATGGGAATTCGATTAAAGAAACACTGTTTCTCTTCATCCGCGAAATAATAATAGTAACAATAATAACAACTTCCACGAATCCTTTAAAAACGTTAGGAAAAAAAAAAGAGATCGAAGATGAAACGAAACTACCGCGAAGGGGGAAAAAAAGGGAAGAGAGGAGAAGGCTAGGAAACCGAAAGCAGAGGAAGGAAAAAGAAGAAGAAAAAAACGAGGAGAGGAGAAAAGGAGCGGATCTCCCGCCAAGAGGAGATACGGCTGCAACATCAAGTATCAACAATATTGCCTCGTGGCCTCGGTCCTTTGACATCTGAAAAATAAGACGAGGACACCCGTATCCGCAGCCTCCCCTCCCCCCCGCCTCCCCCCTCCCCGCTCCACGCCCGCTGCAGAAAGCCTGCTGGAATTCAAAATGGCTGGCTCGGGTTGCACCGTGCGTGGGCAACCGTCGTTCCCTCCACACGTGCGCCTCCTTCCAGCTGGAACGTTTCTATTTCTCCGCGTTGGTATCTCGCCTCCTTTGCCCGACCCGAGAATTCGCCTCTCCTCGTAAAAAATTTCCTAATCCTTTTATCTATTCATTTATTTATTTATTTATCTCGTCTTTCCTTTCTCGAAAGGAGGAGGAGGAGGAGGAGAGAAATTCGAATTTTTCTTTTTTAAATTTTGCAAATCTTTGCGTCGTGAATTTGTTAAATTAAAAATTCTCTCTTCTTAAAAATCTCCATCTTTGCATCGGTTCGAGCCCGATTGAATTACACCACGAACGAATATTGATAGGTGAATTCGGGAGCCACGATTTTACGTGAAATCGAATCGATCCAATCAATTATTCTCGAGGGGTTCGGTCTCGAAAATCAGGTATTCGAGGAACCTGTACGAGGCTCCTCCGCTCTTTGGTCTCTCGCCAAAATCCACGATTCCACGAAGTGGAAGAGGAGGAGGAGGAGGAGGGGGGGGGGGGGACGAAACACGGGTGAAAGGGAGAAGCAAAGGCTCTCTCTCGGTCGCCTCTTCCAACGAGTGGATCGAACGCCATCGGCCGACGGCGGCCATTGCTTGCCAACTCGGCGCAAAGTCGTTTCCATCTTTGAACACGTTTCCCATGACCTCCACGATCGGGCAACCCTTTCACGATAAAAATCCAAAACTCGTCGCACTTATCCAACGCTAGAAATCGATAAACTTTTACGACATTGGTTATAGTTAGCTTGGGTTAGGATTGTTTTTCGCTTCTTTTTCTCTCCTCTCCTCTTCCCTTCTCCTCTCTCTTTTTCGGTTTTCCCAGCGCGGACAGAGCCTCGATTCGTTCTCAGAGGGGAACTCTTCGGGTTTCCACGACTCGTGGAAAAATTCGAGCAATTTTTCAACGAGGTGCATCGTATATTCTCTTTTCGAGTGTACTTTCCTCGCACCCCTGGAACCATCCTTATTTCCCCCCTCTCTCTCTCTCTGCTCTCGTTCAGAACGCGCCCCTCGAGTTTCCATAAATTTTGGATTTTATTTCGGCCGAGCAACCACCAAACGTCTCTCAACCGCGGTTACTTCGTCTCCCTCCGCGCCGCCATTTTGTTGAGCGAACGGCAATAAAACTGTCCTCGGCCGGGTTGCCTCGCCCGAGGAAAAACTCGACTGCCGAAATTCCATTTTCTCTCGTTCGCGAGTCGAGAGCGATCCTGGTGACGAAATAATTTCACCGGCCAATTCGAAAGGAAAAATCCTCGCGTTTAATTCGATTACTCCACGAATTATCGTCATATTGCGTCTCGTTATTCGTTACGATCCATTCGAAATTTCGCCTCTCTCTCTTCTCCAAGGAGAAGGAGAGAAAAGAAAAGGAAAAAGAGCGGGACTCACCTTCCGGCTGAGACGACAAGAAGGGCGGAGAGGCGGATCGACGACGTTGCACCGGCGTCGCCGAGCGTCGCGACGCTTGCAGGGCCGGCGGGGGGGGGGATGCCCTTTTCCCTTGCAAGGGTTTCCACCACGGGGCGAGCGGCTAGTCCATGCCGTCCCGTTTTCCAGCTGCTGAAACATCCAACGCACGTTCACGCGATTTCCAACGTGGCCGCCGGCCAAACACATCGGTTATTCTTTTCTCTCTTCGCCTCCTCCTCCTCCTCCTCCTCCTCCTCCCCCCTCCTCTCCCTTTCCAAAACCGGCGAATCGCGCGCTCACTCTTCCTTCCTTCCTTCCTTCCTTCCTTCCTTCCTCCGATTATCATCCACCGATCTTCTTCTTCCTCCTTCCTCTCCCTTCCCGATTATTCTCCCATACAACGCTCTCCCATACAAAGTTCTCCTCGGAACACAACAACAGCCCCGTTGAGAAGGAACGGGGGAAGGAGAGGACCCTGCTCCCCGACACTCCCCCTCTCCCTGCCCTCCCTCCCTCCTCCCGCCCGGAAGGACTGCTGCCCGCCCCCGCCGAAGAGGAGGAAAGAGGAGGAAAGGGGAAATTAGGAGGGCGAGGGCGGCGCGGAAGGAGCGCACCGCGCGGCGGAGAAGAGGCGATCGAGCGTCGGAGGGTCGCGGCGGATCGCGAGGCGCGTCGCGCGCGGCCGCTGCATCGCGAAGTTTCGACTGCCGCTGCGCCGCCGGCCGCGAGCGGCCCGGCCGTGGAGGAGCGAAGGCGAGCGGGGCTCTACACGCTTATTGGCGAACGGAACGGAAACGAGCGAGGCGAGCGAAGTTGGCGAGCGCTTCGCCACTGAACGCCCGGCCAGCCCAGATCGCCGCTCCTACGTGGCCAGCGCTACCCTTGCCTCTCGCTGCTTCTCCGAGGAGAAGAGGAGAGAAGTTGGGAAGAGGAGTCCGCCTCTGTGCCGGGGGCGAGTGCGTAGGACGGTGTGGCCCAATCGGGCCGGCCACCGTGCTCCACCTGAGAGGAGAGGAGAGGAGAGCCGCCTCGGTCTTTCTTTTCGTGGCTTGGATACTTTTTTAAGAGGCATCGGCGAGAGATTTCGGCACACGCGTAATATCTCACGGGTTTGATGGGCTTTCGTCTTGTTGTTGGGGTTTGGAGAGGTAGGCTGGAGAAGGTTTTGGCTGGTTTTTTCTTTTTTTTCTTTTTTTTGATAGGATGGATGGATGATCGAGTTTGGAGATTGTGTGATTGGGTAATAAGATTCTTTTTCAGAGGTATTTATTTAGAGGGAATTTTGGGATACCTGGTGTGTAATATCTCGGGGTTTTGGTGGATTTTGAGCTTGGTTTTTGGGGAGGTAGGCTGGTGAAGTTTCAGTTGATTAATGATTCGAGAGAGAAACATTTTTTGAGGATCGATTATGAATTAACGGGATGCGTAAGAGGAAAAGGGTAAGAAATTTCGTGCGTTAAAAACGACTCGTTCCTGCAAAAATAGCGGTTTAAGCAGGTGTGTCGGGTAAGTAAATTGTCAATTGTACTTTTCTAATCGAAAAAATTGATCAAAATTTTCGATATTTAAGAAACATTTGAGACTGAAAGTCGGAGAAACTTTTCTTGTTCGAAATTTCAACTTTGTATCGGGGGATCGAAATTCTCGAAGGAAAGAAACTTTTGGCCAATTTTTCGTATCAGGAGAACATAAATCAATAGGAGATTAATCGAGAAATTTTTCTAGGAATTTGAAGATGTTCAAAAAGTTCTTTTCGAAAAAAATCTTTGGCCAATTTTTCGACTTTGTATCAGGAGAACATAAATCGACAGGAGGTTAATCGAGAAATTTTTCCAAGAATTTCAAAAAGTTCAAAAAGTTTTTGAAAATTCTTGAAACTTTCCAAATTCTTGGAAATGACGTCAAATTTCTGGAATTATCGAAATTCTCGAAGGAAAGAAACTTTTGGCCAATTTTTTGTATCAGGAGAACATAAGTCGACAGGAGGTTAATCGAGAAATTTTTTCAAGAATTTCAAAAAGTTCAAAAGTTCTTGAAAATTCTTGGAACCTTCGAAATTTTCGAAAAAATCTTTGGCCAATTTTTTGTATCAGGAGAACATAAGTCGACAGGAGGTTAATCGAGAAATTTTTTCAAGAATTTCAAAAAGTTCAAAAAGTTCTTGAAAATTCTTGCAACCTTCGAAATTTTCGAAAAATTGTTCGACTTTGTATCAGGAAACTTGTAAGTCGACAAGAGATCGATCGAGGAATTTTTCCAATTTTACCAATTCTTGGAAATGGCGTCAAATTCTTGGAATTTTCGAAATTCTTGAAAATGACATAAAATTCTTGGAACCTTCGAAATTCTCGAACGAGAAAAACTTTTGACCAATTTTTGTATCAGGAGAAGTCGACAGGAATTTTTCAGGAATTTTTCAGATTTTTGCCAATTCTTGGAAATGGCATCAAATTCTTGGAACTTTCGAAATTCTTGAAAATGACATAAAATTCTTGGAACCTTCGAAATTCTTGAAAATGGCGTCAAATTTCTTGGAACCTTCGAAATTCTTGAAAATGACATAAAATTCTTGGAACCTTCGAAATTCTCGAACGAGAAAAACTTTTGGCCAATTTTTGTATCAGGAGAAGTCGACAGGAATTTTTCAGGAATTTTTCAGATTTTTGCCAATTCTTGGAAATGGCGTCAAGTTCTTAGAAATTTCGAAATTTTCGAAGGAAAAAAATTTTTGGCCAATTTTTCTATTCCGTATTAAAAGAACATTATTCGAAACGCAAAGTTTTTTAGATATTTCCAAGGACGACGATTTTTATCGAATCCCACATGCCTGCCTATCTTTTGATACTTACAACTGCCACACTATTTATCTCTCTCTCTCCCTTTTTCAACAATCTCCTTGCATCTAATCATACTCATCTTTTTCTTACTCGTATCATTTTACGTTAAGAAAAATAACAATCTAAAAATATATATATATATATACAAAACTAACTTACATTTTCTCCCAATCTTCCTTATTCATCATTTACCGAATCCATTATACACCCTATAAAAAAACCAACAAAAACACCCTCCCCCTCCAAAATCAAACAGAATCGAACGAAATAACGCGCTCGAAACGGCACATAAACGTATTTACCTTCCGCTCGAAACGGCCATTTTCTAAACAACCGGCAACGCGGTGATCCCGATTCGCCACGATGCCAATGATGATCGACCAAGGAGGAGTGTAATGAGCGGGCTCTGGCGGCGGCGGGGAGAGTCAATTCCCGAACCGCCGTTTCCAGGAGGACTCGAAAAGCGGCTTTGTTTCGCCATTTTGCGGCCTCCAAGGAGCGAGACGAGACTAGTGACTCAATCGTGAAGCGGCAATAACCGCTCGGGGGACAGGAAATTACTCCATCTCGGGTAAAGGTAGGGTATTTTCGAATAATTGCGTACCGATTGCTCTACCCTCGCTGATCTGGCAATAAAAAAGAATCCTGGAACGTATCCCCTCCACACCGACCCTCTCGATTATTGCCACGTTGGAGAAATATATACATCTTTACTGCATTACATCATACGCGCGTTCTTCTTCATCCTAGTGGCCTTATTAACGCTGTTATATCGACGGTATAGATATTTAGAGTGCTCTCTCTCTCTCTCTCTAGAATTGGAACGCGCTGCGTTAGAAAAGTTTCGACGAAGGAGCGGTTATTGATATATATATATACCTGGCTCGTTTCGAGAACTAAAACTAAAAGCGTCAAACATTTGATATACGCCTGTTTTGCGTGTCACAATGTTTAAATATTTTCGATCGAGGAGGGGGGAATTTGGAGGGAAAGCCAGCCCACTGGATATCTTAATAGCCTCTCCGCCATCCTTTGTCCCCGATCTCGACAGCGATTCCATTCAAGCGTGGATGGATCGTCGCCTCTGTCGGAAAAGGGGAGAGGCGCTACGTTATCGACCGAGTTGGGGAGAAAAAAAGTTACGAGTCGCAGCGTAACACTTATTCGAATTAATTTTCAACTCGACTCGATATGCAGATATATTCTCATTTCGTCGAATTCCGAAATTTAATGATTCATTAATACGGATTAATATATATATATATATATATATATACACACATATTTACACGCCTCTCTTAAAACCATTCGATTTCACCGTGATCGATAATTAATCAAAGAAATCACCGGGATTCGAAAAACGTGGAAAATCGCGAATTCTTTCTCTTTCGAACGATAAATCGTTGTTTTACAAGCTTTGCGCGCACAGTCGTCGTAGTTTTAAACGTCTATTTAAGCCTAACCGTGCACAGATTACACCGCTATAAAATAATAAACATAAAACGCCACTTCTCACACGCGTAATTAAGCTATCTTTTTTCCCTTTCTCTCTCTCTCTCTCTCTCTCTCTCTCTGAGATGTTACATTTGCATCATCTTCGACCCGTCTCAGATCGAACGTTGAATTATTTATAACGGGTGGGTCGTTAAATTGAAATTTCCTCTCGGAACAATACTCGATCTCCCGCACGTATGTTAAAGAGATTGCAGTATCCTATTTTTTTTCTAGCAATATTTATTTTTCGTCGAATAGGAAATTTCTATTCCAAGGGATCGTTCCACGAATGGAAACGTAAATGGATAATTTGAAACATCGAGAGAAGGAAAGAAACGTGTAGATCATCTCTCCCCTTTTTATTCGAAATAATTAAACAACGATCGATCGAAATCTTCAAGATAGCGTAATCTTACGCACCATCTACGAAAATTACGTATAAAAATATCTCTTCGCAATCGCTGGAATATGTCCGCTTCTTCGTAATCGACCACCGATTCGTCGTTCACTGTATTACGCGTGAGAGGGCAGAAGAGAGAGAGAGAGAGAGGATAAGAGGTCATAAATGCGAATTTAAGAGGCGCAATAAAAACACATTGAAATCGAGAGTGTTGGAGTGGCACGTGCGATTCACTCGATATTCGAAATTATACCCCCTCTTCTTTTGTTCGTTCGCTCGCCGCTCGTTCATACCCTTTCCTACTAATTAAGAAATCTTTCTTTCTTTCTTCTTTCTCGACATAAGGAGTATATATAGATAGGAATCGTGAATTTAACTCGAACAAGCTTCTTATTTTTTGTTCGTTCGCTCGCCGCTCGTTCGTACCCTTTCCTACTAATTAACAAATCTTTCTTTCTTTCTTCTTTCTCGATATAAGAATCGTGAATTTAACTCGAACAAGCTTCCTCCTCTCCTAAAACAAGGGTATTCGGATTTTGCTGTTTCATATATAACTAAATTCCTCTGCCGAGTTGCAAAGGTGTTTGCTGAGAAAGGATCGTTTCTAAACGATCACCAGGGAAATGGCGAGTTTCGAATCGGAAAGGAAGGTCGATTCCAATCCTCCCGTTTGATCCGCATATTTTCGGTGAAAATTGAACGAGGCCAACGAGACATCGGTCGACGAGCTAGCTGGCCAAGCTAGCTGCCGCTAAAAGCCCCCCTCCGACCAGCGTTCCCCTTCGCCTTTCGCCTTCTGGCGAGGGTTATGCAAAAAAAAAAAAAAGGAGAAGAAGAAGAAGAAGAAAAAACCAACCCTTACTCACGATTGTTTACCCTTCCACTGGATTATGTTTCGCCTTGGATTCGTCACGATGCCATTTTTTCCTCCCTCCTCCAAAATTCTCTCTCTCGAGAACAACCAGTTCCAATTTTTCTCGCAGGAAAAAAATCATCTTCCGTCCGAACGACGCAAGAAATTTCCTTTTAAGAGATCAAAAAGGGAACAGAGACATCGAATCGATCAGAGTCGCAATAATTTTCCACGGATCGTTAAAAATGGCGGAGGAGGAGGCTTTTATTGAGATATTTAGCCAAGGGTAAGGAGGGGGGCTCGGCACGGCGGCCCAAGGCGGAGTAGGAAAGTGCAAATTCCAGGCAAGCCAGTTGGCAACACTGCTTTCCACGGAGAGACGCGGTATCGACCGCGGCCCCCAAAGGCTAAAGCATCCCAGCCTCCACCACAGTTTCTCCTCCTTCCTCCCGCGATGCTGTCTGAACAGCCTCCGAGATCCTCGACCCCTTCACCCTTTTACTGCCGGCAAACAACGCGGCTGAATTCCGTCCAATAATTAAAGCGAATCAAAATGCCGGTTTCTTTCGCTCAAAAGAGAAATAAAACCTTCCTCGACGAGAAAGAGACGCCTCTCGAATTTCTAAATTCCGATATACATCCCGCTTGCAACTTTCCTGAAAGAAAAAGAAAATATATATATATATATAGAGAGGGAGAGAGAGGGGGGAAAGTCCGTCTCGCGTCCACAATCGCCATTTTCCACGATCCCTGGACATAACTCACAATTATCTCAAAATAACGAACACCTCTCCGCATAATAAATACACGTTATCCGCGGGAAGGCGTTAAAACATCTTTTCGACGCCGCGGTGCACAATTTGCAAATGGCGGGGCATTCGTGCACAGGTGTTGACGAATATTCACACATTTTGCAACGCGCGCACACGCGCGCGGTTTATGGTCTCCCGCTCTCCCGTCTTATATCGCCTGTGTATATCTCTGACAATTCGTCGCTAATGCTTTCGCCATTAGTTCCGATTGCACGGCGTGCCTGCCGTGCCGCGGACACGCTTAACCACCTGGAATTATGCGGACGATACACCGGATCGGATTAGGTGCTCGTTAACAACGACTTTCGTTCCCTGGCTCGATGAACTTTCAGCTACGTTGATGCAAGAGTTGGCAAACTTTCGATTCGATCGTGTCCAGAGAGAGAGAGGGATATCTCGCGAATATCGAGCGTCGTTAATTATCCGATTCTTGATCATACTCGAAAGAAAGAAGAGAGCAAGAAGGGGTATATATATATCGTGGCAATAAATTTCGTGCAAAGGCAAGGCTGGGATCTTCGTTCCTGGGGCGCAAGAAAAGTGGAAGAAAAGCCGGGAGGGCCGAGTTTCCGCGCGGCGGCCATCTTGCTCCGCCCGGCCAATCAGGCGGCTGGGAACGCTGAACAACCCTACCGAGGCTCCACCCCCTCCACGCTCGAGCACGGATCAATAGCGCGCCGCGACCAACCCTTCGACGCCCGGGAAAAGCATCCCCCTCTCTCGAGGGAAAGGCTCGAGACGCGCTCGAGTACGAACAACAACGCGTTTCGTCGGAAACTCCTTTTCTTCTTTTCGGGTCGATCGAATAATTCCAGTAGAATTTTACAATTTTCGTATCTCGAGAGAGAGATATTATATTCGTCTCCTCGTCCGTGAAAAAAGTAGAGGAAAGGAAAAATTGTGCGGTCGAGGGACAAGCTCGTACCTCGCGTGCAAACGGAGGAGGCTGAAAAATGCATAATACACACGCGACGACACCCCACGGTGAATAAACGCCCCTCCTGGAAACACCACCCCTTTCGAGCACGGCCACCAAGGAGAAGGGTCTTAATTTTAAACAGCGTAATGAAAACTTTGCTCGTCAAGGGTGGCCGATCGGGGAGCCGCCATCTCGATAAATGTTGGAAATCTTTTTTATTATTAATCGCGGCGCCCGAAAAAATTCCCTACTCCGAAATTGGGTCTATTAGATGTCGATCTCTAATGAGATAAAGAAGCCTGGACACGTTCGAGAATTGGGTGTGAGCGCGAGAAAGCAGAAGCGGAGGCCGAGCGCAGCAAAGAAAGGAAGAAAGAGAGAAAGAGAGGGAGCTCGGGAACCGCTCTTTGATTATCCGCTTGCTCGCTGTAATAACGAGTTCATAAAGATGTTGGGGCGCATGCGCGCGCAATCGGCCGATCCTTCCCCCTCCACCTCCGAAATGGTTCTCCAAGGGCTCGCACGAAATAATCTCCATTTACATGCTTATATATAAACCGAGGAATTATTCTTCTTAGAATTGTTCTTTTCACTTTTTCTTTGTTTTCTGTATCAGGCTTATTATTTCATGCGTGTGTATACATGTCTCCATAAGGCGTTTGAACTCGATTGCACTTGCAAGTTAAGTGTTAAGTATTTCTTTTTAATTGAGTTTTTAGTCGAAAAGGTCGATCGAGTTTTGCATTTTTCTTTCGATCCTCTTCTGAGGAATTTATCGATACCTCGAATCCTTGCTGGATATTATAAAAATTTATAAATTTAAGCTTCTAAATAATTTTTTCGAATGCTCGAATTAATTGGACCTCGAAAATTTCTTTCTTTTTTTTTCTTTTCGATCGAGTTTCGCACTTTTCTCGTCTTTTTCATCCACTTCGTTCTTAAGATCGTCCTCTTTCGATCTTCTTCTGAGGAATTTATCGAGGATACCCTCGAATCCCTGGTGGATATTCGAATTATTTAACGTATATTTCAGCTTTCAAATAATTTTCTCGAATACTCGAATTAATTGGCCCTCGAAAATTTCTTTCTTTTTCTTTTTGATCGAGTTTTACATTTTCCTTATATTTTTTAAGATCGTTTTTCGATTTTCTGTCGCTTATTTAATTAATAATACTCGAATTAATTGGCCCTCGAAAATTTCTTTCTTTTTCTTTTCGATCGAGTTTCGCATTTTCCTTATATTTTTTAAGATCGTTTTTCGATTTTCTATCGCTTATTTAATTAATTGGCCCTCGAAAATTTCTTTTTTTTTTCTTTTCGCATTTTCCTTGTATTTTTTAAGATCGTTTTTCGATTTTCTGTCGCTTATTTAATTAATAATACTCGAATTAATTGGCCCTCGAAAATTTTTCTTTCTCGAGTTTCGCATTTTCCTTATATTTTTTAAGATCGTTTTTCGATTTTCTATCGCTTATTTAATTAATAATACTCGAATTAATTGGCCCTCGAAAATTTCTTTTTCTTTTTGATCGAGTTTTACATTTTCCTTATATTTTTTAAGATCGTTTTTCGATTTTCTATCGCTTATTTAATTAATAATAATTAATTGGCCCTCGAAAATTTCTTTCTTTTTCTTTTCGATCGAGTTTCGCATTTTCCTTATATTTTTTAAGGTCGTTTTTCGATTTTCTGTCGCTTATTTAATTAATAATACTCGAATTAATTGGCCCTCGGAAATTCCTTTCTTTTTCTTGCACTTTTCTCGTCCTTCACCGATTTCTAATTAACGAGAAAAAGAAAACAAATTAAAGCGGAGGATCGAACCACAGAGACATATCCTCGAATCGAAAGATTGGCTCTCCTTCTTTTATTGGTCTCTCTAGAATTTTTATTCTCCTCTTCTCGAGAGACGCTTTTCATTTCATCAACGCTTCGTTAACTTCCTTCCTCGCCCCGATCCCTTCGAGACGTCTTATTTGAAACAATGTTTCTCGGCCAACGCCGCCCGTAAATCCTCATTTCGAATCCCGAAACCCATATAAAAATCCCAGGGCCCGAAAAAAACGCCGTCCTCCTTCCAACGCCCTCTTCTCTTCCCCTCGACCACCACCTCCCCCTGTTTCCCTTTTTTGATATATGGAGTGCCCCTCCTCGAACCAAGCAGCAGGAAAATGAATACGTTCTCTCTCTCTCCAGAGAGAGCGCATGACGGAAGAAATTTCATCAGGACGGAAAATTCTGCTCGAATTTTGGAAGCTTGGAAATGGATTTCGTTCCTCGAGAGTGCGTTTTTAACGCGAGAGAAAGCTAGATTGAGAAAAATCGTAAAGGGGAATTATTCGAATGGAGGAGATTGAAGCAGGAAGGGGAGGAGGGAAGAATTCGTGGAAGAGGCGACGCTATTAATCAATCGTGTAATGGAATCGAGAACTGCGAATAAATCGCGACGGCCAATCGGGAAAGGATCGAAACGAGCGAAGAAACGGCGAGCTAAAAGGAGAAGAAATTACTCTACTACCGATCTGTAAATAAGAAAGATTACTTTACTCGTCCGATCTTTCGAAAACCTTATCGAAATTGCTCCTCGAGAGAAATAAAAATATCTCTCGAATAAAGGAAAAAACAAAAATAAAATAACCAATTCTTGGGAGATTCCGCCCTTTATTAACGATATTCTCGATAAATAAAGAGAAAATAACAAAGTATTCTTGGTCGGTTAAATAGAAAAAAAAAATCCCGAGAAAGGAGAGATTCGTTGGCGGATCGTCTTCGCCAGGTGAACAAACCGTTTCGCGGCGGCGGCGGCGGCGTTCCGTTACGTCATGAAATCCCCGGCTGCGATAAATCAACAGAGCCGAAACTCGCGACACGTGAGTCGTAATATTTAAGTTAATGACTCGGTATAATAAAGTTAATGGCTTTATGACAGCCGTCCCGCGGCAACCGTTGATGGAGGCACGCTCGGATACACACGCGATGAACGCGCTTTTGAACGCCGTGTATCTCGCCGTTCGTATATTCGAACGCTCGGATATTCGATCGTGGGCTCTTTTTAGCGCGGCTTTCCTTCTCGCGGCTAGCGGGAGCTCGGTCGATAAAGATGCGCGACACCGCGTTCGCGTATCGACGATCCGAGAGAGGTGCTTTTAGGGACGCTTGGGAATCGGAGCGATAATAATAAGCGCGAAAGGTGGAGTGCAGCATAATTTGCCGCGCGCACGAAACCGGGATTTTATACAATCGCTGCACGCGTTGGCTCGTAAATATCGGAAGGCGGCGACCGGTTTTTCCAACTGGTTTTACGATGCAACGCATGCAACGAATCAGTAGTTTCGCAATTGCACCCGGATCCACCCAAACAAGCTGGGCTTGGGCAACTTTAAGATAAAATAAACGTACTAAAAAAAAAAGGAAAGGAGAAGGAAGCGAATTTATTTATCTTTTACCATCGTTAAACAAAATTCTCAAATGGACCGCGCTCTACCGTTACCGACCGGTAACCTAACCTAAAAAAGAGCAACGCGTTAAATTCGATTTTTGCGAATAATTCGAGGGAAGAAGGGCTCTAATTGCTCTCTGACGCCTGTTACATGTGAAAATTTAAACTATCTGAGAACACAAGTTCAATTTTATAACAACGAAAAGAGATAGAGAAAAGAGTTTAAAAATAAAAGCAGTAGAAAAGATATCAAGAATACAAACGTATAGAAATTTCAGCCGATAAAGGGAGATTCCCTGCTGGAGAGACTTTTGTGACGCGGATAATACGAGGAGGGAGGATGCGTCATAGAAGGAGGAGGATTAATTTAATGAATCCGGCATCGAGGAAGGAGAAGATACGACTGGCTATAAATAAACCACGTCAGCTTATCACGATACTTTCCAACCACCGATATTGCGATACACGCCGCGGATCTCGATGATTTAAGGGTAAACAAATATTTGGAATCCTTTCCGAATGGAAAATTAATATTTCCTGCCCCTAAGAATCTTGGAAAATATATACGTACAATTTTTCTCACACTTTTTACCTCCTCCTCCGCTTTTCCATCCTGAGTCATCCTCCTCCTCTTCTCTCTTTCGAATCGACGCACGTTTAAAATTACAAGAAATGAGAGGAACCGCACAACGACAACCTCGCACCGCAATGGAGCACAACGCACTGGCCAACACCATGTCCCAGCAGCCCTTATTTCCAGCCCTGAAAACCCCTCGAAGGTGTGTCCCTGCGAATTCAAGGGTCTTCCCTTCTCTTCGAGGCGCGAAAAGAATATTCAAATTACATCTATTCCGAAAATTAATCGAATATATATATATATATATAAAGAGAGAAAAGTTCCCCGAATGAAAATTATACGCACCCTGGGGGGAAGAAGAAAAAGGAAGGAAGAGAGGGGGGAAAGGTTATCGTCGTTATTATTATTATCGGTGCAAATTCTTGGATTTAGAAAGAAAACGATAGAAAGTGAGCATGATACGGAGATAAAAGGTCAGGCAAAAGAAGAAAGTGAAGGTCAAGCGTGCATTATTATACCTAGTCGAATTAACCAACGCGACGTGAAGAACGCGTCGTAATTGTCATGGCGGCATGTCGCGTACGAGCAAGTGTGAATATCCTGTTAATATCCATAGTTAGTTACGGCTAGTAAAATGTAGCCTTTAATACAATAAAATGCGTGAAAAACATGCCTTCGGACAGTTTTCTAAAATCGCAAAATACTTTTATCGATATACAACAATTTCGAATGGATTACACATATATATATATATATATTTATTTATTTTTTTCTAAGAAACGAATTCACTGAATCGGCCACAATGTATACCTGTGTAACGTTTCTAGAGATAGGAAATGATTAACGGAGAGATAAAAACTGAGAGGGAAGTTCCCGAGTCGGCCATTTTTTAAATAATCGCAGTCGAAGGTATGCTTTCGCCAGTTACGCCAAATTGCAATACGACGCTTTCCAAGCGATCCCGTCTGTTCTTACTTCCGCCGAGCGAAAATCCAGAAAATAATTCCTTCCTGTACAACAAAGTTATATATACCAGAAACTTCTTGGCCAATTCGTTCGAGATATCGTGACAATAATGTACGACGATACGTGTATTTGCTCACTTTCATTGTCCAAAAAATTTGGAAAATTTCCTTTCCTTTCCATTTCTCGTAAGAAATTTCTACGTCGGATATGATAAATTCTCTCAATTCTCGTAAAAGCGTTAAAAGAAGGGGGAAAAATTCCTCCAACCCGTGATTAGAGATGCGCTTTTACGCTGGATGGGAAGTGGTTCGACGTTGGAAAAGGCGTAACGTTCGCCTCCCGCCGGATTTCGTCCCGTCGGAAGCGAGGACGAGGCGAAATAAGAGGCAGCGGTGCAGTATACGCTGCGCTACCAATTTTACGATACGCGTATTAATCATTTCGGTGGACGTAATGCACGAGCCGGTGAGTTTAGGTCGAAACGAGATTTACGGCGAGCAACGTCGACAAACTTGCGTTTAATAAATGGAGACACGCGTCTCCATCAACCATGGACGCGAACTTTTCGTGGAGATATTTGGTGACGAAAGGGACTGTCTCGCCATCCATGGAATATTTGAATAATTTTAGGATCGATTATATATATTCGAATAAATTCTTGCGAAATTTACTTTCTTCGATCTATACGGCGGTAAAAATGAGTCCTCCATTTTGTTGATCGAGAATGAAACTGATAGAAGAAAAAAAATTAATTGGATTATAGATATTTAAATAAACATCGATTCAACGAACAAGTTTTCATATTGGAGACTTTTCATTTTTCTTCGATCTATACGACGGAAGAAGTGAGTCGTCCATTTTGTTGATCGAGAATGAAACTGATACGTGAGAAAAATTAATTGGATTATAAGTATTTAAATAAACATCGATTCGAGAAAGAAGTTTCATATTGGAGACTTTTCATTTTTCTTCGATCTATACGACGGAAGAAGTGAGTCGTCCATTTTGTTGATCGAGAATGAAACTGATACGCGAGAAAAATTAATTGGATTATAGATATTTAAATAAACATCGATTCAACGAACAAGTTTTCATATTGGAGATTTTTGATTTTTCTTCGATCTGTGCGACGGTAAAAATGAGTCGTCCATTTTGTTAATCGAGAATGAAACTGATAGAAGAAAAAAAATTAATTGGATTATAGATATTTAAATAAACATCGATTCAACGAACAAGTTTTTACATTGGAAATTTCTTATTTTTCTTCGATCTATACGACGGAAGAAGTGAGTCGTCCATTTTGTTGATCGACAATGAAACTGATGCGTGAGAAAAATTAATTGGATTATAGATATTTGAATAAACGTCAATTCAATAATGAATTTTTCATATTGGAGATTTGTTATTTTTCTTCGATCTATACGACGGTAAAAACGATTCGTCCATTTTGTTGATCGAGAATGAAACTGATACGCGAGAAAAATTAATTGGATTATAGATATTTAAATAAACATCGATTCAACGAACAAGTTTTTACATTGGAAATTTCTTATTTTTCTTCGATCTATACGACGGAAGAAGTGAGTCGTCCATTTTGTTGATCGAGAATGAAACTGATACGCGAGAAAAATTAATTGGATTATAGATGTTTAAATAAACGTCGATTCGAGAAAGAAGTTTTTATATTGGAAATTTCTTATTTTTCTTCGATCTATACGACGGTAAAAATGAGTCGTCCATTTTGTTGATCGAGAATGAAACTGATACGCGAGAAAAATTAATTGGATTATAGATGTTTAAATAAACGTCGATTCGAGAAAGAAGTTTTTATATTGGAGACTTTTCATTTTTCTTCGATCTATACGACGGAAGAAGTGAGTCGTCCATTTTGTTGATCGACAATGAAACTGATGCGTGAGAAAAATTAATTGGATTATAGATATTTGAATAAACGTCAATTCAATAATGAATTTTTCATATTGGAGATTTGTTATTTTTCTTCGATCTATACGACGGTAAAAACGATTCGTCCATTTTGTTGATCGAGAATGAAACTGATAGAAGAAAAAAAATTAATTGGATTATACGTATTTAAATAAACGTCGATTCGAGAAAGAAGTTTTTATATTGGAGATTTGTTATTTTTCTCCGATCTATACGACGGAAGAAGTGAGTCGTCCATTTTGTTGATCGAGAATGAAACTGATACGCGAGAAAAATTAATTGGATTATACGTATTTAAATAAACATCGATTCAACGAACAAGTTTTCATATTGGAGACTTTTCATTTTTCTTCGATCTATACGACGGTAAAAATGATTCGTCGCTCCATTTTATTGATCGAGAATGGGACTGATATAGGAGAAAAATTAATTGGATTGTAATTGGATAAACATCGGTTTATCGAAGAATTTTTCATACGAGATACTTTTTATTTTTCTTCGATTTATACGAGACAGATAGCGAAAGAAAGGTGCCCCAATTTTTTTGCAATTAAAAGCGACTTCTCGGTCGAAAGTGCAAGACACAATGTAAAAAAGGATTAATTGGATTACGGATAATTAAACGGATGTCGATTCATCGAATATTCCCTTTACAATTTATTCCCCGTTCGATTTATACGATAGCTGAACCAATTCGTTCAACTCCATTTTACGATTAATAAATTTCAAAGCGATTTTTCGATCGAGAGTGAGAGCCGTATGCGACCCGTTAAAAATTAATTGCACACGGATAATCGGGTAAATAGGCCGATTCGTCCGACAAATTGTTCCGCGCGAGATACGTTCTTCTCACATTGTTAAAAGATGATCGAATTCGCATCCCGCTTCGTTCTCTTCCAATTAACCCTACCTTCGTTTTCGAGCACACCACCGCAGTTATAAATTACTCTTTATTGTACGTACTCACCTTTGATGGGCCGTGGGTGGGGCGGTGAACGAACAACGATAATTCTTCTTCGCCACATGGGGAAACCTGGACAACAGAAAACAAGCAACCGACCGATTAGTGGAAAACCCTTTGCAATTTTTATCGATTTATTCTCTCTTCTAAATTCGATTATCCCTTCTTTCTTTTTCCTTTTCACCACTCGGCCGATAAAACCGTCGTCGCGGCAACGTTGGGAAAAATTTCGAATCGATATTTTTAAAAATAAATATTACTAGAATCGATAAAAAGAAGGGAAAAAAAACGATTGAAACGTCGAGGATTCTTAACGAACTACGTGCCACCGCACCGTCCACTCGAAAATTACGCGAAATATTGAGAGGTATCGTTAATTGGAAAGTTAATAAATAGGAAAAATTACTCGACGAAACAACGACGAAATTTCCAATATATACTCGAGTCGTCGAAAGCGGCAACAACTCGAGGACAGATTAGCTCTGGTTGCGCGCCGCATTGCGAGGCCATTGTTAACGCGGACATAATGTTTCCCTCGATAACGCGACATATTCGCGTTCGGTTAAGCGGGTTTATTAGCGATACCGGACTAACGGCCGTTGCGCGATGAGCGACGACACCTCGTAAACCGCGGTTCGCCAAACATTTCCACCAGGAGAGCCTTCCTCGTGTAACCGCCATAATTAGCCCCGAGATCTTTATGCGATAAATATTCGCAAGTGTCCAAGTACGAGAGAATATGTGAAAAATGTAACGCGTAATTATATACAGGGTGTCCGAGAAACGTCTGACTTGAAGAATGATTTCCAATTTATAATATTTCTCAAAATGTGTCGGAATGTGAGAGGATTAAATATACGTATATACACATACGTATATATACATAATGTGGAAAAATGTAACGTGGTTTATACAGGGTGTCTCGAATTATCACTTTGGTAGTGAGAAAACTGTTTGAAGATTGAACGACTTTGAATCGATTTTGTGATTTTTACACGTGAGGAGAGGATATGGAAAAATGTAACGTGGTTTATACAGGGTGTCTCGAATTATCACTTTGGTAGTGAGAAAACTGTTTGAAAATTTAACGACTTTGAATCGATTTTGTGATTTTTACACGTGAGAGGATATATGGAAAAATATAACGTGGTTTATACAGGGTGTCTCGAATTATCATCTCGATAGTGAGAAGACAGTTTGAAAATTGAACGATTTTGTGATTTTTACACGTGAGAGGATATATGGAAAAATATAACGTGGTTTATACAGGGTGTCTCGAATTATCATCTCGATAGTGAGAAGACAGTTTGAAAATTGAACGATTTTGTGATTTTTACACGTGAGAGGATATATGGAAAAATGTAACGTAGTTTATACAGGGTGTCTCGAATTATCACTTTGGTAGTGAGAAAACTGTTTGAAGATTGAACGATTTTGAATCGATTTTGTGATTTTTACACGATAAATATTTATGTGTGAAGATGTGAGAGGATATATGGAAAAATGTTTTATACAGGGTGTCTCGTTTCGAATTATCACCTTGATAATGAGAAAACTGTTTGAAAATTGAACGATTTTAAATCGATTTTGTGATTTTTATACGATAAATATTCACGTGTGAAGATGTGAGAGAATATATGGAAAAATATTTTATACAGGATGTCTCGTTTTGAATTATTACCTTGGTAGTGAGAAAAAAGTTTGAAAATTGAACGATTTTGAATCGATTTTGAATTTTTCATACGATAAATATTCATGTGTGAAGATGTGAGAGGATGTTTAAAAAGATATTTTATACAGGATGTCTCTTTTCGAATTATCACCTTGGTAATGAGAAAACAGTTTGAAAATTGAACGATTTTGAATCAATTTTGAATTTTTCATAAGATAAATATTCACGTGTGAAGATGTGAGAGGATATATGGAAAAATGTTTTATACAGGGTGTCTCGTTTCAAATTATCACTTTGGTAGTGAGAAAACAGTTTGAAAATTGAACGATTTTGAATCGATTTTGAATTTTTCATACGATAAATATTCACGTGTGAAGATGTGAGAGGATGTTTAAAAAAATATTTTATACAAGGTGTCTTGTTTCGAATTATCACCTTGGTAGTGAGAAAATAGTTTGAAAACTGAACGATTTCGAATCGATTTTGAGATTTTTCATACGAAATCGAGAGAATACGTGAAAAATGTAACGCGTGATGGATAATTATATACAGGGTGTTCGAGAAACCTGAGAGACTGGAGATCGAAATGACATTTGCACGATAAGTAAGTCAAAATGTGAGAGGATTATATATATAATGTTAAAAAATGTGGTTTATACAGGGTGTCTCTTTTCGAATTACTTGATAGTGAGAAAACAGTTTGAAAATTGAATTAACAAATATTCCCGTGTGGAAAAGTGAGAGGATATTTATACAGGGTGTCTAGTCGGAGAAACGTTCGATTGATCAATTTTTACACGATAAATAATTCGCATCGAAACGAAAGAACATTTAAACATACGTGCAATGCGTTTTATAAAGGGTGTCCAGTTTCGAATTACCATCCTGCTAGCGGAATACGTTCGATTGGAAATGGAATGATTTCGAATTAGTCTCGATAAATTAAATATTCACGTGTGAAAATGTGAAAGGATATACGAGAAAACGTGATTCATACAGGGTGTCCCGTTTCGAATTACGAATCGTGTGAAAAGTGAAAACCGTGTAGAATACGTGAAAAAAATAGAAAGTGATTGTACGATACTTTGTGCAACAACTCCCAACGACTTTCTTCCATCTCGTTTATCCGGTTAAATTCCTCGAGTCGTTTAATTTTAAAGTCACTCTTTCCAAAAAAAAAAAGGAACTCTCCCTCCAAAAAT
This sequence comes from Apis cerana, assembly GCF_029169275.1. Classification (NCBI taxonomy): domain Eukaryota; kingdom Metazoa; phylum Arthropoda; class Insecta; order Hymenoptera; family Apidae; genus Apis; species Apis cerana. The sequence goes on along the minus strand of NC_083867.1, from coordinate 3,472,906 downwards.
ACTCATCTTCAAACTTTTCCAAACGAAGAACGAACGCCGCGGAAACAACAAAATCCCCGTGCGAGCGATGCGAATGAAATTTTTCCCATTCTACATTTTTTTAAATACGACACATTTTGCAGCCATGATGCTATCAACACGGCAAGTAAACACCATCTGGCCGCTTGCGGTTAAACGATTAAAGAGAGGGGCCTATTCTAAGCCTTGAACTAGAAACGCGTTGTAAATCGAGGAGAAACAAGAGGAGAGCTTTCGAATGAAAACAGCTTGAGAATAATATATATAGAGAGAGAGAGAGAGAAAAGCATTAGATTTCGATAGAGACATCGTTATATACCTACTTTTCATACTTTTCATCATCTTTTTCCATGGCAAATAACACGCGTAAGAAATTATCGAGTCAATTTTAAAATCGTGTATATCCACACAATTAAGAAGAATAATTGCTATGTCCATCATCGCATATTGCCGATTCAATTTTTCAACGTCACGGTTGCAACTTGTTATTCCGCGCGAAACACATTTTAAAATTAAACGCAGCCAATTTATATATATATATATATATATACGTGAAACGAAGAGGTTTCGAATTAATTTCACTCTATTTCCTCGAAACGTTGTTGCACCAAACAGGAAAGAAATGGAACAAAGAGCGTATTTTCGTTCCCTTTCTTTCTTCTTTATCACGTTCGAACACGAGGCTCACAAATCGGGTTAGAAATTTCTTTTCCTTCTTAACATCCAGCGAGAACCGTTTCCTTATTTCGTTTATTTTTTAGCAACGGAAGAAAACTGGGCGAGCGTGGAGAAGCCGCGGAGAGATAAGAGGGCGAGCGACGGAGCTATACTTATGCAAATTTAACGCAAATTGCATCGATAAAACGTCGAGGAAGGAAAACGCGAACAGCGAAAATCGTCGTTGGAAGGAGTCAAAAGTTTCGAGGAATCGAAGCGCTCGTTGGATATCGTCGAAATTAAACGTCTGGATTGAACGGGATAAGAGAAAGGAATGAAAAATTCGAACGATACGCACAACACCCGCTACCATTCTAAAAATACGATAAACCACAAGACGCGACTATAAAACTAACCTCGAATAACAACGAATGGCAAAGTTGTGTCGGGAATACAAGACGCGTCGAACCTACCTCAAAAGAAAAGAAAAAAAGATCCTACGAACCACCACCAATCCGTTATTACGCGTACGTATAATACGAGGAACAATGTTAACGGCACGATATATACGTACGCCGCGCACCTATTCAAAAAACATCGAACTGAAAAATTAACCGAGCGAGGCGGTCGCCATCGCGCTCGAGCGCGAGCTGGATAAAATGGCGTCGCGCTGCCGCCCGTCGGACGCCGTGCATCGAATCGAGACCGCGTTGCTCGCCTCGATTCGGATCGAAATTTCGCTCGTTCGTCCGTTCGATCACGACGACGTGGCGAAAACTGAACGCCACGTCACGGCCCACGAGGGCACGGATGCGCGTGGAAAAGGGACGAAAAAGAGAGAAAGAAAGGGGAAAAGGAGAAAAAGAATCGAAGCTCGTTACGGCCTTGGAGATCTCTCTCCGTCTCTCTCTCTCCGTGCTTAGGCCCGGTCGAAATTTTCGTCTCGAAAAGTGGGCAGGGAGGCGAAAAAAAATTGGAGTATTGGCGGAAGAGGATTCTCGAGGGGAAAAAAATTGTAACGGAGCTCGGCCTTGGGGATAATTTGCCGTTCCGGATATTTTCGCCGTCGGTAAAGGAGGTCTTTTGTCGCTTTTCGGTGCCGACGGACAACAACGGCCTCGTCCTTGCGCTTTCCAGAGAGATCGATCTATCCTTCGAAATCGTTCCCAATTGTCCCTTAATGGTGTATTCGATCGGGAGATAAGAGTGATTTGGGGAACAGGACCATTCGCTTCGAAGTTGTCATTAAATCGTTATCGAATCGAGCGCGGACGCAAAATTGAGAAAAATTGGGAAAATGCTCTCGCAACGATTTTATTAATTGGAAACAAAGGCAAACGACGCGTCGTCCCGTGGATTCTTCTTGGAAAGTTACTTAATTGCGCCATATTCGGTTCGAAAGAGAAGAGAAATTGCACGCGAAATTCTAATTCCAATTCCAACCTGAATCGAACAATCGCGAGTGACAATAATTGTAACAATCGCGTTACACATATCGTGAGAATATATTTCCACTGAATCATCGGATATCCCTCGCGTGGAGAAGAGAAAACGTTGCGCAACGATTTTTCCACCCACGGGAGCCAGTGGAGGGGAGGAGGCACGCTCGAGGCGTAGCTCACATTCTCCTCGCGTAACGTATACGGCCTCCGTACGTTGGTGGAATACATTCGAAAAATCCGGGTTACCCTCGGTCGATAAAAAAGAGCGAGGAAGAGAAGAGAGAAGGAGAAAAAGAATTTTCCATCCGTCGTCCCTCCAACCTCGACCGCTCAACAGCAAGAAAAGGAGGTATGGACGTTCGTCCTCCGTGTCGCTAATCAAACATATTATCGGTATTGGCCGTTTAAAACTGCGTCGTCGCGCGGCAAACCGATTCTTCGGTGATGGTAATTTGTCGGGCGGGCGCGTGAAATGGCAAACGAAGCGAAGGATTGACAAAACAAGAGGGGGGGGTAATGAGATTGGGATACACACAGGGTGTCTCGATTCTTTCGAGACCAAATCGAAATAAAGGGGGGGGAAAGGATGAAATGAGAATAATAGAGAGAAAAAGAGAGAGAGAAGAGATATTCTGAGAGAGGGAAACAAAAATCCACGGCATTTCCTTCTTCCAGGATGGTTGTAAAATATGACAGGAGGAGGGTGCGTTTGTTGTCCCGAGTTTTCACGTAATTGTATTCACGACACTCCATCGAGTTTCTCCTCGCGCAGGGGCGGAGGAAGCAAGTTTATCGCCCGTAACGTTTCCGTTCGAGGAGGGATGACGGAATCTTTCCGATTCTTGTCGCGCGATTGGAATTTTTCCCTCCTTTCGTCCTTGTAAAATTTAGATTGGAGAAAAGCGGAGTTTTACTCGAAGGAATTTGAAAATATGGCCCCTCGTCTCGACTTGGAGGAATTTCTTCCTCTCTCCCTTCCTTTTTTCTTCCTCGTTGAAAAATGGAGCCGAGCGATAAACGGTCGGATTATCTCGAGAGCCTCTTCTGCCGGAGAGATTCGTCGCATACCGCGGCCCCGTCCATATATTCGAGAGGATCCCCCGGTATCGGTTGTTATACGCCCACAAGTCGGCCTACGTGTGTTCGCGTGAACGACGCTCCTCCAACGTTGAAATACGCGCCACGCTGGACCAAGATAAGAGGAAGATTCTCCGGGCTGATTCATTGATCACCGCTTCCTACTCTTCTTCTTTTCTCTGCAACCTCGAAAAACTGCCCTTTCTTGTTCTTTTCAAAAGTTCTTCGAGTTTCTTTTTAAATTTCGAAGATCATTTCCTCGTTCTTCCGATATTTTTTCGTTCGGAAATTTTTCGTTCGGAAGAAATATTCAAAAAATTCTCTCGTTCTTCCAATATCTTTTTTTCTCAAATTTAGAAAAGTTACATCCAATCAAAACGCTCTTCGTTTCTCCTCGTTCTTTTCAAATTTTGAAAACCTCATTCGGAAGAAATATTCGAAAAATATTCAAAATTTCGATATATCTTTTTCTCGAATTTAGAAAAGTCCTCATTCTTTCCAAATTTCGAAAAAATATTCGAAAAATTCTCTTTTTTTCTCGAATTTAGAAAATTTATATCCAACCAAAACACTTTTCGTTTCTCCTCATCCTTTTCAAATTTTGAAAACCTCGAAAGAAATATTCGAAAAATATTCAAAATTTCGATATATCTTTTTCTCGAATTTAGAAAAGTCCTCATTCTTTCCAAATTTCGAAAAAATATTCGAAAAATTCTCGTCCTTCCAATATTTCTTTTTTTCTCAAATTTAGAAAAGTTATAACCAATCAAAACTCTTTGTTTCTCCACGTCCTTTTCATATTTCAAAAATCATTCTCATTCTTTCCAAATTTCGAAGAAATATTCGAAAAATTCTCTTTTTTTCTCAAATTTAGAAAATTTATATCCAACTAAAACGCTCTTCGTTTTTCCTCATTCTTTTTAAATTTTGAAAACCTCGAAAGAAATATTCGAAAAATATTCAAAATTTCGATATATCTTTTTCTCGAATTTAGAAAAGTCCTCCTCATTCTTTCCAAATTTCGAAGAAATATTCGAAAAATTCTCGTCCTTCCAATATTTCTTTTTTTCTCAAATTTAGAAAAGTTCTTTTTGAAAATTATTTTCGTTCGGAAGAAATATTCAAAAAATTCTCTCGTTCTTCCAATATTTCTTTTTTTCTCAAATTTAGAAAAGTTATAACCAATCAAAACTCTTTGTTTCTCCACGTCTTTTTTATATTTCAAAAATCATTCTCATTCTTTCCAAATTTCGAAAAAATATTCGAAAAATTCTCTTTTTTTCTCAAATTTAGAAAATTTATATCCAACCAAAACGCTCTTCATTTCTCCTCATCCTTTTCAAATTTTGAAAACCTCGGAAGAAATATTCGAAAAATATTCAAAATTTCAATATATCTTTTTCTCGAATTTAGAAAAATTGTATCTAGCCAAAACTCTTCGTTTCTCCTCATTCTTTTCAAAAATCATTCTCGTTCTTTCGAAATTTCAATATGTTTTCTCAAATTTAGAAAAGTCCTCCTCATTCTTTCCAAATTTCGAAGAAATATTCGAAAAATTCTCTTTTTTTTCTCAAATTTAGAAAAGTTACATCCAACTAAAACGCTCTTCGTTTCTCCTTATTCTTTTTAAATTTTGAAAACCTCGAAAGAAATATTCGAAAAATATTCAAAATCTCGATATATCTTTTTCTCGAATTTAGAAAAGCTATATCTAGCCAAAACCTTCTTCATTTCCAAATTTCATCTCTTCTCGTTCCAAAAAAATTTCCAAATTTGCCTTCCCTTTTAAAATTTCAATATCTCTTTTCTCGAATTTAAAAAGAAGTCCTTCTCGTTGTTTCCAAATTTCGAAGAAATATTCGAAAAATTCCCCTTCTTTAAAAAATCTTTTCTCCGTTTCCTTCCCTCTTAAACATCCTTCTTTTCCCTCGAATTAATAAAACCATACTATCAGCCCCTATCAAATATTTTTTTCTCAATCCCTTAACGATTCCACCAAAGAGAAGAAGAAACGCAGCAACTAAACGCTATCAAGGATCGAGAAACCGATCTTGTCTCCTCCTCCCCCCCTTCTTATACCTGGTGGAATCGAGGAGAGGAATAAAAACGACGAGAACTCGGATGCAAAGAAAGAAGGAGGAAGAAAAAGAAGAGGAGGAGGAGGAGGAGAAAGAAAACTCTTTAACCGGTGAGAGCGGGGAGAAGGAGAAATACGTGGTCGTAAAAAACGAGGCGGGGTCCCTGAAGAAAATACGAATTAAACCAATGTGATCCAAGAAAACTTGCGTGTAATCGGGAAGGAGACGTCAGCTAAAGTGGAGAAGAAGAAAAGAAAAATTATCCCCTCAAGCTTGTTCAATAAGAAAAAGAAGAAGAAGAAGCGCGCGCTTATTACCCGAAATTCGAGAAAGGGAACTAAACCGCATTTGACTTTAACGCCTCCTACATCCACCCATATCCCCATGTGGATCGTTGCCAACCCTTTCGAAAACATCGAAGCGAGTCCGCCCCCAAAAGGGGTGGATTAACCGTGGATAACGCGTAACGATGGTATCTCGCGCGGCTTAGCCCTTCCCCCTCCACCGGCCAACAATAACGCGGTGAAGGGGGACGGCCGTAAACTCCCCCTCTCCGCCCCGCCCGCATTTAATTTACCGAATAATTGGAATCAAGCTGGCTCATTTGTGCACCTCCGCGGCGAGGGAAATGCGGTCTCCCCTCCTCCTGACCCTGCGACGAGGAGGCTGATGACGAGGAGGAGATTTGCCCTCCCCCCCTGCTTCCCTCCCCCGCGTCCGTAAAACTCTACGACGGCGGTTGTTCCCATTTCCGCGGTGTCAGCACGGTGTTCTATCGGAGCTCGAGGGTGAATAAAGGATGGGGATGATAGGGAGCTTGGAAGGGTGAAGTTTCGTCTGAAAACTGCCCCCCTTAGAGAGGGTAAAGGAACGGCTTTCCGATCTGAATGGAAATTTATGGATTATCGTGTACAGGGATCTTGGATTTCTGTTCCTCTTTCCGCGGAGAGAGAGGAAAAAGGAGGAGAGAATAAAGGAGTACGGGCAAAATTAGTATTCGTACGTGGAGCGTAAAGTTGACGGGAAGAAAGGGGGAGGGGAGAAGGAGAATCTTCTGGTTTAGATAGGAAGGGGGGGAGGTGGTGCGGAGAGCGTGACCACGCATGCGCGGTGAAGGAAATGAGCAGAGATCGATGACGGTATACGCGGACGAGATGGAACGATAGACAAGTTTTCTTCCGAATCGTTACACTTTTCGAATTTCGTTGAGGGATGGAAAGCGCAGCGATACGAAAGTTAAAAGAAAAAGGAAAAAAAATTGTCGCCATCGAAATAAGAAGGAACGGCAAAGTCACGAGATATTACGTGACAGTGGCGTAACTCGAATTGAGTAACTCGAACAGAATGGCGAGTTTATCGCGAATGTAAATGGCAAATGGGCGAGCGAGTGGATCGGTTCACGGACACCGAGACGCTATATGACGTCCCAGATGGAATGTTTTAATTATAACGCGGTGCCAGAACGGCATTACGCAATTAGAGCGTATCCATCCGTGTCACGTTCGCCATGCCAATCGTCTAACCTCGAATTTGTCACGTTGTGTGACAATCGGCCGAATGGCTTTCAGATATCACGGCGCAGAAACCGAACCGCTTGGATAATTTTCTCACTCCCCTCCTCCAACGTTTTACTATCGATGTATCGAGCGAATATTCGCGATGCGCGCGCGAGCAAGAAAAGATTTCGATAGGGAAGAAAGATTGTGGGAAATGGCGCAAAATGGGATCGAATTTGAAAAAAAAAAAGAGAGGATAACGATAAAAAGGAGTTTATCTCGTCGTTAACCTTGCCTTGATGGAAAAGAACGCACGAACGGTAGTGACCTTCGGAGGTAAATGAACTTGGCGGGGAAAAATTAATCGTTAATTTCGATCAATGGCGAATACGAAAATCATAAAGCGTATATCACTCGAATCTCGTTCTCGAATTCGTCGAAAATGTTATAAGCGTAAATGCACAAGTATCTTTCGGTATTGATCTTTTTTAAATCGATATAATTTTCTCGCAGCACACCTAGCGGAGTTCGCTGCAACCATCTTTATGTTCACAGTCGGTATCGATACGGTAGAAGAAAGACGCGCAAGAAATTAATCCTGTTTTACCGATATTATCGATATTAGAAAATGTTGGGGGAATTTTTTCAACCGTTGATAAAATAAAATAAAATTGATAAATAAAAGTTTTTTTTTTCAACGTACAAAATAATATCGAACATATTGATTTTTTTAAACGTTGAACGTTATTCTTTTCCCAAAATCGTTTTATCGATCTATCTTTCGTTTCTGCAAACAAAAAGAAATCTTATCAACGGAAGTTGACGATTTTGTATTCTTGTATTCCAAATTGTTACTTTTAAAAACCATTTATTTTTATAAATTGAAAAGATTCGAAATATCAAGTTGTTTATATTTTCCGATATCGATATACCAGTGATCTACCATGTCGATCATTTAACAGAATATATCGACCTACCGTAACTAATTTGATGCCAAAGATCGTTCAAATACACGAACGATAACGTTTATTTTTACTCGCATAAGATAACACGTGAATATATCGAATCGTACACGTAATCGAGGAAAATGCAATACGATCCCTCCACGAGTTTAACGTTCTCTAACCATCGATCAAACTTTTTAGAAGCTGTAACGAGCAAGAAAGTTGTAAATAACGAACTATTCTTCTTTAAAGTTTTCGGTATAATAATCCTTTCACTACTTGGAATGGAAGACACGTCCAAGAGAAACGAGCATCGATGCGCGCGCAGATGATCCATGATGGCCGCCGCATTCAGAGCCAATGGTGAGGAAGCAAATAGGTGGGGGGAAGGAAAGTAGAGAGGATTCGCCGGCGAAGAAATGATAGGCCGCAGGAAGGGATGGGTATACGAAACCATCGCGAAAGCTATTGGTAGGACTTCCATGGACCTACGGCTTACGCCGCACGAAAAATAAGGGCGGCCATCATGGATTCCAACATGGCCGTCGCCACTTCGAATACACATCGTTCCAACTTCCTTCGATCCTTTCTCTATCGAACGAAATAAATAAATAAATAAATAAATAAATAAATAAATAAATATTACTTAAACTCATCATACACGTTTCGATATATGTATACATTCGAATCGTACATATTCGAATAAAACAAATTGACCGATCCATTGGTTGATCGTCGATTCCACACATTTTATCGACACGATAACGGTTTTCGCGATTTATGGAAATAAACCTCGTTTAATTTAAATCTCTTACGCGTACTATTCCGAAAAGAAAACACTTTTCACACACACCAACTCCCTCTAAAAACTCCTCCTCTCCAATACAATCGACAATATTCACACGTATCTCGTGTTCTCGCGCCTCTGCATAATGCATATATTCAAACTTATAATATTTCCTTCCTTCCTCGTAAGATAACACGGCACGCGACGCATCGAGAGCAGAAAGAAGAGAAATTATCGATAACAATTAAACAATATTGACGGAAATAATGGGAAAAATTCTTTTTCGAGAGAGAGCAAAATTCGGTTGAAATTTGGTCGGCGCACGAGCGAGAGAAACGAGAATCATCGTTCACCTGTTCATAAGGTCAATAGGTAACGTGATAACGACCGTTCATAATGGTTACGGACGGAGGAATTACCGTGCAAACCGACACTTAAGGTTTATCGTGTCTCTTACTCCACCGAGTTATGTATACCGTTCTCTTAAAAGTGAACGGTAGTGAGTTGTAACGAGATTATTGACTTTAAATCCTCACGAATGACCCTATAGAAGATTGAAGCTACAAATATATTACCGATACGGGGCTAAACGTCGCACGGCGCGCGCGCCGCGCCGCCGTCCTCCCGCGGTACACACACAAATCATTTTACCGCCCGAGTCGAGGAAATAATGTAAATAAAAACAGATCGTTCGACCAGCGCCGCGCCCGCCGCACGCGCCGCGTCGGCAAAGGATATAACCTCCAAAACCAACAATTCTCTCGCCACGTTACTCTTCGCTGAAATATATACATATATATATATATATATTCGCAACGAAAAGGGAAGAAGCAACGAAATGTATATCGGAGGATAGGTGAGATAATCTCGGTCACGAGGAGCGTCGTTTATTATCGGCAATAAAGATTTTGGTTGGGAAAAAAAGAAATAGGGAAGGCATTGATAATGGAATGGGCGAAGGAAGGAAAGAAATATCGTTCTCGTGATAAGAGGACGCGAAAGAGGGTGACGTCACGTGGCGGCAATAAAAACCAGGCCAGGATAACATTGTCGACCATGATCCGAGTCCGACGACGACGACGACGGCAATTTCGAAGGAAGGTCGAAGCCGATAATATTTCTCTTCTTTTTTTCTTTCTCCTTTTTCGGTCTGCAACGATTAATTGCATTTATCGTGCTGTAAACAAGCCTCGCTTTAAATCGGACTCTCTCGATTTTATGATAATTGCCGCTTCTTTCGATTCTTTTCGTCCATCGAAAGAAGGGAGGAGCAAGTTTTTTATCATTAAAAATATATATATAAATAACAATGATACGAGCAAGTCGCGCACATATATATATATATATATATATTTATTTATTTTCGTAACAGTGTTATTGGATTTATACTTTTTTAAACTGGCTAATAGAAAATTCCACTTATTTAATGCACTTTTCCCTTCCTTTTCCTTTCTTTCCCTCCTTTCTTCCTTTTTCCTCCTCCTCCTCTCCTTTCTCTCTTCGTACAACAAACGATAAATTACGAAACAACGTCGAAAGGTAACATCGTAAAGACGCATAAGAGACGTATCTGCAAGTACTTTGGGAGGAATAATTAATCATCCCTTTTCTTCGAAAGCCAGCCTCAACTCCTCGATTTATAATCGGTACAAACGAACGCCACGTGTCCACGTGCCCCTTAATCACCACGAGACGCCTGAATCGTTTCCACGTAGGTGAGAATTCTGACGCGGGCCGAGGATCGCGTGTTGACATCGGCGGGCTTGCAGTTAGACTTTCTCATGGGGGATTGTTTGCCTTGGCAATTAGGGGACGGGACGAAGCCCGCTGTGTAAACCCGATAACGGACGTCTCCCTCGCCTTTTCTCATCCGAAAAAGATAGCAGGACAGGAGGAGGACTAAATCGGGACGCGAGAATCTCTCGTTCTCCTCCTAAACGCAACATTACTTACAATAATATATATATATACACATATATATATATATATATCGTAATTATCGATCGGGTTTACCTTGAAGCGGCACGGTTGCAGGCGATGACGATGATGATGGCGGTGATGGTGGTGGCGGTGATGGCGGTGGTGGTGGCCAAACCACGTGTCGACGAAACCAGCGTCCACCACGCTCGACGAAATCCCGGGGTGGAAGAAATTCGCGCGACCGTTTTTCCTTTTCCTCTCCCGCACTCACACTTCCGTCCCGGCCATCTTTCTCACGGAACGACGAACCGAAACCGTCTTATCTCCTCCGTTGAAACGGGAAATATTGCGTTACCGGTGCTCCAAACGTGGCGAAACCTTGGTCGTGTTATCACTTCAAACTTTTTCCGTGGTCGTGATCACTTCCCGTTTGCGAAACTTGGCGAAAATTTAACTCGGAGGGGGACGGAGGGGGGGAGAGGGGGAGAGGGCGAGAGCGAGAGCGAGAGCGAGAGCGAGAGATAAAAGGGAGAGAAAAGCACTCGAAAAATTTCCCGTCGATGGTATCCGGAAGTGGGCGGCGACCACGACACGGCGATCGAGCAGAAATAACAGAAGCGAGAGAGAGAAGAGAATGAGAGAATGAGAGAGAGCGAGAGAGAGAGGAGAAAGAGGGGAGAGTATCGAAATAATGGTTCCAGAGGGGTTTACACCGTTTCTCCGTTACACCGTCGTTTCGTGTATTCGGGCGCGGGAAAAGAAGAAGAGGAAGAGGAAGAAGAAAAAGAGGAGAAAAGGAGGAGGAGGAGGAGGAGGAGGAGGAAGAGGAGGAAAGGAGGAGGAGGAGGAGGAGGAGGAGGAAAAAGAAGAAGAGGAAGAAAAAGAAAAAAAAATATACGGTGGAAGATATCCGATCACGATGCCTGGCAGAAAGGTGAATCACAAAAGGAAGAGGTGCGCGCCTGCGTGCCGCCAACAATGTACTCCGCTTCTACTTTTCGAGCGCATAACAATGGACCACGTTGGTAAAACGGGACTCATGCTTTCTGGATGGGACGTGCCGCGCACTGAACCAGTTGTTCGGTCGCGCAGATTCTACGCCCCACCACCTCTCCCCTCTCCGGGAGAAGCGGCGGTGCCCCCACCACCGCGCCGACGCGCAGCGTCTCGCGGGCCCTCCCCACCACTCGCGTTACGCTTCCACTCCCCATTCGGCTCGGCTCGGCCCGACTCGGCCCGACTCGAGAAGCGAACCTTTCGCTTCGACGACCGAGCGGAACCCCCCCACCCCCCCAACCGTCGCCGCCCGTCGCTCTGATCTCGCTATTCCACGGGCTTTGCGCGTACGCGGAAGAAAGATCGAGGAATATTTCGAACGTACTCGAATTCTTTTTCTTCCTTTTCTCGAGGACGCTCGAATTATTATTGTTATATTAAACCTCACGATCAACTATCCCTAATCTTACCGGTCCCGAAGATCAAACTTAAGCGCGTAAAATGCGAAAGAAAAAGAGAGGAGAAGACGAAGAAGAAGAAAGGAAAAAACGCACGCGCTCTCCTACTACGCGTGAACACACGATTTCTATCTACGTCGAGCGAGCACGACGTAGGCGCGGTTCGTGACACGAGACAGAACTGGCTCGTATTTTATTCCAAGTGTCAAACCTCCTCTCGAGCTCCGCGTGAGAGCGTCTCGTCCGAGGAGAAAGAAAGAAGTAAAGAGAGAAGGTTGTATCAGCCGCGCCACCGTGAATAATAATAATAATAATAATAATAAGGGGATGGAGAATCGAACACAACGATTCGAACAATCGAAAATAGAAGCGCAATGGAGCGAACATTCGTCCTTCCAACACACTCCTCCTTTTATTTCCTCCTCCCTTTCCCCCCTCTTCGACACAAATATATCCCCGGTTTCCAGGGAAACCAGACCCAGGGAAAGGACGCGTGAAAAAATAAATTCGCAACTCGTTCTTCCCCGCCACCCTTCCGAATCGAAGAAAAGGGAGAATACAAAGTTAAAGGAACGAAAGGAGCGGCGAGATAAAATAAGATAAAGCGAAATAGAATAAAACAAATTCCCTCTCTGCTTGCTGGAGGAAAGGAGGGGAGAAAAAAGAAAGACGGACGTTAAAACGTATCCGAGCGTCGTCGATCGTTAAAATCTTATTCCGCAAAAGTTCGGAATCCGTCGAGAGGCTGCGTCGACGTTGACGACGGCGAAGAAGGAGAGGAAGAAGTTGTCGGTCGAGAGGATGGAATATGGTCGTGCGGGGAGGAGGGGAGGGGGAGGTTGGTGGAGGAGGAAGAGGGGAGAAGCCGGGGAGGTTGCACTCCTCGTGCCGGGTACAGAATCGATCTCTCCAAGCCGGCCAGGGTTCAACCATCCCCCTTCTCTCCCCCTCCTCCTCTTCCCTCGTTCCAGCAACGAGGAGAGAGAAATAACGCGCACGAAATACCCGCTCGCGCGACTCCATTTGTACACCGAGATGTAATTTATTGGGTCGTTTGCCAGCGTCCACTTTGTAGTAGTAACTCGTGATACATCCTCGAAAAATTTGGATACGTACATTTCTAAAAATGTTTCTTCTCAAACCGAGATAAACATATAAATAAAATATATAATTATAAAGTAAAAAGAGATAATTTCGATCGGTGTTTGACTCGGTTCGAAGGCGAAGAAAGGAGGTGAAAGAATACGCGAGAAAATGGACGAATTTGATTTGAAGAAATTTCCTCGTTTATGTAACCGGACGCGAAAAAGAAGAGGAGGGAAGAAAGGAAAAATCCGAGGCGTTCGTCGAAACGCGACACAATGCGAACGAAAAACGATCCGAAACCGGCAGACTCTCGCCGCTAATTTAACAGTCGCGTCGTCGTCGTCGCCGCCGCCGCCGCCGCCGCTGAAAGAAAAAGTCCGGAACGATTGAGACGTCAAAAGAGAGGGAGAGGATGGATAGATCCCCGCTCGCAAATTATCGCCTGGTGAATTGCATAAAAACGAGACGTGAAATATAAACAGGTTGATTTAAGGGCTTTTAGATTATCACTGGGCTCGGTGGTAAACTTACACACCGAGGAGGATAGGCAAAAGGAAACGTTAACCGTGGAAGCGGAGATAGTCGGCGGAGTGGCGCGCTTATGCGCCTATTTCTATTTAACTTCTCAATTAACATAAGCGCGCAACTTCATTATTGCTTGTACACGCGAGCCTATTCGCGTTTGAATGGAAAACGCGAGGCCTTTTGTAAGCGGCTCCATTCTCTCGCACACCTGTTATTCCGTGTCGTAGCTCACCTGGCCGTGCCTGGTGCCTGGCATAATGAGCACGTGCCGTTCCTTTACGCTGTTTCAAGCGGTATGTACAGGGTGTCTCGTGGTGCTGGTAATTAAAAAGAAAAAAGAAAGGAGAGAGAGAGAGGGGGGAAGAAAAAAAATAAATCGAAAGAGTTATTGGAATTCTCCGTCTCCGTTCGATATAAAGCGACGTATCTTCCAGGGATTCGTCCATTTATCCTACATTCTTTTTTTTCAATTTCGACTTTTCCTTCCCTTCCTCGAGATTTTACCCTCTTCTCGCGCCGAGAAAAGATTGCCGTTGGTAAAAGGAGCGAAAGAGCGAACTGTGAAAAGGGAGAAGGGAAAAGAAACGGCGCTCGAATTTTAAATATTCGAAGCGCGCGAGTGGAGATAAAAGGGGGAAAAAAAATTGCGCGCGCATATTCGTTCCGCTCGACCGAGCAGCAATGGCGGAGAAAGAAAGCGCGAGCGCGCTAGTTTCGGCCAGCCGCGCGCCGTTGCCATCGTTATCTTTTACAGTGACAATAACTCTGGCTCTAGCACCTGTTCCGTTCCCCGCTCACGACCGTTTAATCGATCGGATTACGCGCGCGGCGACGAAACGACCGACCGAGTCGCGCGAAAAATAGTTTGCACGATGTCGGGATAAAATTGTCCTCGAATATGTATCGTTCTCGAACTACGAGGAGAATTATTTCGGGTAATGTTGATTCTTAACGAATGGCTATCGAAATTCTCGAGTTTCGCGGGATATCGTGCCTCGGGACGACGTTTCAAGGCTGAAAAGAAGGGAAGAAAGAGAAAAGGGAAAATTATAGCGTATATACGGCGAGAACAGCGTCGTTTGAATGCCCACGAATTTGACGGCAGATAAATTCCCTTTTACCGTGACATAAATTTCGCGGCGAACACGCTCGCTTCGTTGCGTCGGCCGAAAGAGGCGAAGGAAATAACGGAGAGGGGGCCACCTTCCAATTAAACCCGAGATCTTATAAAGATACTCTCGCTTCGAGAGATTACCTTCGTCCTCCCGAATTCGGAAATAAAACTGTGAAATTTCCACCAACGCTGCGTCAACGTAACGTTGTTAATCTAATTCACGTTCACTGGTGCGTTCACTGCGGTCGAAATAAGCTTTCGCTACCGTGAGCATCGCACGGCCGACGGTCGACGAGTAATTCGCGAGCGAACGCCTCGAAAACATTCCAATTTTCTTCTCGCACACCGCGTTCGCGTTACGTTCACGCGTTCACTATCGAGCAAGGATCGACGAACGCGAGTTCGGGCCTGGACGTTGCAGAGATTATTTATCCGTTTCGAGCAAGCAATTTCCATATAACGAGCGAACAAAAATAAATCCCTAGAATTCGTCCAGACCCGAAGTCGTTCGAAATATTTTCTGAAAAATTTCAATCCACCAACGCATGACACTCACCCTGTGCGCGTAGAGGTCCGCTTCTCGAAAAAGGGGGGGAGGAGGAGGAGGAGAGGAGAGGCTGGAGAGAGAGAGGAGAAAAAAGAAGCCCTCGAACGAGTCTCTCCTCCCCGGCGTTTCCTGGCGTGTATCTGGCGGCGGCACGACACGACACAAACTGAATTTATTCTCTCGGAGGGGGAGGGGGAAGGAGGAGAAGGAGGAGGAGGAGGAGGAGGGAAGAGAGAGCAGAGCAGCGTGTTCCTTTTTTCTTCTTCCTCCTCTTCTTCTTCTTCTACTTCTTCTTCTTCTTCTTCCTTTAACGACGTTGTTAAAAGAGCGCGAAGAGACACGGAACGAGAGACACGCGGAACACGAGGGAATAAGTAAAAGTGTCTTCACCTCTTCGAATCGAAAACGGGATCCGGGTTCCGGGTTGCCGCCGTCGCCGCCGTCGTCGACCCCCTCGCGTCGGCGTCGTCGCACCCCTGCGCGGCTCTCGCCGCGCAAATCCCTCCCGTCCCCCTTTCCACGCCACGCTACGCCCTACCACGCCGCCCCTCTCGCGTCCATCCTCCCCCGCCGCCATCGCCGACCCTCCATCTTGATCCTATTGCGCGCCGCAGTCGCCGTGCAGACCCTCCTCCTCCTCCTCCTCCTCCTTCTCCTTCTCCTCCCCCTTGGAAACGTGACTGGAAAATTCAATGGAAAACGTTCGATTGCGGGCGAAATATTCGAGTTTCGAAGGAAAGGAATCGAAAGGCCTGCTCGAGGAGGAGGATTTATTATTCTTTCTTTCTCTCTCCTCCTCCTTCTTCTCTCCCTTGGAAAATTGAGCGGAAAGGGACGATATTATTTATTCTATTTAATTATCTTTCTAGAGAATTCTCTTTCTTCTCGCGAGGAATGGGCCTGTGAGGGATATGTAGCTCGAAGGTGCGTTGAGACGAGTCGTTTGGAGGGAGGAGGGGGAGGATGGAAAGATGGCGCGCAATTTTCTCGCGATTCTTAAATGAAAATAAATTCACGGCCGGCTAATAGTATTCCGGGGAGTTGGGCCGAGGGAGTTTTACGAACGTAAATTACAGAGCTCGATGGCCGCCTCCTGCCAACGCCGACACTCTCCGCTGTTCCAGGGCCTTGGTAACTTTTTCAATTTCACGGTCGCCGACCCCCCCTCCCCCTCCTTTTTCGCGCACCTCGCCATTGGACAACGTTATTCCTCGCCTTTTTCAGCGGAGGGATCCTTCCTTTTCTCGAGAAAATTTTCGTAAGAGCAACGTTTCTCTTCGCAGAGGTGTCGTTACTTCGTTTCCGGATTATTCGGATTTTTCTGTTTCTCGGTTAAAAAGAAAATTAGGGGAGGGAATAATTGGAATCTTTTTCCAGTTTCTTTTTCACAATTTTCTCCCTTGGAAAAATGAGAAATTTCACGGACGGGCGTCTATTTGATCTTTTTTAAAATCTTTTCTGAGTTTGGGGTTAAATTCGATCTCCTCGAATCCGAGAAGTTGAGAAATTAATCGTATCCGAGAAAAGGAATTGAATTCGAAGCTTGAATTCCGGAAACTGACGGTTGAAAGTTAAACGAAAGATTTTTGAGAAAGAATAAATCCCCTTCTTTTTCTCTCTCTTCAATTATAGAGAAATAATTTAAGAAAATCACTTTCTTCTCCCCTTCTTTTGAGAAAGAATGAAAATTTTCTGTTTCATTAAAAATAAAAATAAAAAGAAAAATCTTCCAAAAATCATCTCTTTCTTTGAAAACATTCCAAATAATTTCCTGCCTCATCAAAAATAAGAATAAAAAGAAACGATTCCTGCTCCTCTGTAATAATTTCGAAGGGAAAAATCTTTCGAAAATCACCTCTTTCTTTCTTTTTGAGAAAGAATGACGTTCCAAATAATTTCCTACCTCATCAAAAATAAAAAATAAAAATAAGAAGAAACGATTCTCTGTCTCTCTCTACAGAAATAATTTAATAATAATTTTGAAAGGAAAAATCTTCCAAAAATCACTTCTTTCTTTGAGAACATTCCAAATAATTTCCTGCTCATCAAAAATAAAAATAAACGATTCGCCCTCCTCTCTCTCTTTCTCTTTACAGAAATAATTTAATAATTTATAAATAATAATTATTAATAATAATTTATAATAATAATTTAATAATAATAATAATTTCGAAGAGAATAATCTTTGGAAAATCATCTCCTTCTTTGAGAACATTCTAAATAATTTCCTGTCTCATCAAAAATAAAAAATAAAAAGAAACGATTCTGTCTCTCTCTACAGAAATAATTTAATAATAATTTCGAAGGGAAAAATCTTTCGAAAATCATCTCTTTCTCCCTTTTTGAGAAAGAATGACGTTCCAAATAATTATCAAAAATAAAAATAAGAAGAAACAATTCTCTGTTTCTCTCTACAGAAATAATTTAATAATAATTTCGAAAGGAAAAATCTTCCAAAAATCATCTCTTTCTTTGAGAACATTTTAAATAATTTTCTGCCTCATCAAAAATAAGAATAAAAAGAAACGATTCCCCTTCCTCTGTTTCTCTCTACAGAAATAATTTAATAATTTATAAACAATAATTATTAATAATAATTTATAGTAATAATTTAATAATAATAATAATTTCGAAGAGAAGAATCTTTGGAAAATCACCTTCTTCTTTGAGAACATTCCAAATAATTTCCTGCCCCATCAAAAATAAAAATAAAAATAAACTCCTCTGTCTCTCTCTACAGAAATAATTTAACAATAATTTCGAAAGGAAAAATCTTTCGAAAATCACCTCCTTCTCCCCTTCCTTTGAGAAAGAATAACATTCTAAATAATTTGCTGCCTTATTAGAAATAAAAATAAAAAGAAACGATTCCCCCTCCTCTGTCTCTCTCTACGGAAATAATTTAATAATAATAATAATTTCGAAGGAAAAAATCTTTCGAAACCTCCTTCTCCTCTTCCTTTGAGAAAGAATAACATTCTAAATAATTTCCAGCTTCATCAAAAATAAAAATAAAAAGAAACGATTCTCCTTCCTCTGTCTCTCTCTACAGAAATAATTTAATAATAATTTCGAAGGGAAGAATCTTTGGAAAATCACCTCCTTCTTTGAGAACATTCCAAATAATTTCCTACCTCATCAAAAATAAAAATAAAAATAACCTCCTCTACAGAAATAATTTAATAATAATTTCGAAAGGAAGAATTTTTCGAAAATCACCTCCTTCCTTTGAAAAAGAATAAAATTCTAAATAATTTGCTATTCATCAAAAATAAAAATAAAAAGAAACGATTCCTCTCTCTACGGACATAATTTAACAATTTATAAATAATAATTATTAATAATAATTTATAATAATAATTTCGAAGGGATGAATCTTTGGAAAATCACCTCCTTCTTTGAAAACATTCCAAATAATTTCATCATAAATAAGAATAAAAAGAACCGATTCCCGCTCCTCGGTAATAATTTCAAATAGAAAAATCTTTCGAAAATCACCTCCCCTTTCGAAGATCGAACACCGTTCAGGAAGGCGGAAACGGCTCCTTTTTCCGCCGTTTCTCGAACGCACGAAACGACGACGGTTTAACGGGTTAATGAGCGGCGATAATTCCGGGGCCAGTTGCCATAAATCGGCGTGTAAACTTTTTTATCGTCCTCGGTCGGTATATATACAAACTGCGAATATCATTCGCACCCGATATAAACAGCTCTAAACACGAAAATTTCAGCCTCCTACATAAATTTCGAACACGAGAAACCTTCGAAATAACAATCGATCGCACATTTCTTTTCCAACTTCAGAAAGCAGAGGCTCTCGAGTTTTAAGAAACTGCGCTCCCCGATACGTTCGAAATATCCGCATATGCGAGAAGAAGTAACGAAACACGATCGATTGCCACTCTCTTTCTCTCTCTCTCTCTCTTTCTCGAAAGAAAGAAAAAGAGAAGAGAAAATGCTGGAAGGCAGGGTGAACCGCGGAGAGAGACGATCGTCGGTTGCCACCACGAGGTCGTTGCGGTCGCCGAGGCGGAGGCGTAGAGGTTTCGATTTCTCCTCTCTCGCCTCCTCCTCCCCTCCCCCGGCTGGGAGAAAGGGGAGGAGAGCTAGGGGTGAGTGCAGCCAATGATGGCGGAGAGGCGGGGGGGCAGGGCGATTTATGCCGCTCTGGCTGTCGTCGAGGGCTGGATTGAGAGCCGCCAAGCATAAATAACGACACGTCAACCCCTACCCACGGGGGAGGAGGGAATAGAGCCGTTTCGGTGTAATAGTTTGAATTTATCCGGCTGCTTGCAAGGGAGGAAAAGTTAATTTTTCCTTTTCCTCTTTCGAGCCCCGAAATCCCTTTATACGTATAGAGGGAGAGAGAGAGAGAGTTAATTTTTCCTTCTTTCTCCTTCTCTCGAGCCCCAAATTATATATATAAAGGGAGAGAGAGAGAGAGAGAGTTAATTTTTCCTTCTTTCTCCTTCTCTCGAGCCCCAAATTATATATATAAAGGGAGAGAGAGAGAATTTCGTTCGTCGTTCGTATAATATTGATAGTATTAAGAAGAGAAGAAGATGAATATATATTGTTCCGAAATAAGGTTAGAGAACGTTCGATTGATTTCTGCTGTATCAACCGAGGTTACGGTAATAACCTTACCGGTTTATCACGCGACTATATTCCATTAGATTATCTAGTACTCGTTGTATACCTTTTTCATAGCTTGTTTAAGATCCCGTAAACCACTCGCTCCAACTCTCGATCCCTCTTACGTGATTTCGACAAAATTTCGAATTGCTCCACGACAGATTTACAACTTGGGAATTGAATCTGTATGTAATCTGTGTCTTGTAAGAAGGTAAGATGAATTTTTGAAAGGAGTGAGCCTTCGCGAGTGGATCCATCTTGAGATTTCATCTTTGGAAAAGAAGTTTAAATAGATTAGAAAAGTTTCTGTAACGAGGAATAACAGAAAGGGATGGGAATCGAGGAAGGAGAACGTGAATAAAGAAATGTATATATATATATAGTGAAGTCGAAGCCAAGAAGTTGGGACGACGAACGTAGGGCCAACGGAGGCTCTGGCCGGCTTACGGCGCCATTAAAATAAAATAAAGCCTGTCCTCCAACTTGCTCACGCCACATCCGCTTCCATTTCTCTCTCTCTCTTTCTCCCCTCGTATTTTCGTATTCCCTCCGCAAGTCCATCTCCTGTTCCTCTCGCCACAGATTTTTCTTTTCTTCTTTCTTACTTTTTCCCCTCTCGGTCGACTTCCTACCGTAAGGCCGGGCGTAAAAAAGCATTGGAATCATTGTGGCGAGCTATACATCGCCGAGGGAACAGCTCCTCCACTCTTATCGATTTTAAACTCACTCTAATTCCCGAGATGGCCTGCTTTTCGAAAAACGAAAAGCACGCTTGGGGAAGAGGAGGAGAGGAGAAAAATTAACGCAGAGGGGGCGAAGGGATCTTATCGTTGAGGGGGATGGCGTCCAATTTTATACGAAACGATTCTATTAGCGATACCATTAACGAGCCCGGTTTATTAGTGCTTCGAGCGCATCGTTTTTATTGGTTGTTGTGTAACACGTTATCCTCCCTCGAGCATAGGGGATGGCTAATTAGGCCACAAAGATCTCGACTTCGATCTCGATTTCGATCTCGATCTCGACTTCGACTTCGACTTCGATTTCAATTTCGATCTCGATCTCGATCTCGATCTCGATCTCGATCTCGATCTCGATTTCGATTTCGATTTCGATTTCGATTTCGATTTCGATTTCGATCTCGATTTCGATTTCGATTTCGATTTCGATCTCGATTTCGATTTCGATTTCGATCTCGATCTCGATTTCGATTTCGATCTCGATCTCGATTTCGATCTCGATCTCGATTTCGATTTCGTTTAATAGAAATGTTCATTCCTAGTTTTTTCTTTAATTCATGAGTGCAATTCGAGAGATTCCCTGTGTAAAGATTCGTAAAATTATTCCAAGAGAATATATCTCGAGTTGAGTTTCTGCAAAGAATTCGGTGAAAAGGGAGACGGAAAATGGAAGATTCAGGGGTGAGATTCGAGGATGAAAGAGGGTGAAACCTAGCTGCACGCTCCGGATATTAGAAACGTTTCCCTTTGCATCCAGAACCCCTCCTCGATTTCCACAATTTCCGCCGTGTTTTATTTATTTAAACCATTCGCAGCAGGGAGAGATTATAAGAAGAAAAATAGAAAGGAAATATACAAATAAAATTTCCGAAATTTCGAAATTACTATCGTAAATTCGCGGTGAGAAATTTCGATGTTGCAATAATTGAAGATCGAAAAATGTTCCGTCTACCAACAAATATTCACAATTCTTCCTTTCCTTCCTCTTCTAAAAAAAGAGAGAAAAAAAAAAAGAAAAATCAACGCACGACACGACGAGACATTCGATCCTCTCCGATGAAAAATCGATCGTGGATAAAACGGACGTTAACGCGATGATAAAATATTCGCGGACGGGCAATCATGGCCGTCGTTTCCTCGATTTTGCGATCCTCGTGACGCTCGAGGAGGGGGGTGTTCAAGGGGTTGAAACGCGGCAACATCTCCTCGAGTGCCGATTCTCTGCCGGGCAATCTTCGTTTTAACTGTCCTCCGCCGTGGATAACGCAGCAAAAGGAGAGGGGAGGGGTTGTCCCGTATCCGAGAGCAGTTTCATTCTGAAGAGTGAAAAAAAAGAAAGAAGGAAAAGGAAAATTGGACGAGTCGGTGGACTTTTGATGCTTTCGAGACGAGGAGAGGAAAGATTCGGGGAGAAACTCGAATCGAAATGTTGCACGCGGATGTTAAAATACGCAATATAATGTTTCGTTGGTATTTTTGGATTTCAATCGAGTGAAATATCTCGAATATAAAGTGGATTAACGTCCATTTTCTTTTATTACAATTTTCCAGTTAGCTCAAAAGGTTTGTAAAATGTAAACGTGGCTTTACGCTCGTCTGTTTCCTTTTTTTTATAATTTTTCCACGATTTCGAATAGTTTGAGTCAAACTTTGCTGCAGAAACAAAGTATCTCGTAAAAACAGAGCTTTACGTTCCTTCGAATAATTTAAATAACACTTTGCTGTTCAAACAAGTATCGAAAAAAAAGGGACAAAAGATCGACAGTGTAAACATGGCTTTACGCTCATCCATTTTTTTCATTATTTTCCCACGACTTTGATTAGTTTAAGTAACACTTTACTGCACAAACATTGGCAAGTATCTCAAAAAAACAGAATTTTACGTTCATTTATTTTTTATAATTTTTCTATGACTTTATAATTTAAATAACTTTGCTGCTCAAACAAGTATCGAAAAAAAAAGGGACAAAAGATCGACAACGTAAACGTGGCTCATCCATTTTTTTCATAATTTTTCCACGACTTTGAATAATTTAAATAATATTTTACTGCGCAAGCAGTTCAAAAGATCAAGACAATTGTAAACGTACCTTTATACTCATCCATTTTTTTTCATTATTTTCCCACGACTTCGATTAGTTTAAGTCATACTTTACTGCACAAACATTGGCAAGTGTATCAAAGAAAGGAAAAAAAGAAACAAAAGATAATGTAAACGTGACTTTACGCTCATCCGTTTTTTTCATTATTTTTCCACGACTTCGATTAGTTTAAGTAACACTTTACTGCACAAACATTGGCAAGTGTATCAAAGAAAGGAAAAAAAGAAACAAAAGATAATGTAAACGTGGCTTTACGCTCATCCATTTTTTTCATAATTTTTCGAATAATTTAAATAACATTCAAAAGATGGAGACAATTGTAAACGCGGCTTTACATCTTTTCATAATTTCCCCGCGACTGCGAACGATTTATAAATAAATCGAATGAACGCGAATGATATGAATACTATGCTTCGCTGTAAGAAACCTAACCTAACCTGCGAACGCTGGCTTTAACGCCCGCTCCGAAACATCGATTCGTTCGAGCAAATTGTAAATATCGGCGTGATGCGGACAGCGTCCCCTCGATTTTCCTTTCCAAGACTTTCCATCGAGCAATCCTTTTCCTTCTTAAATCACCACCGAGTAACGACGAACCGGGTATCGTTTCGCAAGGAAGTCGATTCGAGGCGGTGGCTCGTTCGACTGCTCGTTTGATGGGCAATAGAGACACACGGTGACCGTTCGAGCGGTCATCCGGATGACTCCCTCTCCAACGATTATTTTTGTTGTCGTCGTAAATCCTTTTAAACCTCGCCACTCTTCTCGATCTTCCACACGTATGTTCACACACGCATGCGCACCCAGGCCCACCCCCTCCTCCTTACACGTGACGTCTCACTCGTAACCGTACCGGCCGCCGATTCGAAAATCCGTCCATTTTCCCGCGGAAGAGACGAGAGACGAGAGACGAAACCAACGTTTTTCGCCCGAGTTTGCCCGCAACGTACTGCGGTTCGACTACCACCCTTCCTCGATCGACCCATCGGTTAACCACCGAGCCGATTTCACTCGGGAGAAAACTCGAGTTTCTTTTTTTTTTCTCTCTCTCCCCTCCTTCAGGGTTCCTTTATTTTCCATCTTTATAGAGTATAAAGTACAGAATATACATTTAGCGCATTAGGAACGTATTTTACGTCTCTTCGAACGCAAAGTAAACCTTCTTTCGAAACGTATTTCTCTTTCCCGTTCTTTCTCGAACAAGTTGAAGGGAACTCGCGTCCGCGAGGAATCGCTCGATAATTGCAATTTCTGGAAAGGAACTGTACACGACGAATCGAACGGAATTTTCATACCAATCAGTTTTTAAGGGAACAGAAAAAGAGGAGAGGATTTTTGAGGTTAACCCGGAAGCAAGAGCAGTCGAAAGCCGACGGCCTTAATTAGTTTATTGGCAGGGATTACAGTTCTGGTCGGTCGGTGAAAAGCCCTTTTCCACCCTTTTTTTCTTTCTTCTTCCTTTTTTTCCCTTCCCCTCGTTTCAAAGGAACGTTTCCTCGTTCCCTTTTCGCCGCTCGTTTCGCCCATTTTTCTCGGCGGTCGAGATAGTTTCTCTTTCAAATGTGGCGGCGAATAAAGGATTCGGTCGTGAATAAGCTTCCTGGAAAACGAAATCTGTTTTCCCTCTGTTTTCCTTCCTATTTTATCTTTGCATATTTACAATATACATATATATAAATTTTCATTCGCGACAATTATTTAAAAAATATAACACGATTCTCCGAGCCCCTGCAACGGCTCGAGAACGTTTATCGATGACCATACCGGTTTACAGCGGCCACTGTAACAGCCTCGGTATATATTTGCATACGTATTTACGACTGTGAACTCCATTTCACGGAGGGATCGTGCGAGAATCGGGGAGACCCCTCCACGGGATCTCGAAACCGGCCAACGTGTATCACAAGCGCGACGAATAAAAAATGGAAACGTTCCTCGAGCGAGGAATAACAACGAATAACATCCGCGTTAAGGTTATTAACATTCTCTTACAGTTATTTCCATCTTTTGGCTATTAAAGTCCTTTTAAACGTGAACACTCATATTTATGAATACCTGCATTATTAAATATCGGTATGGTAATTATTTCCCCATATTTATTTATTATTTTCCAATCCAAGAGGGGGAGGGGGGTCAAGTTCCAAACAAATTCCTCGTTTTACGATAACGAGAGATGAACACGATGAAAATTTTCCTACGACAGAGATCACCCTTTTCTTAAGTTAACTTGAAACGAGCCTCCTCTTCCCTTTCTGTCTTCCGTCAATTATATATCCGATCGCGCAAACAAGCAAATATTTGCCGAGATTAACAACAATTTTCACAACAAGTTGAAATAACCGAAGGAAATTATGAAGATTAACGGCGAATACATCGACTCTCCTCAAAGGAGCCCGTTCCATTAGCGGTTTCCGTAATTTCGAGAGGAAAAGGAAGAAAAAGGAGATAAAAAAAAAATTCAATCGCGCAATCCTCGAGTCGAGTGGATCCTTGTTCGAGCTAGGAAGATAAGGGGCCTTTACAACGGTCTTATTTCTGCTGTCCCGCGGAGGGAAGGGGGAGGGGGACACGGTTCCAGTGAAACGAGCATTAAAACGACGTGACACACCCGACAAGAGCGTGGGTCCTCGATGGGAACTGGTTTCGAATTTATTCGTGATGGCGACTGAGAGCGACCAGAGGTGGGTGGGATTTCGACTTCTTTCTGCCTCTTGTCCCCTTGTAGGAGTGGCGAGCCGCTTTATCCAGTTAAAAATTCGTCCAAGATCTGTTTTTCCTTTATTCTCCTTTTCCCGAAGGACTTCAAAAGTGGCGGCAGCCAGGAAGACGCGCACATGGCCCTCTCCCTCCTCGGGCGATTTCCTTTGAAATATTTATATACCTTTTTACGACGAGATACATCATGACGGGTATTAAGGGACGCGTTGGGAAAATATTTTCTCACTTACTGAACCTTCCCTTCTCTGTATCTGGATCTAATTATCTACACGGCGAATGAGGCTCGCTTCGTACGGAAAATTCGCTTGAAGAGAATTCTCACGTGCGCCAAAGAAGAAGAAGAAGAAGAAAAATTGTTGGTGAGACAGGATAGAAATTTCGATCCTTGGATTACAAATCGTCCTAGATTAAAAAGATACAAAGATACATTACTTTCGAACGAAAAAGAGATTATCGTAAATGCAGAGAATACCTAATCGGTGGCGCGATCGTGGATGATCCTGATCGGTGGAGCAACGCTTCGATCCTCGGCTCGAATAGCGGTTGAACGCACGTGCAGGCAGGCAGGTATAGCGGAGGCAATATGTAGGATGCAGCGGTAGCATTTATGGGCATCGCCAGCGTGAATATTTATGCGGGGGCCATTATCGTCTACATAATAGCGGGTATGGCGAATATGGATAAGGCTTGGTCCTGGTGCACGCCGTGGCCTCGGACGAGATAAAGGGTGCAGGGCCGTAACTCGAACACGGCCGCTTTTCTCCCCCGCCTTCGACCGATTGGACAGCAGCGGAGAAATTCTTTCGTCTGGACGGATAAAAAGTTATAAATACAAGTTTCGCAGGGCGAGGTTTCGTCAAAAGTTGCAAAAGTGGAGAGAGGAGCGTTTACCAGACGTCGCGTGAAAATTTTTTCCTTCGAAAAAATGGACCGCCTCGGTCCCCGTCGCCATTTTCTCGAAAGGCTATCCGGTTCCTCTCGGCGAGGAATCGGCGCTCGCTTTGAAAATTTAATCCCTTCTACGGTCCTGAAAACGCCCATAGCGGCCGCTGGTTGGAGAGAGAGAATACCCGGTGCACCGCGGTTGGTATCTGGTCCCGAGGAGATACGAAACGCCCATGGTGTTTCATGGTGAGCGGCGTAAGGCCAAGATCCTAAATCACATTTGACTGTGGTAATAGGATTGCTTGGAAAGGCTGAAACCCCTCCAGAGGAATGAAATCCATCTGATAGTAAATCTACCTCTTCCCCAGCCCACCTCGGCCCGTGCTTTTTCTCTTTTTTAAACCTCTTACGGATTCAACGCGCATTCCTCGCTTCTGGAATGCCTGGATGCTGGACCAAGTCGCGCCCCAGCTTCGAGATTCGAGAGGAAAGCATTTTTTCAATGCCCGACGTTTGCTCCTTATTGTTGAGAGAATCGTTGCTGTAGTAAAATTAATTTTACGCACAGTCGGGGAAGAGATGAAAATTGATTCGACAGATCTGGATACGTCTTGATACGCGTTGATCCGTGAATGGCAATTTTATATGGATGTAAAAGAAGAATACAGATACGAAGAATACGAAGTCGAACGCAAAAATTATCCGCACAACAAAGCTGTGCACGAGAGAATCTCTTCCTTTTATTTTTTTCCCTTTTAAATTTTATCGTTTCGTTATGTTTTTCATTATTATTGTTATCATTAATTATTCATTAAATTTTCGAAACAAAATTATCTTCGATTTGAAGACAAAGAGAAAAGTGAAATCTTCGAGTTCTTTGAGGATCCTTTTTTTCCTAACTCGTGAAATCCTTCTATACCGACAGGAAGTGAAAACAGGATGGAATGTAGGCCAGCAGGTCAGTTTTTTCCTTAACGAAATAACAAACGATACCGAGCAAGATGTTTCTCGAGGAAATCGGCCCTTTGACAAAGAAAAAAAAGAAACTTGCGCAATATGCTGTGAAGAAAAAACAGTTTTCCTTTTCTTGAAACCCTTCCTAAGAAAACTGACGTACATTTAAATAACGTCTACGTGATCTGTTACAAATCTGACCAGTTTCTTTTTAAACGATTAACGCGCCACGTTATATCCATGATTCCCGTCTACTTAAATCTAATATCCACTTTTTCAAATTTCTTTTCTTGGAAAGAAGAATGCGGAATTTTAAATGATAAAGATATCTATACCCGTTTTAGATAGATAAAAATTTAATTAAGAATAAAAAACGACGAAGAAAATGAAATTTTAATCCGAAGAAATAAATATAAAGAAAATAGAGAGAGGTTAGATATAAAGTATTAAAAATATTTATACATTTATCGGAAAAATTAAACGAGATATTATAATGAAGAAAGTGAAATTTTAACCTGAAGAAGCAGACAACAAGAATGGAGAATACTATTCACGTATAGCGATAAGAAAACAAGAACAAGAAAAATCTGAAGGAAACAAAGAAGACATTCACCTCATGTGTCGGATATGTTGGTTCGCGCGACCCATAGCGTCTCGTTTCACGTGTTAATAAATAGCCGGGTTATTACCGGCAAGCTAATTCCTCAGTCACTCTCTTCATTTAACGAAGCCAATTATGAGAGACATAAATGTAAGCACTTAATAGTTGTATACACAATCGCACGCGCGTGCAAAATTCCGCTTTTGAACAAGAGGAGCATCGTTTTGATCTACTTCCGTCACGGTACTTCGTTATTTCCATGTAAAAGTAGTTACATAATTTCCTGCCATTAAATTACATTTCTTGATATTCACAAAAAATTCAAGAAGATAGTACCCGGCGTAATATAAAAAAATAATATTCTTAATTTTTGTTTACCATTATAATTTAATTCATTAATATTCGTTGAAAAATGCAAAAGTTTTTTTTTAGTCGCAAATTTTTGCCACTCACTTTATTTTATCGTTACTTGTCGTAGAGCAAAACAATACTATTCGATGATATATCACGTAAATAATAATCGTAATAAGATTCTTACGTAAAAATTTTTTTATAGTTTTAGTCCAAATGTAAAAATGTTTAGATCGTAT
The DNA here is from genome assembly GCF_029169275.1 of Apis cerana. Classification (NCBI taxonomy): domain Eukaryota; kingdom Metazoa; phylum Arthropoda; class Insecta; order Hymenoptera; family Apidae; genus Apis; species Apis cerana. The sequence continues at coordinate 3,444,536 of NC_083867.1, read as the reverse complement.
GTAATTCTAGATAATAAATATCTATCCATATGTGAGATTTTTTACATAAAAATCTTTGATTTTTGTCCAGATCGTACGTAGATTATCACATTAGAAAATGTCACTTTCGATTCTAATTCTATAATAAAATAATATTAAACTCACGAAAAAGACGCAAGATGCCAACTCTCAAAGAAGATTTCTCCAAACGTCGGGAAGAAATTGACGCCATAGCGAGTGGATCGTCCCGGCAGATTCAAAATGATCCAATACTGTTTGCGTATCATTCATTCGACACTCCCGAGCACGACTGAAACCACAGCCAAGCGTGATGGTTCACAGTTAAGCAAGTGCTCCGCTTAATTGCCACCATGATACTTTTATTGTACGTTAATTCCGTGATTGTCGTTACGAAATCAATTTGCCACGATACTTGAGGCCTCGTAAAGTTATTTAACGTGTATTATAAAAACAAGCGTGCTCACGTGGTCTCCCTATTGCGACGCGGCCGTTCTCTTCGTTGATTTCCAACCCCGACGTCGTAAACCTCCACACGTATTGACTTGTTTCGTTCTTCTCCACGATTTCAAGTGTGTTTCGATGGATAATGGCTGCGTATAATCCGATGTATTTTCGTTGCGGAACGAACTTCGTTTTTGGAAGCCGTTGTGATATTAACAGAGAGAAAATAATTATTGCTTATTAATGAACACTGCATGAATGACTTTTCAAACTTTTGAATCAAGAATAACTTTAACAACACAGCAAACTCATCGCTCGATGATGAAAAATAACTCTCGGAAATTTATTCTCGAATATATTCATATTACAAACGTTCTCTGTATATAATAAAACTTGTCTCGAAATATATTTCGCGACTAATGATTGAATCAAATTGAAATGAATCTCGTGACGTAACATATATATGTGTGTGTGTGTGTGTGTGTGTGTGTGTGTATCTATTTAGTTTATATTATATTATATAAAAAAGAGGTTAGAGATTAAGAATTATCTAATTATTAGCGAGAGTCACGTCTCATCGTTATAAATTGAGATATTTAAAAAATTGATGATAAATTTCCAATCATTTAACTATCGGAACACAATGTTTCTAACCATTGCATTTATTATTAATGAACAAAGTCTATTCGATAATCCATGCAAGAAGAAGGAAGGATACGTTATGACATTTATATGGTCACAATAATACACTGACAATAACAACAGGTGTCGCGATTAGTCACATTTCACACATAACTAAGTATATCTAACAATATCCTACTCTGTACATAGATTTAGAATATTTCGAAACTTACAAAAATCTTAACATGAGTGTTCAATTCATAGAAATTGAATAAAATCTATGGACAAAGGTATAATGGGCAAAGAAAAAAAAAAAAAAGGTTAGGAAAAAAATACCTCGATAATCCATCGCAAACAACTAGCGTATTCGATACGAAGCATCCACTGCTTAAGACATCACTTCACCCAGCACACCGAGAGGCATTCATTTGCCTTTTTTCAAAGATCACGCGATGGAACGGTGAAACGCAATGCAGTTACACGTATTGCCCGCGAGGAACTGATCATTTGCAACGGCTACGAATCGTTCGTGGTCCGAGGGCCGTCGCCGGTTATTTGTACGACGAATTAACACGGGCCGCAAACAAACACGCGGTACAGCTTTAAAAGCACCGTCGCCAGTACCTTTCGGTCAAGCCTTAGCTGCTTGCCTTGCTGCCTTTTTTTCCATACACGACTTCCCGGAGTGAAAACAACGCTCGTGAAATTCGTCGAACGAGGAAAAGCAAACATTCTGACCATTCTGTGACTTGGAATGTGACGTTTCGTTACACGGAACATTGGTAAATATCTTGTATACACTATGAGACATTTAGTCATTTATATCTTGAAAAATGATTCTTTTTATTTTTCGTTTAGTGATTAAATTAATTGGTTATATCGTGTTTTATTTGTATCAATTAATGTAAATTGATTAGTTATGTTTATATACTTTCATTTGTATCGATATAAGGTTAGAATGGAACAGAGTAATAATTATCAATGTATTGATAATCGTTAATTTTAAAATTCTTCAGGAATTCACAAATATAATAGATGTGTAAGATCTTACTTGATAGATAATAAAATTCGAAAATAAAATGCAATAAATATTATGTCCATTGAATCGTAATTAAGTAAGTATTCGAAACTATTATTAACTGACAACTTTCAAATATCTTCGAAAGATTCTGAAGAATTCTATAGTGGATAACGTAGGTAACAGACTTGTCAGACTTATATATCTGCCCTCTTACAGCACTTTTTTGAACCTTTTTCTCCGTGATGTGATACAGACAGTTGATAATACAGATTTCTAATATCATTTATTACACTTTATACACCAAGTATAACGATAATAATAATAGATCTATAATGATATATAGATATATTTCTGTATATAAATTATAGAAATATAATATAGTATATAGTAGAAATATAGAAATAAGTTAAATAACGCATCGTGATACATGCATCTAACGATATTTTTAAAATAATTTATTTTTAAATTTCAAATAAAATACATATATATATATATATATATATATGTATATATATATATATATATATATATATATATATGTATATAATTATCTTCTGTCTAATTTCTTTAATAAATAATTAATTTAATTTCTATTATTAATCCGACAACAAGTGACAAAAATGAACAACTTTTTACACTTGAAATGTTAAATATTTTTAAATTGTGAAATAGATGAATAAAAAAAATTAAGAATTTAATAAGAAAAATTATTACAACTTTAGGCAATTTTTTTATAACAAAGTTATATTAAGTATTAAGCTCTCAGAACACATTGTTCAAGCTCATCCAAAGAAAAGCTGTAAAATTCGCCAAGGGTTGGCAGTTATTACCATCCATAAAATTTTACGAACTGAAAATATTAAACTCACTCGAATGTGTTCGCGCAAACCCTTTGGCTTTTTTTCGACGCATTAAAAAAATTGCTTGACATTTCCTGAAATTAAAAGAATATAAGTTAATTGCAATAATTCATATTGCAACATAAATACAAAATAAATAAATATGAAATACATTAAATTTTTTTTAAACATAAAATAATTAGAAATAATATTTCATTACATGTATAAGATTCTTGTACATACAAGGCTCATAAAATAATACAAATAATATGGAAAAAAAAAATCAGAAATAACAATAACAGCTTTTTAACAAACAAAATGGAGAAAACCGCGATCACGATGTAAACTAATCTCCGTTAGTGTTGTGTTTATGATTTTCTTGTGGGTTTGTCGAATACACTGGGATACCACTAGATTTATGAAGCGATGATTGATGGCCGGCTGGACAACCATGTTCTTAGACGAGTGAAAGTAATTGCCTTGGCAACATCTCTAAACTTGATTACCGCAGTCGCGAGCCATTAAAGCGCGAAAAAAATTCAATGGCAGACGTACTTTAAATTTACAACGAATATAATTTGTATCAAAGTTGTAAAAGTTATTATATTTTATTATATTTGAAATTATTTTTCAAATTTTTTATCACACAAAATCCGTGGAAAAAATTGTAATGCATTATAAATTTTAAAGAAGCATAAAATGATGATGGAGGAAACAGAATTTTTTGTTGTTACAGTTAAAATTTTCTAAGAATAGAACATAATTTTGTTAAATATAATTAAAATTTATTTCAAGTGAAATATTCACCGTATGTGGTTTATTAACATTAGTTTCATAAAATTACTAGGATTACTATAAGCAAAATTATAATTCTTGCCTATTATTGGATAAGAAATTTCTATCGCTCTATAGTTTAATACATTTCTCATTAATTAATTTTTAAAAGAATTTTATTTTTTATTACACATATTACAATTTCATAAAGGAGATGAAAATTTACAATTATTTTGACACTTAGGATTTCATTTATTTCTTTCTTTATTAAAATATCTTTCCTTTCTTTTTCCCTTTTTTTCTTTTTTCCCCCAGAAATATTATCTTAATAGAAAAATTATTATACCCACTACGTCGCTGCGCAATGATCTCATCTTACGAAACAAAGTCAAAAAACGTTCTTTTTTACCTCAATTTTATCCAGAAACTCCAACGTACGAAGATAATAAGAACACGCTTGTTCTCGATTTCGTCCATATTCTTCAGCAATTAAAATTACTTTATTTCGATCATTAATAATCTTTATTAATAAACAAATAATTATTTTTAGATAGCTCGTCAGATTATTTGAACAGCCGTGGATTTCGATTGCTGAAAAGGAGAAATTTTACGATTGCACGTATGACGATTGGTGTTTCGTGAAGAACAATGAACGTTAATTTTATCGGCCCTCCGGACGGATTGGTTGAACCAACTGACGATTCAGCAGCTGTTACCTCATCGGTAGCGTGCAACCGCCGCCACCCTGACGCTTTTAGGGGAGACATATTGGCGGACGTTACTGCTCGAGAAGAAGAGAGCTCTGCGATCGTTTCCAAGGGAACGGAAGATATTAACGGTGTTAAAGGAGACCGTTATAAACTACTCTACGTTCCAACCTTGCTCTCATCCTCCCCCCTCCCTCATTTTCATTTTAATTTCCTTTGGAGAATGGTGACGACTCGTCGAATCGAAAATGGATGGTAATTGTGCAAGAAAGTACGATTTAGAAAAAATAGTATGGTTTTATATTTTAATCTGACTGCACGTATAAATAATTTGGGAAAGTTAAATCGGAGAAAATGAGTATTCACGTGAATTTAATTTATGAATGTAATTATCTTATTTCATCTTGAGATGAATTATATATATTTTTCGAATATTCGAATATTTTTGGAAATTTTGAAGTTTTCGATATTTTTTTTTTCTTCTCCCTGGTTTTCCTCTCGACAGCTGCATCTTTTCTTCGACAATTTTTTGAAAATAATACATACATGGGTGCAATAAAGGCATAACTCTTGGCCCATTCATCTGAAATCCTTTCGTTTCGAAGGAATTCCACGTCTTGATACTCTACCTCCTCTACCTACTCCTCTGCGTTATATCTTAAAAACTTTTAGCCACGGTTTCGCCTTCGTTTTATTGCCTTTTTTAACCTTTTTTCTCTCTCTCTCTCTCTTTCTCTCTCCAGGCTTCGTTTTCGTCCTCGATTCTTTCCGCTACCAGTTTGCTTCGATTCCGTGATTCAGTTGGACGCGTGTTGTGTTAACATTTATCCACGCTTATCCTGGTAAATACTCGTATTTTTATAGCGGATATCGTGTGTGATTAAAGTGTCGAGATCGAGTTATCATAAATACAAATGGAGGGAAATAAGTGAAAGATTATTTTCTGATAATAACAAATATAAGTTGTGTTTAATATTTAAATAAATAATCTCTCGTTTCTCCATTTTTTGACACGGATCGAACGATATGCATCTTTACGTTTTCCAATTTTTCTGTTTTCTTTCAAATCACGAATTATGTGTTTTAGAAATTATTTAAACATTCTTCCTCCGAGGAAACTTCGCCATTTCGGGGTGGAAATTATCGAATTTTCCATCCTCTCACGCCTCTGGACCAACATGGCTGCTCGCGTATCCATGGTTACACCCTCTGCGATATAACCCTTGATGAAACGCTCACACTGGGAATAGAAGGGGCGGTACGAAAAGAGGGTGAAACTATCGCGAAGGGTGTGCTCGAGATGACGAAGGAAGGTCGACGTTACGCGGAAAGCCTTTCATCCTTCACGTCGGCCATTAAAAGAAAAAGAAAAACTTATGTTTGTTAATTTATCCGGGAGACGAGAGATGAGGCGAGCTGTCAAAAATTAATTTTAACAAATAAGAATGAAAATTTGACGAAAAGAGAATTGTTCATCCTTGAATTGATACGAAAATTTAATTCTGTAAATTGTGTAAATTGTTCTCGATTTTATGAATTGATTAGTTTCTAATTTGCAGTAGAAATCGTAGAATAGTAAATACAATCGAGGATGATTTCATAAGAAGAAACGTAGAAAAAGATGTACTTGATAAAGAAAAGAAGTAATTTACTTTAGATAAAAAAAGAAAAGATTGTAGAAATTCATTTGATGATTGTAACAAGAGATATATAATTTCATATTTATTCTCCAATTATTTTTCTTTATCTCTTTTGCTCGTTTTTTGGCTCTGTAATGTTGTTTCTCTTTGACATCATTGGAAAACTAGAAAAGAAAAAATGAAATAAAAGCTTAACATCGTCATGATGAATGACTGATTCGTGAAATTCGTTTCGATTATACATTCTATATGATGTAATACCTTCTTTTGACAATAAATTATCACAAGAGCACGAATGTATGATATGTTGATTAAAAATAAGTTGGACTAATGTTTGTAACAATTCGAAAATTTGTGTAAAAATTATTTAGCAAAATTGTTGCCTTATATAACGTTCTGCAAAAAAGTTCGTAAATATATGAATTCTTGAAATGAGAATTACAATGAAATATTTATATTTTTCAAATCTAATATTCGTCACATTTTTTTTTTCGACGATAAAATATTTCGATGTTCATCCAAAAAGTCAATATTCGTCACTTTTACTAATTAATCTATTAATTAAAAATATAGTTTTAACATACTTGAAATTTTTTATCAATTATTCAAAGTTGTTGTGTATTCTCAATTCTTTTAATTCTTTATTTTTTCAGAATCTAATTAAAATGAAAAAAAATTTCCCATTTCATATAAATGACAAATTACTTTATCCTTTAGATCAATAAATATTATTGTTAGAACTGTAACCTGAATTTACTTATCAAGTTCTTTATTTCTAATTGTCAATTTTTTTAATACATTAACAATTATAATTTTACGATTTCGCGATATTATTCGTGATATAAAAGAATATTTCGAGGCTTATATAGTTCTTTTGTTGCTAATTTTTTAAAATTTAAAATAATATCATTTATTTTATCAGAATTAATATTATTGTATCTCTCTTCAATTTCTCCCAATATTGAAACTGATATAATTCGACCTGCAAAAGATATTAAATTCTTTAATCATTTAGAATCTATTTAGAATCAAACAACGAAAATTTAAAAAAAAAAGGTTATTCCAAGTTCAATAACTTGAAAAAAAGAATCATATAAAAAATTTTAAATAATTATTGTAAAGAAAGGACTTTCAATTTACAAATATATTATAGATTCAATTATTTAAAATTAAGTTAAAATTATTCAGCATCTTTACAGCTTAAAGATTTTTCAAATTTTTAATGAAAAGAAAGTATCTATTTTTCTATTTTCTATATTATGTAAAAACATTTTTCAAAAAAACGAACCCAATTTCTGAAAACAGAGATTTAAAATTAATTCAAGCTGATTACTGTATTTTTTTTTTTTTTTTACAAAGTTACAACGGTGTAAAATATAACCTCACTTATGTTCTTCACTCTTCGTCGTCTCATTCATGATATTTATTTGAATTTACAAATACGATTTCTCTTTCTATCGTTCGATCATTTATTGCACTCTTATCCAAACAAATGAAGAAATACGTAATAAAATTTCTTCCACATTTAACAGTCTATACTGCAAATGGATCACCAGTGCGAATAGGTACCATTCCGACAGATAAAGGAAAAGACGAGTTCCCCTGTAGGCAGAAATTTGCAATACAATTCAAGTTTATTGGACGATAAAGAAAAAACAGCAAACGGCGCGTTTTTCAAATGATAAAAGCTACTGGGTGACTAAATAAAAATCCTCCAAAGTGGTATCGTAAAATGTTCTGTGAGCCCATCAACGAGTTATCAATAAATTCTGTTCTCTTTCTCGAGGAGAAGGCCTGTAAACACGGTCTATCGTCGCAATGATAAAATTATGAATCAACGATCGGTATGCCGTATCACATAATACACAATTCATTCTTGATATGAAATTTTTATTGCATAGGAATGAATAGAATAATAACAGTGAAAATAAAATTATTGTAATTTAGATATTAATATTCAACTTAATTTAAAAGTAATATTATTAATTATTAATTCGATTGAATTGATAATATAAATTAATTAAATATATAACGTATAATATAATAACATATAATAATCTATAGCTTGAAATTTTAAAATTATTATCTATTATTGTACCATTACGATTTAAATAATTAAAAAATATTAAATAATTGTTCTTACGAATATGTCATAATTAACATCCATCTCATTTCAATTTATATTCAATTTATAGTCATATAAAAGTAAAAATCTTAATATCCTCTTGACTTTTTAAAATTATTATCTATTATTGCAATATAATTTAAACAATTGAAAATATCGAATAATTGCTCTCACTAATATAATATATTTATTTGTTATAAAAATATAGTCAATACTTTTTTGAAATAATTTTTTACGGAAAACAAAAATATTAATAAATTATCTGCTATTTATTACTCCAATAAAACTTGTATAATTCGTTATAAATATGTACATAGATAATATTTTATACACAATTATTGTAACGAATCCATGAACTAAAAAGCTGGTTGCATTTCTTGTCAAGAGAAGATAGGTCGATTGGTCGATAGGTAATATAAAAGTTCTTATTAGGGCACACGTCGAGGAGAAGTTACGATACGAGGACCAATGACGTCTATTTCTTTAGGGGTTGCTACCGAGAACCAGATGGTTGATCGCAAATCGTAAACTTTCCGATAGACCAATGAGAATCATCCAACTGGGAGTCTACCCCCTCGTTGTTTGAAGCCCTCTCGTTTCAGACCGTAATGGCGAATATCTCACAGTTGATATGTTTGAACGACTTTCATCAGATGTTAAGTTGTCTTAAATTAATCTCGTAAAAAAAAAAACGAAAAGTCACGAAGGAAGACAGATGGAAGAAAATTCGTTACATGTAAATATAAAAAAATGTAACATTTTGCTTTTAATAAAATTATTCTGAAGAAATATGAAACATTAATTTACTTTTACGTATTGAAAATCTTGAAAAATAATTTGTATTGTTGAATTATTTTTTATTTAAATTATAATAACAATTTAAAATATAAAATAATTGAGAATAAAAAAAATTAAAAATTTTAAATTTCTTCGATTAAACGTAACTTTTTTTGTTTTAATCTTTATTTAGAGTAAATAAATTCGATTAATTCCAATACAAAATATATAATTTGTTTATATAAAATTTTATAATTAGAATTACAGTCGTTTTTTGACTTTCATACTTTTATATGCAAATGATAGTTATACATATATATATTATATAATAATATATAAATATTATATAATATAATAATAGTTATACATATATATATTTTTATATTAGATAAAAATAAACGAAATATGTCTATATAAAATACATATATTGGATTACATTCACTATACTGATATCAATTAATGTATAAATACGATTAATAATTCAAAATTATAAATGACAATCACAATAAAATAAAAGAAAATTACTTTATTTGAATAATCATCTATTAAATTATTTATGAAATTTATTTCAATTAATTATATATATTGATTATTATTAAAAAAATAATTATATATGTATTGCTAATGTTAATAATATTCATTTATGTATTTGCAGCAACGATTCATCAAAGTATATAATGTATCGATTGATCGATAGTTCTGTACTATTCATGATAGGGGTCGTTTCATTTATAATAAAAGTTGATTCAAGAGATCGTTTTGAGTTAAAAAATGTTGTTATCACGTAGTACGGCACTTTTAAAAAACGTACGTTATTTAAATGCAAAGAAACAGACTACAATAAATTTAAATCAAATTCGTACATGGTAAATATTTTTATATATTATATAACTTCTTTTTAGAAAGAGGTTAGGTTTGTACAGTACAAAAACTTTTTTATAAAGTTTTCTAAATTTTTCTTCTCATAAAAATACAAAAATATTCTTACATATATAAAAAATATTGTATAATTCATATGTACTGAATATAATATATTCAATCAAATGTATGATTCCATTATGAAAAAAATATCTCCAAAATATATCAATCTATTCTAATATCTATGAAAATTAATTATATTAAATTATGAAATATTTTATTAGTTTTTGTTATCGCTCAGCACCAAAACATGAAACATCATGGGTAATAGTATCTGAAATTTTGGGTGGAATAATGTGGTGGTGGATTTTTTGGAATTTTTGGCATGAATATAAGCATCTTATTGTAAGTATTTTACAATTATTGTCTATATATATATATATATATATTTCTAAAAAATATATATATATATATTTTTTAGAAATTTATTTTAAAATAGTTTATATTTTTAAAAATATAATTTTATTTTATATTCTATAATATATTGTGTATTTTATATTCAATTTATATATTTTTATGTATTCAGGGTCATTTTCCTGAATTATGTCCAGCAGATTGGACAGATGAAGAATTAGGAATTCCACCAGATGATGCTTAAATAGATTTTCTTGTGTATCAGAATCTTAATCTTGATCTTGAGAATTGTAATCTTGATATATATGTTAAAGATTTTATTGTATTTAATTTAAATATAAAATTACAACTAAAACTAATAGATGTACTAGTCAATTGATAATTTATCCATATTATATCTTTTTCCAATAAAGATATTTCTTGAATTATACAATTAAAAATTTGTACTTTTTGTTCATTATATTATTTTATTAACAATTTGATAAAAATATATATATATTGTACATGAAATTATAAGAATATATAATATAATAATTTTTTAAAATATAAATTTAACTTCATGCAATTAAATATAGATTATGATTGTATTTATATATGTTTTTTTTAATTACTTGATACTTTAATGGATATTGTTTTAGTTTCAAGATATTCCTTTAATCCTTCTGCACCACTAAAATAGAAAGAAAAACATTTTTATTAATTCTTTATACATTTCTTTATTATATAATAAATAAATAATAATAAACTTACAGTTCACGGCCTATTCCTGATTGTTTAAATCCACCAAATGGAGTTTGAGGTGTAATAGCATCATAACAATTTATCCTTCAAATAAGTTTTTTTATATAAATTTTCTTAAATTCTATATATATAGATATATATATAAAAAATATAAAATTTAAATTAAAATTTACCAAACACTTCCAGCCTCTACTGCTTGTGCGAATGTCAAAGCTTTATCAATATTTTTAGTAAGAACTCCGGCAGCAAGGCCATAATTTGTATTGTTTGCACGTTCAATAACTTCATCCATTGTTTCAAATTTTAAAATAGATTGAACAGGTCCAAATATTTCTTCTTTTGCAATTCTCATAGTATCAGTTACATTTGAAAAAACAGTTGGCTTAAATTAAATTAAAATAATTTTTTGAGAAATATTTAAATAATTTATTTAAAAAATATCGAATCAGGAAATTATACCTTAATGAAATAACCAACATTGCCATGACGTTCTCCCCCAGTTTCCAATACAGCTCCTTCTTCCTTTCCTGATTTAATTAAACCTAAGATCTTATTTAACATTTCTTCATCAATTTGGGGTCCTTGTTCAGTCTCAGAATTAAAAGGATCACCAACTTTTCTTTGTGATGCTAATTGTTTAGCATGATTAACAAACTGATCATAGATTTTAGCATGTACAAAAGTGCGTGAACCAGCGCAACAATTTTGTCCATGATTAGTAAATATTGCATTGAAAGCAATTTCAGCTGCTTCTTTAACTAGAAATTATTCTTATTAGTTTTTTTATTATAGATCAATATTTTAATATTTTAATATTTTAATAAATGTTTTATCAACATACTGTCAACATCATCAAAAATAACTAAAGGACTTTTACCACCCAATTCAAGAGAAACCCGTTTAAGATTACTTTTAGCAGAAGCTGCCATTATTAAATGACCAACCTATAAATATAAGATATAAAATGTTAATATAATTTTATTTATATGTATAAATATGAATAAATCAATATCATAAATTAAATACTTCTGTAGATCCTGTAAATGCAATTTTATTAACTTCTGGATGTTCAGCAATAGCAGCACCAGCTGTTGGACCATAACCAGTAATAACATTTATTACACCAGGTGGAAAACCAGCTTCTTTAGCAAGTGCTGCAGCATAAAGTGCACTTAAAGGAGTTTGTTCAGCTGGTTTCAAAACAATGGTACATCCAGTAGCTAAAGCAGGACCCCATTTCCATGCTAACATAAGAAAAGGATAATTCCAAGGAATAATTTGACCCACTACACCTATTGGTTCTTTACGGGTAAGTGAAATAAGTTTTCCATCTAAATAACAAATATTATTTATAAGTATTCATAAATATTTGTTAATTTTATTAAAAAAATATCAAACATACCTACTGGAATAGTATCTCCAAAGATTTTATCACACCATGCAGCATAGTAACGAATTGTTTCTATACTTGCTTCTATATCAAAAAGTGCATTTGAATATGTTTTTCCATTATCTAAAGTTTCAAGAGTTGCAATATATTCCATATCTCTTGCAATAAGATCTGCAAACTATATATATACAAATATTATAATAATTAAATAGAAAAATATAAAGATGAATTTCACAAATAAAAATATAAAATTATATATTGATATACCTTATTCATAAGATTTCCACGAATAGATGCATCCATGGTTCTCCATTTTGATTTTCTGCTAAATGCTTCTTTTGCAGCAGCAACTGCCTTATCTACATCTGCCTATAAAGCAAAACAAATATTTTAAATAATAATACAAAAAATTTTATGATATAATGTAAAATTTATAAAAATAAAATATAATGTAATATAATAAATATAAAAAAAAATACCTTATCACCTTCAGAAACTTCTGCAATAACAGTACCATTAGCTGGATTTATAGTAGAAAACTTTTTACCACTTACTGAATCCACAAAGTTATTATTAATAAATAACTGAAAATATATAATATTGCAAATGTAAATAATTATATATATACATTATTATTAACAGTGTTATAATTTTTTAATATAAACTTTTATTTTAGCCAAATTCATTTCAATATATTATAATATATATATATATTATATTATTATTATTATTATTATTATTATTATATTGAAATTAAAGAGTATATATTTACCTGAGTATATTTAATATCAATTTTACGATTCATCTTCATGAATGTAATGCCTTCAATAAACGAATGAATAAATGTCTAGCTATATATACTGAAACAACTCTTGATAAGATAAAATTTAATTATTTTATATCATTTATTTTTCCAATTTTTCAGTAATTTTTTAATTATATATCGCTTATTTTTATATAAATTAACTAAATGAAATATTTAAAAATACATATAAAAAATAATTTTATTTTGTAATAAAAATTTATATTTACATATTTTTGTTTTTAAATCTTCGTTTATCTCTTTATAATCTCTCTTGTAAATAAATACTTTTGTATTATATACTTTTAAAAAATTAATAAAAAGTTTAACGACTTGAATGAGGTTACACTAGCTATTTGAGATGCGATTTGAGAATAATTTGATGTAATCATATCTTGATTTGTATCATTATCTCATATAGATATATTTAACTGTGAAAAACATTTTTATATTTTTTTTTCTTCTTAATAATAATTGAATAATTATATTATTTAAATTAATAAACTTAAACTTCAAAATATTTTTTAATAAAAATATTTATAAAAATTAATATCTATAATATAAATATAAAAAAAATGTGCATTATAATTATATATGTGTGTCTTCAATTATTTTTCAATTCTATTGAAACTTTATATCATTTTTATTAAATCATTGGCGGTAGATATACAATTATTAAGTAAGGAAAAATATTTCGTTGTTGTGAATTATTAAATCAATAAATTTTGTCTCCTTGATTCTCGAAGCGAATAGCAATGTACTGTGTTATAAAAAATCATTCGTAATAAGAATCGAAATTTATTTTCATTCAGTTTGAAAAATAATAAGTTATTGTAATAAATAAGATCTTACTAAATTTAGTTTTCTGTAATAATTTATTGAAAAAATATTTAATATGAATAATCATCAAAATGCTGAGGAAGATAAGGAAATGGTAAATTTAAAATAACAATTTTTTTAACTTTTAACCATAACTTTGTATCATAAATATTTATAAATTCAGTTTCAGAAATTTATATTAAATTATTTTTCATAAATTTTTCTAATAAATTTACATAGCCTTGTCCACAATTGGACTATACCAAAGTTGACGAACAACTTTATTTTCCTCAACCTGGAAATGAGCTTCCTGTACAACCTGAAGAACAAATGGAACCGATCGGTCCATGGGCAACAGGTCGTGTAACATACACTTCTCAAGATGGTTTAACAGGAATCAGACCAGTTGCTGATCGATATTCTATAACCAACTCCGGAGAAGCTCAGTGGAGAAGTAATAACTTGAAATTTTTTAAACAATCGAATGAAAAGATTAATGAAGCTCTGTATGTAAATAAATTTCAATAATTTTTTAAATTAAATATATAATAATAATAATTAAATCATTACATATTATAATGTAGCCGTGCTATAAGTAACGCGAAAAGATGTGTCGAGCGATCTTACAAAGAAGCAGATAAAGTACAATTGGAATCAATGGAATATTTAAAAAATCGTGCAAGTGAAGTACATCGTTGGAAAACCGAACTGGAACATTTAATACTTGAGATTACAAAAGAAATAGAATTATTGCAATCTGAATATCGACATGTAAAACATTCTTTGTCACTTCTCACGGTTCCAGAATCTATAGCCGGTGAATTTTTAGAATTGCGATCTAGACGATTAGATTCTGATCTTATCCGAGATGAAGTTGAAACGGAGCTTACAAAAGTTAATATCGCTTCGTTATTATTAATTAATATTACTCATTATTATTATTAATTATTAATTATTATAGGAGGTAGCGCTATGTTCAGAGATACGTGATTTGCTTGTTAGAACTCGAGAACATATAGAAATGCAACTAACCGAATTAAAAACTGCAAAAGCAAGGATGGAAATGGATTGGACTGATAAAACTGACAGTTATACTATTGATGCTGAAAACATAAAATTGACAAATGATTCTCGTATCATAATGTGGAAGCTTGGAGCTACAAGAGTTCCAGCAGAGTATATAATTAAAATTAATTTTTGAAATGATTTATATGATATATATAAATTTAAATTATATTTTGCAAATTATATAAATTCGATTAATTATTTTTCATTAGACAATCATCGCCTGCGGGTTATGAACATTACACGCGAGAAACTCTGTCGGAAGCAGAAGCGGCCAGGCAAAGATCTACGAATTTAAGATCCACTTTAGACTCCATATATAAAAATGCTATTAAAGATCTTCGAAATCAAGCTACTCGCGTAGATTTGGTTTTAAGTAAAAAGATTAAACTTACGGAAGATGTTCGTTTACAATTAGAGAAAGAATTACTTCGCGTAAGTTCAATTTTCTCAATTTTCATAATTCACAACGTGAGATTATAGTATTATAAAAATAAAAATATAAAAATTTTTGAAGTGTTTACACGAACTTGCAAACACTGAGGTAGAGATAGAAGAGCTTCGTCATTCAACGAGAGGAATGGATTGCGTAATGAAAGTAGCACAAACACGATTAGCGAATAGATTACAACGACGTAATGTAGAAAGTTGTCGTGACACTCCTCAATTTGCGTAAGTATCTTATCAATACTATTATTATTATACACTATTATCATACATTATTATATATATGATTACGCTGATATGATTTTATATAAAACATATTTATTTTAACATGTTCCATTCAGTTTATTAGAAGAGGTGAAATTATTAAATGAACGTACATCGGCTATGCTAGCAGAATTAAAAGTGGCCGAAGAAACTTTGGCAGGTTTAACAAAAGCAAGAAGCGACCTTGAACGAGAAATAATCGTAAAACGTAAAACATTATACTTAGATAAAGAACGCGGACAGTGGTTACGCTCATTTTATCCTACGACTATTTAATATATACAATAATAATATATACAAAATTATTGTATTCAAAATTTTTTAATGATTAATGCTTGATTGAAGCACATCAAACACGAATTTTATACATATATCTTGGAAGTACACGATTCGTTTACACAAAAATATTTTTTATATAAAATATAAAAACAAAAAATATATGATTTGGATATTTGAGAATTTTTATGCGATATTTCTTACATTTATATATAATTAAATTAAATATACGCTATTATATCCAAAATTTAATTATATCCAAATTAAATTATTGGTATTGCTTTAAAATTAGATAAATTATAAGAAAAATAAGTATAATTATAATTCATCATGTGGCTGTACATAGGTCATTATAAATTCGTAAAGATCGTCTAAATTTCGAGCACCATTATATTCAGAAACTTTAAGTCCGTCACGATATAAATATAATGTTGGAAAACCATCTACTTCTTGTTCATTACACAATTCTTTACTTATATCAAGAGTACAATCTACCTTGACTATTTTCACATTTTCATTTGTCAAAAATTTCTTCCCCAGATCTTTCCAAATAGGCGCTAAACGTTTACAATGCCCACACCAAGGTGCGAAAAATTTAACAAACGAAATACCGTTTTCAATACCATGTTTAAAACTTTCACCAGTTAAACTAAGTACAGCATGAGTTGTACTATCTGAATTATCAGTCTTAGTATCCATTTGGTCATTTTCTTTTTCAAGCATTTTTGATACATAAGCTTTTAACTCTTCATGAGTACGTTGTCCAGTATATTTATCTACCTGTATAAAAAAAAATATTGAAATTATTATAAATATTATTGAAATTAATTAATTAAATTTTTGAAAAGAAAAATTTTAGAATAGAAAAATAAAAATATTTAAATCTTATACCTTCTTTCCATCTTCAATCCAAAGCAGCGTTGGATATCCTTTTATATCAAATTGTCCACAAACACTACGATGCTGAGTACAATCCACTTTAGAAATGCTAACATAATTATCATTACGTAAACTATTAGCTAATTCTTCCCAAGTAGGAGCTAATTTTTGACAATGGCCACACCAAGGTGCATAAAATTTTACAAAATGATAACCATTAGACACATGTTTATCAAAACTATCTTCTGTTAATTCTAATAAACCATTTACTGCTTCAGGAGGTGATGGTATGATATTTTCACTCTAATTTAGAAAATTTAAAAAAATATTTCAATTAATTAGATGTCAAGTTCTATGAGGTAATAAAAATATTTTTGATAATTACCCCAAAAGTAATACCTAAATGATCAGTAAGAAAGGATATTAAAGATATTAAGTCTCTTGTACCTTTGAATTTAATACCTTTAGCTTCTCCAGCTTTAAAGAATTTCAATCTAAAATTAAAAATTAAAAATGCTAAAGTTCATTTTATATTTTTATAATATAAATAATTATATTGTTATTATACAATTAATCATAAATATTTTATTTTATAAATTTATATCATACACACGTAGGATAACCAGTAACATCATGTTCTGCACATAAACTACCATCCGTAGTACAATCTACTTTAGCAATTTTTACGTTACTATCTTCATTATATGACATTTTAGCTAATTGTTCCCAAATAGGTTCCAGTCTTTGACAATGACCACACCTAACAAAATAAAAAATTTATTAATACAATAAATTTAAAAATATATATGAATATATATCTTTTAAAAAAATAGAAAAAAACATACCAAGGTGCATAAAACATGACAAGATGATTTTTCTTTTGAATTTCTGTTGAAAAATTATCTTTAGTATACTGTACACTATATAAATGATCTTCTTCACTATTAACTTGACTCAGCATAAATATAAGCAAAAGGATATGTTTCTTTAACATGACAAAGTTCAATGAAATCATATTCATATTAACAGATAATTAATATTTTATAAAATAATTAAATATTTAAAAATAAATTTTTAATATTTAAAAATTATACACTCTAGAGATTATGATAACAATAATTTAAAATTTTTTAATATTGCATTGCGTATATTACTTAAGGTTACGGTTTTAAAAGTTTTTGTTTTAAATAATTAAAATTTTTGTACTATTTAGATTATAATAAAATCTTTTTTTTATTATTAAGAAAGTACTATTTCGACTTTGCACTTGTTCCCACACTCCTACATAAATGGATCGAAACTGCCGATTCCGCCCCCATATTCCCATATATCATTTAAATAAAGACAACATTTTATGATAAAGTTCCTATAAATATTTTTTATATAATTATTAAACTTTTAAATTTCGTTTATTCATTAATATTAATTATTTATAATTATGATTATTTGTTTTTGTTACAATATTCGAATATGTAATCAAAACACATGTATTTATTTCTGTTTTCATTATTATTTCAAATAAAATAAATATAATATATATGATAAATCTAAAATTGATCAATTTAATTAACTATTTTGCTTAATTTGACTATTTTTTAGATATGTATATAAATAATTATTGTACATTGTGTATATCTTTATAGTCTTATGTCATATTCAAAGTGGGGGAACATTCATCATTAAATCATTCCGTATCGAGGATATTAATTTATAAACAATGCGCAAAATAAGTACAATATGAGTGGCATGAAAAAAAAGGTTTATCATTCTGCAGTGTTTAAAAAACGAACAAAAAATGATGATAATGCTGAATTGTCAGAGGTTATTATTATATCTGCTAGAAAAAATGGAAATTTAAATCTCTCTTCGAGAGGATTATTTACGGGTATTCGCATTCTATCAAAATGAAATGAATATTATTTAAACTTCATTTTCAAATGCTTATTATCACAATGCTATAGTACAAATAAATTAATATGCATGATTGTTCATGTTCATATTACATTACAATTTTTATAATTTATTATTTTTTTTTTTATTTAAAATAATTTATAATATAAGTATATTATATTTTTATTAAATATATAAAATATTATTTTATTAAGAATTTTATATATTTTATTCATATATTATTCATACATATATATATATATATATATATAAATATCATAAAAATTAATTACATTAATGATAAATGTATACACATCAGCTTTATGCTTTTTAGTTGCATTGTATTTTTTAATTTCATTATTCTTGGAAACATAAAAATTATTTATTTTTGAAATGTTTTTTTATTTTTGCACTTTCATTTATCAAGCAAAGCACGTAATCTAAATTATAATAAAATAAATATAGTATATATCAAATTTTATTTAATTCAATATGTAACTCAGTTTTAGTTATGAACTCTGTGTTTTTCATTTTGATTCATAGCTTTGCATGTTAGATATTGTGAATAATGCAATAAAGCAAACAATATTTAAGATTATCTTACAAGATTATCACATATATGCATTAAGGTAAGTCATTCTTGTAAATATATTATATTTTATGTGTTATGTTATATATAAACTAATGTAATATATAACATATTATGATCAATGAAACTTATTATAGTACCTGATAGAGTATGGACTATAAATGATTTAACTGAAGAAGAAATAAGAAATTTACATGTTGAACTTGATTATATTCATGACAATGAACGATGGTGGGAACAAGAACCTCTCAAAATATTGGACTTAAGTTGCAATAGTTTAAAGGCAATTGATTCAAAAGTAGAATGTTTGACGGAATTAACTACATTATATGTAAGTATAGTTTTAATTTTATTCATGAAAAAATTACATATGAAAAGTTATGTAATAAATTTCTATAATTTTTATAGTTACACAATAATTTATTGGAAAATTTGCCAGTTGAAATAGGAAATTTAAAAAAGTTAGAAATACTAAATTTATCAAATAATAAATTAGAAAAATTACCACATGAATTTTATAAACTAACTGAATTGCGTCAATTAAGCTTAAAAAATAATAATATAAAACAGCTTGATCCAGCATTTGGTGATTTCATAATGTTGACTTACTTGGTAATCATTTTTATATTTTTAAGATAATTTTATATAATTAATCTTTTGAAATATTGCATATATTTAGGATTTATCATACAATAATTTAACTGAATTACCAATTGGAATGGGATATTTAGTTCGACTTATTTCTTTGGATTTAAATCATAATATGTTAAAAGAATTACCACTTGATTTAACAAATATGAGAGGTATGATTTATAGTAATTTACAGAAAATAAATAAACATATATTTCTCTTTGTTTTATTTAATTTGTTTTTTTTTATTATATTTTTAACATATAACATCAGCTTCAACAAATAAACAGTTTCACACTGTTTCTTCCTCTATGACATAAAAATGTAATAAAATCTACACATATTTTTTAAAAATAGCATTACAAAAGTTAAATGCAAGTTATAATGACTTGGAAATGTTGCCACCTCTGGGTGAATTAAGGAAGGTAGAAACAGTGATGTTGCAAACAAATAAATTAACAACATTTCCTGATATGTCTGGTTGTATACAGTTAAGAATACTACATTTGGCTGATAATAACATTACTGTACGTACTTATATGCTAATCTAAGCATATATGATAGTGATTATTTATAAAAAAATAAATAATTTATATGTTTGAATTATATGGATAAAAAAAATATTTTGTGCATTTAATATAACTATAAAAATATATATTTTATAATTTTTTATAAAAAATATTTATTTATATATTGTAATAATTTATATTAATAATAATATTTTACATATAATAAAGTTATATATATATAATAAAATTTTATATAATTTATAGGAAATTGATATGTCTTGTTTAGAAGGTGTAGGGCAATTAAAAACATTGACATTAGGAAATAATCAAATTGAATCTATACCAGAGGAAATAATAAAATTGGTATATCTAGAAATTTTTGATTTATCATACAACAAAATAACTCTGTATGTTATTTTCTATAATATATTATTATTCTGTTATAATACAATATTTTCAAAATAATATTCTTTGTTTTATAGAATTCCAGAACAAATTGGCTTAATGCCTAATATAAAACAACTTATGATTGATGGAAATGATGTAAAAAATATTAGAACAGATATAATACGATGTGGTACATCTCGAATTTTAAAACATATACAACAAGGTCTTAAAAGTACAAACTTAGATTCCAAAAGACATATAACATTAAATACTAGTACAAATATTTATCCAGATAGGTATATCAATTATCATATATAAAAATTAATTATTTAAACTTAATTGTTTGAATATTCAATACCTATTAATATAGTAAATTATTTCTAAATAATATGAATTTTAGATATACAATGCATAGTACAAAATTGTTGAGTTTGACTGGACAAAATCTTACTGAAATACCACAAGAAGTTTTGGAAAATGCATGTAAAGCTGATGTAGGTACTGTGGATTTAAGTAGAAATAATTTCTCTACATTACCTGATGAATTACATATAATTACAAAAGTTGCTGATTTAAAATTGACATCTAATCAACTAATACATATACCAGAATGGATTTGTGAAAAATATAAGTATCTACAAATTTTAGATTTAAGCAAAAATTGTTTAGAATCACTTCCTTCCAACATTGGCTTGCTTAAATATTTACAAGAACTTAATATTTCATTTAACAGGTATTACTTATAATTATAAATAGTATTGTATAATAACATATATTATTAATAATGTATAATATTAATAATGAATATATAAAATATATAATAATATCAATATATCGATGAAAAATATTATATAGCAAACATAAAATCTTATTAACTTATTACACAGATATAAAGAAATACCAGAATCAATTTATGATGTGAGTTCTCTAGAAATATTAATAGCAAATGACAATTTAATTACTAATATTGATGTATTATCTCTACAAAAATTACAAAAACTTACAATATTAAATCTTGCTAATAATAATATTGGATACATACCACCAGAACTTGGTAATTTAAAAAATCTAAGGTAAAAATAAAAATTAAAGCAAAATTAAAAATAAATAAATTATATTTAATATTTTATATTATTGAATTTTTATAGGAATTTATCTTTATCTGGAAATTGTTTTAAACAACCTAGACAAGCAATTTTAATGAAATCTACAGAAGAAATTCTTGCATATCTTAGAAACAGAATACCTCAGTAAAATTATTAAATTATTGAAGAAATTTATAATTAAGAAAATGTACAAAAATATTTATAAATATACAATTGAGACAATTGAACGTGTCAAATAAAATATATGCCAATTATGGTAATGTTATTGCTATAGTAATGTTTAAAAATAAATTATATATATATAATAAATTAATTATTTTATAATTAAATAAGCTTTATAGTTAAAGAATGCAAAATCAAAAATGTATTTATTAAAAATAAGTCACTTTTAAAATTAATAAATTTAAAAAATATTTTTTTGTAAATTATTATATTGAATTAATAAATTATTATTAATAAAAATGATAATGAATTGAAATTAAATTTCAACATAAAATTACAAGAAAAAAAACAATTTACTATAGAATATGTCGTAAAAATATCTCCAGATGAAATACTAAATTCTAAAATGTAATATTTAGATTTTATATTAAAGATTAATATTTTTGATTTCAAAAATTAAAATGTGTTCAAAGAAAGAAAAAAAAATAAAAACGGATAAAAATTATGAAATCAGCACCATCTCTTGAATATCAAAGATATCTTTTTAAAAGAAATATAAAATAAAATAAGAATGAAGGTCATCTATTGAGTACTTTTGAAAACATATTTTCAAAAGTTAATTAATTGATAAACATATTTCAGCAAAAAAAAATAAATGTATCAGTAAAAGACTATTTTAAAATATAAAATATTTAAATGTTATAATTTTTAATATTTTATTAATATTTAATTATTTTTATCATTTATTAATGTATAATATGATTTATAATGTTATAATTTATAAAATATATTAATTTTAAGAATAATTTATTGAAATTTATCATTCTATAAATACTTTATATATATCGCAAAAAATATTACAATTGTTAATTTAATTTATATATTTTTATTTTGTTTAAGTAATTTTTTTTTTAATTCTCGATTTAATTTTATTGGCAGTAGATAATATTTACTTCGAAATTGCAATGCTACGTCAAAAGTTTAGTTTCGTTTTCTTTCCGCTACAAAATGGCGGAAGATATATCAATGGTTCCGATGTGAAGGAGTTGAGGTGACGTGTCTTCCATTTTCCAGTTTCCCGGCAGTGGTTTTACAAGATGAATGCTTTTAAACGCGATAAGAAAGAGGAAGAAGATGGTAATCATAAATAATCATCGTTCCATTATCCACATTATCTTAAGTTTCTAAACAAAATTAAACAAATCAGACCTATTCTTGTGACAGTTCCTTGTAAACAGATTTAAACGACTGCTCGTCGTGGAAGATAATTTTTCTCCAATGAATTCTTTTATTTCACGTAACTTGATTTTTATTCTTTTCAATTATAAATTTTTACGCACTTTTCAAACAAGTAATACGTAAACAATGACTTTCATTCGACACTTGTTTAGCTAATTTTTATGTTAATAGGTGGGGGAAACCCTTTCCAAAATCTAGAGAAAACGACGGTTCTTCAAGAAGCTCGTACTTTCAACGACACTCCAGTTAATCCAAGAAAATGTGCTCACATTCTTACGAAAATTTTGTATCTATTAAATCAAGGAGAACAATTGGGTACAATGGAAGCAACAGAAGCATTTTTTGCTATGACCAAGTTATTCCAATCCAGAGATGTTGTCCTAAGAAGATTGGTCTATCTAGGCATCAAAGAATTGAGTTCTTTGGCAGAAGATGTGATTATAGTTACTTCGAGTTTGACAAAGGATATGACTGGAAAAGAAGATTTGTATCGAGCTGCAGCAATAAGGGCATTATGTACCATTACAGATGGTGGGATGTTAGCAGCTATTGAACGTTATATGAAACAAGCTATTGTAGATCGTTCTGCTGCTGTATCTAGTGCAGCTTTAGTTTCTACTTTACATTTGACTAATGTATCTGGAGATGTTGCACGTAGATGGGCAAATGAAGCTCAAGAGGCATTAAATTCTAATAATGTGATGGTTCAATATCATGCTCTTGGTGTCTTGTATCAAGCACGTAAAGCAGATAAACATGCTGTAATTAAGTTAGTTGCTAAGCTTATGAGAACAAGTCCAAAAAGTCCTTATGCAGCATGTATGTTAATTAGAATGGCATGTAAATTATTAGATGAAGTTGATAAAGGAGAAGAACTTTTAGGATTTATTGAATCTTGTTTACGTCATAAATCAGAAATGGTGGTATATGAAGCAGCACATGCCTTGATCAATCTTGGGAGAAGTTGCACAAAAGAAATTACTCCTGCTATTAGTGTTCTTCAATTATTTTGTGGATCTCAAAAACCAGCTCTAAGATTTGCTGCTGTTAGAACTTTAAATAAAGTTGCCATGTCTCATCCAACAGCAGTTACTGCATGCAATTTAGATTTAGAAAATTTAATTACTGATTCAAATAGATCTATTGCTACATTAGCAATTACTACTCTATTAAAAACTGGAGCAGAAAGTTCAGTAGATCGATTAATGAAGCAAATCGCTACTTTTGTATCGGAAATTTCGGATGAATTTAAGGTCGTAGTTGTACAAGCTATAAGGTAATAATACAATTTTTTATCAATTTTATGTATAAAAAAAGAAATTTTTATGCAGTTTTTTATCCAATTATTTAGGGCCCTCTGTCAAAAATTTCCTCGAAAACATGCAGTTCTAATGAATTTTCTTTCTGCTATGCTAAGAGATGAAGGAGGACTTGAATATAAGGCAGCAATTGCAGATACAATAATAGCTGTCATGGAAGTAAATGCAGAAGCAAAGGAAGCTGGTCTAGCTCATCTTTGTGAATTTATTGAAGATTGCGAGCATAATTCACTCGCTGTTCGCATTCTTCATTTACTTGGTCAGGAAGGACCAACTTCAAAACAGCCATCCCGATATATTCGTTTTATTTATAATCGTGTTATTTTGGAAAGTGCTAGTGTTCGTGCTGCAGCGGTTACTGCGCTAGCACGTTTTGCCGCAGCATGTTCACCATTATTGCCAAATGTGTTGGTTCTCTTATCGCGCTGTCAATTGGATTCAGATGATGAAGTCCGTGATCGTGCGGCTTATTATTGTGCTATTTTACAGCAACAAAATGATCAAACTGTTTTACCTTTAGTACAGCCTCCTCTTTTATCTGTACCTAGTTTAGAAAGAGCTTTACGAAATTATATGCAAACATCAATGGATGAACCATTTGATATCTCACAAGTAATTAATAAAAATATTAAAAATTTAAAAAAAAATTTTAATTTAATTCAAATTTATTACAAATCAATTTTTTTAGATTCCACCAGCACAAACAATTGAAGAACCAGCACAAGTAGAAGTACATACTGCTGTGAAACAACAACAATCTCGATTAACACGAGAGGAAAGCTTCATGGAAAAATTATCACAAATACCACATTTGACAATGATTATTCGCGATTCTTCTCTACTTAAGTCATCACCTGTGTTTGAATTGACAGAATCAGAAACAGAGTATAATGTTAAATGTATTAAACATACATTCACTGATCTTCTCGTTTTACAATTCGATTGTGTAAATACTCTTTCTGATCAATTACTTGAAGATGTGAGAGTCGCTGTTGAATCACCTGAAGGGTAATAATTTGCATATATTTCTTCATCATATTTTTCGAAATACAATATTTTTATATTTTTAGTTATATAATTGTGTGTGAAGTCCCATGTCCACGTCTACCTTACAATGAACTTGGCACAACATATACAGTATTAAGATATCCGGAAGATATTCATGCTAGTGTTGCTACTATTCCTACAACTTTGCGATTTATGGCTCGTGATTGTGATCCTACAACAGGAGTTCCAGATGCTGATCAAGGATATAATGATGAATATATGGTATTTTTGTTATATATTTAAAACTTCTTTTGCAAACTTAATTTTATTGTTATCAAATTAAGAACATACTTAATAATTTTATATTAAATATTTATTTGTTTGTTTAAAAAAAATATTTAATAATTTAAAAAAAATGTATTTTTAGTTGGAAGATTTAGAAATAACTTTGGCTGATCAAGTTCGAGGAATTGGAAATAGAGTATTAGATTTTGGTGCTGCATGGGATGCAGCTGCTGCGAAAGGATACGCGAAACTAGAAGAAACTTTTGCTTTGGGTCCATCAGTGACCAGTTTAGAAGGAGCAATCCAAAGTCTTACAGGATTTTTAGGCTTAGATGCTGTAGATCGAACCAACCGAGTACAATCTGGTGCTGCTGCACATAATTTATTACTAAGTGGTATTTTTAGAGGCGGAAAAGAAGTTCTTGCACGAGCAAGATTAGCATTATCGGATAATCAAGTAACAATGCAGCTTTCTGTTCTATGTCAAGATCCAGACGTTGCCGATTTAATTATTTCTTCTGTAGGATAAATTATATCATTAAATTATATATAGCTATCGATCATACATGTCAAAAATTAAATTCCTATATTAAAAATTTTTATTTTTAATCATAAGTTAATGTTATGAGAAAAGTTACAAGACAAAACTTTTGTTAAATCACTATTTCTATGTAATACTTTGTACATACAATTATAAAACTATTCTCTCTCGATAATATTTTTTAAGTTTTTATTTGATATTAATATATTTTCTTTCCTATATTAAATTTAAATCAGTATCTATAAAATATTATATTATATCTATAGTATGTCATTATCAAATTCAATTTACAATAATACATATTGTTTTGTTGAGAAATGAGATATAAAATATAATTATTACATTGCATTTTATATCTCATATTTTCTTTTTGAATAAAAATTAAAAGTTTTATTATAATTTGATTGAATATAATTCATAAATTTCTCATTTTAAATAGTAGAAACTAAAATCTGTTTTGTTTACACTATCGGTATTAGTTTGTGCTATTATTAGCATTTGAAAGGAAGATCACGTATGTAAATGCTATTTCTACTTTATCGGCTGGCCACTTTACAATTAATATAGCATTGTTTGGCTTCCTCTTGAAAATGGCTGCCGTATTGGACGAAGTCGGCAAATCCGCCGAAAAATTAGTAAATGAAGAAAAAGATGAAATTGTTGATGAAGAAGATGAAACTGGTGCAGTAGAAGCGTCTAAAAAGAAAAAAAAGAAGAAAAAGAAGAAGAAAGCTGGTATGTCATTTTATTGTATTTTTGGGTGTATACTCGTTTACGCAAGTTCAGGGATTAATCATGTGTTTGTCCGAATCTTTATTTATGAAAATAATGCATACGTACATAATATATAATTATTTATTATTTTTATCATTGCAATTTTTATGATACAATTTTGATATGTTCAATTATAATTAATGAAGAACATATGTAAGTTATTGTTATGTGACTATGTATGGCACAGTGAATAAATTACTTTGTATTAGTTTTTACTTCTTGTTGTCATTTTTTTTATGGCCAAGATTTGCTTTGCAAAATGCTTTGATTTAATTTATTTGATTATCTTTTATATATATGAAAAATTTTTTATATGTTAAATGAATATAATATTTGTATATTAAATTTTCAAAATTAGATTATAATACTGAAAATGTTTTTATTTATAAATAATTTTTGAATTCAGCATATAATAATGGTAAAATGTTATAATTAGATTTTTATAATTTATTCATAAATAATTTTATAGGAGCTGGTGAAGCTAGTGCAGATGTTCCAGAAGGAGAAGAAGAAAAAACAAAACATGATAATGCTATAGATGAAGGTAATTTGTTTTTAAGTTTATATTAGGAAATTATTTAAATATATAATATTTAATTCATATCATATTATACACAGAAGTTGATATAGAGGCCACAGAAAATGATGCAGAAACAGAAGATATTAAAAAGAAAAAGAAGAAACGTAAATCACGTGGGAAAGGTCCTAAACAACAAACAGATCCACCAACTATTCCTGTGTCAGAATTATTTTCAGATGGAAACTTCCCAATTGGGCAAATAATGGATCATCCACCTGCTGCAGGAATAGATGATAGAACAGCTAAAGAACGTTTTTCAAGTGAAGAAGCAAGAGCTTTTGATAGAATGCATAATGATATTTATAATGAAGCAAGACAAGCAGCTGAAGCTCATAGACAAACAAGAAAACATATTATGAAATGGGTATGTGATAATAGCAAAATAAGTATAAAAAAAAAAAAATAAAACATATTATATAAAAATATAATTTATTTAGGTGAAACCTGGAATGACAATGATAGAAATTTGCAATGAATTAGAAAATACAGCTAGAAAATTAATAGGAGAAGATGGATTGAAAGCTGGATTAGCATTTCCAACTGGTTGTTCAAGAAATCATTGTGCAGCTCATTACACTCCAAATGCCGGAGATCCAACTGTTTTAGAATATGATGATGTTACCAAAATTGACTTTGGAACACATATTAATGGACGAATCATTGATTGTGCATTTACATTGGCATTCAACCCAAAATATGATAAGCTCATAGAAGCTGTTCGTGATGCGACAAATACAGGTATCAAAGCTGCTGGTATTGATGTTCAATTATGCGATGTTGGTGCTGCAATTCAAGAAGTTATGGAATCATATGAAATTGAATTAGATGGCAAAACTTATCCGGTATATTTATTATTTCTTTATATAATTTTTCAATGTCATCATAAATCGTTATTATTGAGAATTATAATACATATAGGTAAAATCTATAAGAAATCTTAATGGTCATTCAATTGCTCCGTATCGTATTCACGCTGGAAAGACTGTACCGATAGTTAAAGGTGGCGAAGCTACCAGGATGGAAGAGAATGAATTTTATGCTATTGAAACTTTTGGATCTACTGGAAGAGGAATTGTTCACGATGATTTAGACTGTTCTCATTATATGAAGAGCTTTGATGCCGGTTTCGTTCCATTAAGATTACAAAGTAGCAAATCTTTACTCAACGTTATTAATAAACATTTCGGTAAATATTGAAATAATTTCGATTTATTTGTTGAAAAATAAATTATAAAAAATGTATTCACTATAGGTACTTTGGCTTTCTGCAAACGGTGGTTAGATCGTGTTGGCTGCACGAAATATCAAATGGCTTTGAAGGATTTATGTGATAAAGGTGCAGTAGAAGCTTATCCACCTTTAGTTGATGTCAAAGGATGTTACACTGCTCAATTTGAGCATACTCTTGTTTTACGCCCAACATGTAAAGAAGTTATTTCTCGCGGAGACGACTACTGAAATGTCTATTGTTTTAAATTGCGTATACTCATTATATTCACAATCTGAGAATGTACAAGTTGATTTATGTAAAGTCACATCGATGATAAATGTTAATTATTAATAACGCTATATTTAATTATACAATTCTAATGACATTTTATTGATTGTTTCCTTTTTATTGATAGGAAGACTATAATCATGATAAGATGAAATCTTATGAAATATACAAAAAATATGAAAATTAGATATTTTTTTATTTTATTTTTTAATCCAATATTGAGATATAGATAAGATAAAATATTTTTACAAAATATCGAATTGTCAAGTTGAATCAATATTATAAGCAATATTTTTTTTTTATTTAATATATTTGTTATTTTCCTACAAACTAATAAAAATAAAAAAACTTATTGATATTGAATAAAATATATTTAGTATTTTAAATGTTCCAATATGATGATTAATTTACAATTTAAAATTTAATACACTTGATAATAACATTAAAATTCATGTTTACATAATATGTCTATTTATTTGTAAGTTTTTTTTCATAGAATTTTATTATATTTTTGAATTTTTAAATATCATAATTATTTTTATTATATTTTCAAAACAGTAGAGATAAATGTACTTTAATGTATTATTATCAATGAAAAACTTATTAAATTCGAGTGTATGATCACGTTTCTATAATACATTGATTAAAACAGTGCAACAATATATATTTAATTTCTTTTCTGAATTATGAACACTGGAATTTAATAAATGCTGCTATATCAATCTATCGGATTTTTCATTTAATTAATAGTATATAGTTATTACAAATGTACGGTGGTCCCAGGCTACCAATTCTACTACTGCGTTTATTGCGATGAAATTATATCTGTACTTCATATTCAGGTCTAAATTGGTATAAATTCAGGCACGATGATAAGTTATCGTCAAACAGTTACATTTTGTTCATAGTATCTATTTAAATTCTCATCTATATTATTATTTATGACTGATCGCTTATTCTAATGGTATTAGTTTTTACATAAGAAAACTCTGAAAAAAGAGCATGTAACAAAATATCGAACCGATTTAATCACCAGATTCGGCAATTTTATTTCTCCTTCAATAACTAAACGTCATAACAAAGATGTAATGTATTTTACTGTATTACATCATTGACACACGTGGATATAATGTAAGTTGAATGTTTACTGAGAATTATTTACGGCCTTAATCTGTTATTACGTTTACAACAATCTGTAATCCCTAGATTTAACAAGGCCTTTGTTCGACAAATGAATACATACATATATATATATATTATTTCAAGTTCACATTGCTTTCACGAAATTTCATGAAAAGCAATGGTTAGATTTAGCTAAAATATCTAACGAGACTAATTCGTTTAGAAGAAGAAATAAATCACCTAATGTGCATATTCGCGCTTTCTGAGAACTTTGGAAGAATAAGGCAATTATCTACTTTTACGCGAAAAACGCACAACTGAAGTATCACACATTATAATTAAATATATATACTTTAAACCAATAAATCTATCAAAATATGATAGATGATAAAATCTGTCCTTTTTTTTCTATTTTTTCTTATTTTCTGTTTTTCTAATATTTAACACGTCACGTCACAATATATTTTTAATTAATTGTACAACTTTATTTCGTTTTTAATGAATTCTTATCGAAGTAAATGTAGTATATGTACATAGTCAAATTAGAAAATATGATCAAAAAAAGTTTGGCTCAAGAGTTGCGACGTAATATTTCGATTATCGCTAACCCGTACGATATTAAATTTATCGTATTTCACAAATCAATCTTTCTTTCTTTGTTTTTACATAACTTCATTGCGAATCTGCGCGCGGTCTCAGTTTTGCTCTCGCTGTTATTAAAAGATTGCTTGGTGGCTCGGTTGGTTGAGATTGTTCCAGCTGAAAAATCGAAATATCAGGAAGGCGTAAAGATTTAATTAAAAAGAAGAAAAACGTTTTGTATAAAATTAGAAAAGATAGATAAAAGATAAAAAAAGATACTAACTGTCATTTCAATATGCTTTGCCCTTTGCTCGATTGCTCTTTGTAAGGCAGTTCGGGGATCGTCTTTGTAGTTCTCCTCTCGATTTCTTTCAGCTTCTCTCCTCGAGGCAGCTTCCCTCTGTTTCTCGAGCGCTCGTTGAAGCTCGCTTTTTTGATTCAGCACGTTTTTGCCACTGGAAGAAAGTGAAAATCGATTAGCTAATTATGAGGCGAACGTATCTCGCCGACAAAGATTATGGGCTGTGCGTGAAAATTGTTACGATGAGAAAAATGCGCGCGAACAACCTTTCAATTGAATAGCGGACCTGTTTAAACCATAAAAGTAACTGGGAATGAATTACAGGGAATACGTTATAACAGGAAACGATTTTCTCGATGATAGGCGTGCGAAGTGCGAAAGTCTCTTTTCTATTATTATACATACACATATGCATATATATGTATGCAAATAAAAAATAAAAAATTAAAATACAAATCATTATTTAAATATTTTTATGCTACAACATTTAATAAATTTAAATTAAAAGAATTAAAATAAGTTTTTTACGAAAAGTTTAATTATACGATTCAATATTCTTTTTTTTTAATAATATATTTTGAGAAGTTTAAGAACATGTTAAAAATTATATTTTGTTTTAAAATTATATTTAATATTTGCATTAATTTATCTCACGGATATTTGACTTTAGATTTCACTGCTCGTACTTCGCGACATGTCAAGGATAAAAATAATACTTTTGCTTAAATTATGACGTAAGTCAGTTATAAAATATTTATTATATTCTTAAAATGCAGATGAAACATATATATCACTTCTTTGGAATCTTCCGATATGCTATAATGATATACCAATATTCAAAGATGCTATATATAACATGTGACAAAGATATTCTATCGTATATACAAAATTATATTAACATAATTCAATGCTTAAAAGATTCCATGTCATAAATATGGATTAAAAGAAGCTTACACTTTCTGATTGAATAATAATTCCCTTCGAAGATCCTTGTGATTCGTGGATGAAAGATAAGGATTATACGGTTTTCTTGGCAAGATCAATCCATCTGGTCCCATGTGAGGAGCAGGTGGTGGAGGAGGTGGTACACCCAACACCGGTGCCATCTTTCGTCCTAAAAAAGAACAAATAACATAAATATAAATTTATGATGGCAAAGATGTTTGAAGATTGATCGTAGTTAGGTGGATATACATGGAATAACATAATGTTACCGTATCGCTAGTATATCTAGCCAATCAGAAACAAATACGATAACAAAGATGCGAAAGAGATGGAAAATATTTGAAAAGCATTATACTAGATCTATGCTTTACATCGAACGGAAAAACCAATTTACGTATGGAAGATTAGGTAATAGCGGTAGCAAAATGTTTGAAAATTAATTTCATAATTTCGAGTGGAAAAAATAAAAGTAAATAATTTTACATACAAAAAACTAGAAAAAAATTCGAAAAAAGGGATAATAAATTCGAGATTTAAGCATTTAATCGTGAAGAAAGAAAAACTAAAATCGATAGATCTCTGCGGTCAGGTTTTTTATTCACCCTCCAACAAAGCGATTCTCTCCTTGATGGAAACCTCCTCGCACATTGCCGCGAATTGTACTGAAGTATTTCCGGGCGAAAACCGTATCAAACAGGCAACTTGTATATACTTTTGCGTAAGGCTTCGCATAGCTGCTAATCGGATAGAAAAATACGCGGCATCAACCGCCATATATCTATCTTTTATGCCTTCAAGGTAAAGTAAACAATGCGCTCTTATCATATTAAACCGAATTTTTGAATAGAGAATATTATATGAGATCGAATAAGTGATCGTAAATATCTCATCGTTTAACGTGGATACGTCATCGGTTGTCGTAGAAATTATTGTAGAAAGCGCCGTTGTTCCAATTCCGAAGGTAATCATTTCAAATATACTGTTTTTTCCACAAATTGATCATTTCGCCAAAGAACCGTTAATACAATTGATGGAATCCATCGATGATGCTAATTTTTGATCAAATTCATTAATCAAAATATATAATTGAAAAACTTAATCGTCAAAAAAATTAAAATTGATTTAATTTAATCGATTGACTAATCAATTGATCAATCAATTAGCCGATTTATTTAACAAATTATTTAAACAATTTTTATCGTATTTATTATTGTATTAATTTTTTAAACATATGATTGTTAAATAAGAAAAATTTATTTTAATAGAAAAATTTGTTGTTTCTGTATATACATAAATTTTATTAAATACAGAAGTTATGAATATATGAATCGATATCTTTGGATCGATTATAGAGAATACAATAAACATGAAAGTTGTATTAATCAAATAAATCGCATTAAATATTTTAATCATCAATTGTATGTAATTAAAAATGAAATAAAAACGTAAATATAAATATACTTAAACGTGATTAAGAATTTATTCTTCATTAATTATTTATTGTTTATTAAGATTTGCTCATTATTCCACTTGTTGTAACGATATTTTAACGACGTTATCGATATATCGAATTTCGATATTATCGATATTTTTCGATTACTTAATCGATATAATTAAATCTCGAATCTCGATCGTTATACGTTATACAAGCTTTCTTCCTTTAAAAAAAATTTCGTGGAACTTTGGAATTCTATTTAAAATTACAATTTCTCGAAACAATTGAAAAGAATGCAGGTCGGGAAGATAGATTTATAATCAATTGGAACTCGTGTCTTTCTTCCGGTACTTTCTTTTGTTACGACCTAGAGAATTCCCAAAACCTGGTTCTCGATCGTTTGTCGATTTAATCGTTGTGAAGATCTGGTTTACGGTGATTCAACCGCATTCCGTGCATGCGACGAAAATATGGTTTTGTAATATTATTCGTATCACTCACGATCGCTCAATGCAATTTCTTTTTTAACTCGTTAAGCGCAAATATATACTGGATTTTGTTCAACAAATGATATCGAGATATTAGTTTCGAAATCTTCTTTATTTCTTTCCTATTTAAAGGAAATAAGAGTGAATATAATTCAAAAAATAAGATAAAATTTATGATCTAATTGCGATTACTATTGCACAAGTCATTAGAAAGCAAGCAATAAGAGTGTAGAATTAATTTAACCTAACCTAACTCTCTCATAAATTATAATGTTTATATTATTAATGGTTATCTTCTTAATTTATTAGAAATCCAATGTTGTTACATTTAAAGAATTTGAATACAATATACATCATGTTTTATGTAATTAGATATATGAGCTTTGCACAATATACAATTTTAATCTCTACAATCGTTGCCAAAAGAGAAATGCCAAAAGAGAAACTATTTAACTTTTTTGAAATTATAGCACGATATGATTTTAATTATATTATATTAATTAAAAATACTTTTTATTAAAGTTATTAGCTGTATATCCAATTTTTGCCTCTCACTATATCCTACTTCATAATGTGAAAAAAAAATAAAAATTTTTTTCCCCCCCTTGTTATTTGTTATTTAATTCAAAACGTTTTACCGGGGATAATATGTAGAGGCTACACGTTGAATCTAATATCACGTGTTGGTATATCGCAACTCATATCTTAGAAAAACAATGGTACCAATTTGATTCGCTCAGATCTCAATTTTACCCTATTTTTATCTAGATTAGAAAGAACCGAGAGAGTTGTAAGTTTCGCCATTCGATGGCCATGCATCAAAAGGGAAGTGGATCATTCTCGATTTTACGAGTGAAAATCCGCTACATCACGTTCGAGCTCGTAACGAGCAGATCTTTTGCGGATTCGCTGAATTAAGTTCCTCACGAACCGTCGCCACCGAGAGACACGCATACACCATAAACCACGGGAATCGGTTTCAGCGAGAGCTGTCAAGAAATGAAAGTAAAGAACACTTTGTAAAATCATTTTCTATTCAATTCTATTCTAATCGTTTTTCTTTCTTTTTTTTTTTTTTTTTTTCCAGTCGACGATCTCTTCCAATCGCAAATTAATCGTTTATTTTTACCTCTCTCTGTTTGTATATATATATATATATTTATATATACATGTGTGTGTATATTTGTAACGGTATGTAACGATTTTCTTTCGAAAATTATATAATTACGCGGATATAAATAATACAATTACCGACAATCCGGAAGTATAAGTTGGAAACGTTCGAGTTCTCAATGCGGAAACGGTTCTGCCCGAATAAAGTCGAATTTAGCCGATTAATTCTGCCCCACTCTGCTTATTATCCAGTATTTTAACAGATTTATAGTAACTTCGAAATACGAAGCTGTATAAACAAGGAAACGATCTCATCCGAATTTATTTCATTTAAAATAATTTATTTTAAATGATAATCATTATTTGATACAACAAAACTCGGATAATTTATCCAAATGATCGAAATATCAAAATAAAATTTTGAAATTTTTCGCTTTTAATTAATTATTAATTTTTATTTTAAATTAGCATATAATTGCTTTTCAGTAAACGAAAGTTAAAGGAAAACTGTTAAATTTATGATATTCAAATCAAGTTAAATAATAGAATTTGAAGAAAATATTTCAAGTGAAATGAATAAGAAACTTGATCGGTAAAGTAGCTTTAATTGTTTCGAGTTTGAATTCACGCATGTTAAGTTAAAAAGAAGTAACTTAACCAATTCTGTTTCAATTCACATTACGATCAATTAAATTTGAATTAAGAATGACCAATTGATTCGATATATAGGTTAAAGAAATGAAAATCGAAAGCAAATATAGATTCCAGAGGAAACAAGTGTCCTTAAAAAGCAGGTAATGACGCGATTCTTTAGATTTTTCATTAAAACTCCGTCCGCGAGATGGCTTTCTTATGGCAGACATTGAACTAATGATCAATTAGAAACACATTGAAATATACATTTGGAAAGCGATCAGTAGCGAAAGTGGCGCAAGAATTGATCGTTTTCGACCTATTTTCGGGCTAAATTGACTTTTTGCGAAAACGAAAGCATTTAAAAGAGAATAAGAAATTAACTTTGTAATCGATAAGAAATATTAAACAAAATGTTATTATCTGATGAAAGATGCATTGAATATACCGATTGAATATGAAACATCCAGCAAAATGTAATTTATCTATTCAAAACATAATTGATGTAAAATACTTGTCAAAAAAAAAGAGTTATAATTTGACAAATTCAAAAAAATGTTTCTCGTAAATACAAAATAATATCTTAACAATATCAATTTATCATATTCTAAAGTAAAAATATCACTTTCGATCGCATCCTATATATAAAACGTTCGTAAACTGGATCGCACGTGATGCGGATAATTTTCGATCGAAAGCGATTCGTTCGAGAGTTAAGTGACGAGAAGTATAATCCGAATAATCGATCAATTCGCAGAATCAGAAAAATAAATAGATATTTATTTATACTTTTCTCGTGATTGAACACGTCTTTCGAGATTCGGCAATGGGAAAGAGGTGGAAGGGGAAAGGGCGAGATGATAAATCGAGAGAAAAGTGGGAGAAAAATAAAAATGCAGACCCGGTCAGGATGTAATTTTGAGGCAGATGTGCGGGCAATATACGAGAGGGAGATCATTGCACCGCGAATAAGAAGCAGCTGAAGTAGCGTGAGAAAATGTGGCGACCGCTCCGACAGACAATAATGACCGAAGGGCAAAGTCAGGGCCGTAACCATACGTCGGATTTACCACGAACCGCCAAAACCCTGACCCTTGTTTCTCCTACTTACACAGTATTTATTCGTATTATACGCTTGAGCTCTTCTCGCGGTATGTGCTTGGGAGTCATCTTCCCCGTTGGAGGGATCTCCTTGGTGAAACGAATAATTGAAATAATAAGTCGTTTTCTTTAAATATTTGAATTATTGAGCTTTTAATTCCTCTTAATCTTTCGCTAGATGTTATTTTACATCGTTATTGCCTGCAAAAATAATATTGGATTTCGAATTTCGTGTTTTTTCGTGTTTATGATAAATTATTCGTTTAATGAAGAATTAATGAGAATTTAAAAATTTTTGAATATATAGTTTTTTAATTTTCCTTTTTTTATATTAGGATTAGAAAAATTGTTGATTGTTAACGGTAAAATAAATATCTTCGTCATATTTTTTAAGAACAATATGAATTTTTGGTAATAAATTATTTTATATTATTTTTAATTTTTCATAATGTAAAAATTTTATCTTCAATACTTTTTATATTGTAAGAAAATAAAATATTTGTTTTTGATCTATTTTTACTAGAATTTTATTTTATCATTCCATATAAATGATGATTTGAACATTATTGATTTAAATATTATTGTATAGAATGATAATGAAAGAAAAAATCAACAGTAAAACGAAATCTGCTTATTTTTGTTTGAAATTATTATTATCTACGACAATTTATCAATATTACTAGATGTAGAAAAAATTAACATAAACATATATACATATATGATATTAAAAATAATAAACTTTTCTTATCGATTAGATTTCTCAACGTAACATTGACCGAAAAATTAACCTATAAAATTAACCTATAAAAATTATAATATCACTTAGATTAAAATTGATATATTCGGATTCTATTTGTCAAATATATTATCCAGAAAATAAAAAAATGTATCTATTCAAAATACACATACTTTAACGTGAGCAATTGTGAATTAAACTATTATATTTTTAATGTTCATGAAACAGTATACAGTGGCACTCGTTCAATTGATATTTGGGGATACCGGCAGAGAGAGCTTCGTACAATAGGGAGGCAGTCTTTTCATTGCGAGATTCGGTCAATGAAGCTAAAGCTTACCGACGGCTCCTGTGCCTGGATCGGATCTAACGCACCGCTTTTTATAGCCAGTTAGGGTTCTTTACGAGAGTAAAGACCCTATCGCTATAAACGATAACGAAGGAAAAGAAAAGAGAAGGAAGAGGAGATGCGTCGATGACGCGTGACTCACCGTTTGTTAAACCGTCGCAGCTGTCAGTATCGCTTCTCAGTCCGTTATTGATCACCTGAAAACACGTACAGTTGATTAACGGAGGAATAGCTACAGTTATCGGTAGAAAAGAATTCGCATTCTTCGCGCGTTCCACATGGAAAGGCATGTTCAGTCGGTTGCATGCTAATTCATGTTCCAGTAACGGGGATAATCGTGCTTTCCGTGACGGAAATTTCCGCTGAGTTTTCCCGATAATTTCGAGTGTTGTAAGAAAAATTGCCCCGAGCAAGAAAGATCGCAAAGATAGGAATTTCTGCCCAGCTTCAACTTCCCTTTGTGAAGGAACTAGATACACCCATTGTTCTCGTTTTTTGGATGAACCCTCGACGATGAGAGCATGTCGGTTTTACCTCGTTTTGATAAATTAACGCTTCTAGCGTGACGGCTTTGTGAAAAATGAGGCCACAGAGATAACCTCTCTTTTCGACCACGTTCGTTCCTGTTATTTTCGTGTTTAAAGATTCCTGCACTTGTCGCGAACGTGTTATTTTGTGTTATTCGATGTGTAAATTCGATTTTATTAGTGTTACATTAGATTACAAATTATTGATTACAAATCAATGTTTATGTTGATACTACGATGACGATTTTATTATACTATCTTGAACAGTCAAAAAATATAGAATACCAGATAATCTTATGGAAAAATAAGAAAGAGAACGAACAAAAGAAAATCGATAGTTGGATCTAAAGAGATGTAGCGATAGTTGTGAATGTGAGAATGACAATTTTTTAGTTACTTGCGCATGCGCATACGGTTTCTATCGTAAGTCTAAAGATCGAAGAAAGAATCGAAAGTCTAATTCTCGCCGAGACATTTTAACAAGCGTTTCTCTCGTGACTCGTCATCGATGATTTCACCGCGATATAAGCGTTGTTATTGCGAATCTCAATCACTATTCATTACCAATTTCAATGAGTACAACCGATGATAAAATTTGTCAAGCGTTATTTATTTTTCACACTTTCGGAAATAAAAAAAAATCTGATTTCTTTGATATTTCTATGAAGAATGAATGGAACATAATTAATGAATGAAACAACATTCATTTAAATTTTGATTTAAATTTTTTTCTTCTCTTTTATTATTATTTCATTATCAAATATATCGTTTTCATTCATAAAAATCCATCATTTCTGAATTTTTTCCAAAATCCCATTAAATTTCCAGCAATCAGTATTAAAATGATTTCAGCAATTTTTTAGTACACGATATCTACTGCTTCCTCTTATCGCGCCAACTTCCGTTTCCGATATCAGTGATGAATAGTGAGCATGCTCGAGAGAAAACTATCCAACGAGAAATGCTCGACCATCAATTTTTAAATACTGAAATTCCTTTCCAGCGCGATGGAATACATAGCAGCCGTTTAATTAACAAAAAAGTTATCGATCGACGAAACTAGGCTATACCGGAAGTGAACCATTTCCTATTAAAAAAAAAAAAAAAAAAAAATAGAACCTACATTGGTTTGATGATTAGAACGAGGTAAAAGAGAGTGAAAGTGGACGAAAGTATGAAGAATCGCCATTAAATGTTTCATCACATTATTACAACGTAACTGTTTGATCACTTTTTAAGATTTTACCATTGAAAATTTAAATTAAAAATAGAATCAGCACAGATAATTATGATCCAAAATAATAATATTAATCGTAATCATTTTCACTAATTTGATCTTCTTTCGTTATGATTCATTATATGAGTTATCTTTCAGTTTTTGACATATTTCTCACATTTCTATACCTTATATTTTATTATATAATATGTGTAGTTTACAGATTACTATATATTGACGAAATGAATTTCAATGGGTAACCCTAATGTCGTTGCACGTTCGATCGATTTTATTTTTTCATCGAGCATCTAAAGACAATAGATGCATATACACCTCTACGAAATGGGCACGAGATTAGGGAGTCACCCATTATGTAACCACGTTTTGTAGGGCATCTTTTATCGCCGATCTTTTTGAAGCGACACTCTGTGAACGAACATTCCATACACACATAGATGCATGAAAAATGCGAACGTAACAGATCCGTCGAGTGCACGATTCAACGACATGTTCTATAAAAAGAAGCTTAGAAATCCACTATCAATGTTCCCGCGAAAAACAATGTGTCTGATGTTGCATTTCCACAAATCCACAATGAGTTTTTTCCTGATGATTTCACATTCGTGTTTCGATCTGGCTATGCGTAATACGACGAATTATGCAATTGTTGTCTCGCGGATCATATCATGTTTCAGCAAGTAAACTTCAGAAAGTAAAAATATGTCGAAGATATACGGAAGAATAATCGTGAATCATTAATAAATGATCGATAATTCGATATTTGATATTTCCAATAATACAATATAAAAATGTTTCAAATAGGAATTAATTTTAAATTAGTTAGAAATTACAATAATTTTAATTTTATAAGATAAATGATATCTTAGCTTTTTTTATTTATAAATATAAATTATCTCTTAAGATAACGAATAAAATCGTCAAATTTCATATATATTCATAAAGAATAACTAAATTTTCTTCAAATAAAATTGTCTTTTCTTATTCGTGAATTTATGTTTCAGTTGCTTGGACTCGAGCCAAATATATATATTTGTATTAGTATATCAGTGTATGCATAGGCCCAAAAGTTTATATCGACTTCGTTGAAGTATAGAATTACATAATATCATTTCAGGCTTGACCGGTATCTTGTTGGTTGACTCATCAAAGATTCAGTAGAAAGTAAATCTACGATCTCGTTAAACACTTATCATCGCTCTTCGAATTGCAATCGATACTCTAATCTAAACATTCGATTTCTTTTAACCCTAATGTTTACATAATTCAAAGGTAAACGAACTGATGATAAAAAAAACAGTAAGAATTCCGAATTAACCTCATTTCTAGAAAATAGGTTAAGCCCGGATCCATTCAAGAATGAAATTAATATTACAGATTTATTTTTATCTTAGTGTGAGGTAATTCTGAAGAATTTATTCATTATTTAAATAAAATTTATTCTACGAAAGAAACATGAAAGAAATATAACGCGTAAAATATTTTTTAATAATCGAGGTTAAAACAAATGCAAAGGTTGATATATAAAGATATCGGCTGAAGTTTACAAACAATTCAAATTTCCAAGACCAAGCTAGATAGAATAAAATAATTCTCTCTTACAAAAAAAACTGTCTTATCAATTTAATTACAAATTTCAATTGTTTATAATTTAATCAATTAACTATTGATGATATTGAATAATATATAAGTTTCCAACATTCGTATTGTTAGAAATCAACATGCATAGAAATAAATATGCAAACGAAGTATGGTATAGTTAACAAGTTTTCAAACACTAGTTAATTGCTCGTCCTCAAGCGTGAACACGTGCGTAAAGTGCAGAGAAAGGCAAACGGTTAGAAGCTGACTGATACGTTCTCTGTCGTCCAACCGCGTGTTTGGTATACATACTGACGCCGCTGGTTAAACGAGTTAGGATGAGCTTTAGTTGGGGAAAGGTCGCAAGTCCGGAAGGAAGTGGAAAGTATTAACGTTCCTTCGCTACAGCAGGAAGAGATTCCTCCCTCCCTTCCCATCGTGATCGATGAAAACGCTAAGGAAACAATTTCACCACCTGATTTTGACCGTGAATTGAATTTTTTTATCTTGAAATCTTATCTTATCCGTAAATTGAATTATTTCTTAAATAAAATTATTAAGATACTTTAAATTCTAATGTTGCAGTAATATTTATTTTAAAAATATATCAAATTCTATCTTGGATTTTTTTAATAATTTTTTTCATATAAATTGATTGTATATTATTTGTTTCGTTCAAAGAAAATTTCAATGAATTAAATCTTATATAATAACAATTTTTAGTTATTGCATCAATCGATTATTATTTATAAATATATAATAAAATTTAAGTAGAATTTTTGATATCTTCATTTGGGTTCAATTCTATTATAATAATTATAAAATAAATTAGTATGCTATATTGAATGTTCAACGTTGAATGTCTATATATTTCACTGTCGGTAAAAAAGGGTTAAGGAATTTCCCGAAGCAATCGGGTTGCTCGCGACACAAACGAGCATTTTTTTCCCTCGTTCCTTTTCCGCTTTCGTTTACATTCAACTGTCGGTAGCCGGAGGCGAAATTCAAAGGTCACCGACTTGACGAAAGGCGCTTGAAAATCAACTAGGAGAAAATTCTAGGTGCGCAATCAAGGGGGTACTCGTGATTTTCCAGCGGAAACAATGCAGTCAGAGAGAAGAGAACTACTCGTCGAGTCGAGTAATAAAAGATAATGTATTCCTACGCGACCGACACCGAAGGAAGTCGATGCGGCATACCACAAACAAACTCATTTACATCACACAGGCTGTAGTATAACGGATTGCCAATCTAACTGGACAAATGTCATTTTCGTGATTGTCACAACATTCTTTAATTTTTATTACGAATTATTACGAAAGATTTACAACGACGGAAAACATTTACATAAATTTATTTTACGAGCGAGTATAATACAATCATATCTGGATTTTTTATAATATAGGATGTCTTCAAAATCTCTACAACAATACCACGAGGAAAAGATTTTTAATTTAAATAATTTTTACGTGCACGTATATATATACATAAAAAATTAATCTGCTTTTTATATAAATGATATATATATATATATATTATTTACATTGAAAAATATATTAATTTTTTTATAAAAAAATTTATATTTGATATAATTCCAAGTATATTAATTATAAATAATATACAGTGATTATAGAAAGTATTTGCACATATATCTTTATTTATTTTTCAATGAAGCATTTTCTTATCCTGTTCTAGATTTCATTTTTATAATAATATGAAAGTGCTACTAAATGATACGAAATATAATATACATTGACCCAATTAATTAATATCTAAATGCTATAATAAATACAATAATGTGCAAATACTTTCTGTTAGCTATTGCAATTCTTTCTCTCAAATACTATCCAGTTACATTAGCGATTCACACTGTGCACTGTTTTCAATTACAATTTTTTATTATGTCGCTCGTTCAAATTCTGTCCGGCACAAACGTAACAAGATACGACAACAGGTGTCGCTGGTCACAAGTCCAACTGGCCAACTCGATGGAAACAACGCAACGCAACGTGAGATTGGATCATCGAAATAGAGATTTTTCGAAAGCGAATAATTCCAATGACGATGAATAAATATCAATAGGGATAAATCGATCAATTTATGGGACCGCAAGAGCACGTAACAAAGAAATCGAATAACGCTAGGTTGGAAAGTATCGATCTAACGAGCAATAATTTCGTTCAGCTTCGACAAGTTACAGGATAAAACTTAATTCGTGGTACGCTTTCACCGAAGCTTCAAACGAAAAGATCGTATCGCAGCGGCGGTGTTCATTGTATTTGCCGGGAACAAGGAAACATTAGGAGAAATATGTACATTAAAACTCGTTCCCGTGGCCCGAATGCGTAAAACACAACTCGTCTCCCTAGATGGCCGTTACTTGACTGATCTTAATTGGAATCGCTTATTGCGCGCATGATCAGTTCAGAAATAACAATTTTTCAATAACTAAGGAAATCTTGAACAAATTTAATAGTGGATATAATAATAACTCGACGAATAAAAATATAATATGACAATTTTGAGTGTAAAAAATACATTAGTTCAAAACTTAACCTAACTTGGCTTAATCGGTATTATGTAAATAAATTTAAGAAAATAAAACTTTAAAATCATATTTAATATTCCTCTTATTCTAACTTGATTTAAATTTAAATTTAAATTACAAATTTATTGAAAGTGTTGCCTTGAAAGATACTCAAATGATAAAACTAGTAATATTTGAAAATTAGTGTCAATCGAGAATCGAAAATATAAAGAAAAATGAAAGAAAAATATTTCAAAGACGGGGCAGAAAAGAAATCATTGTAACGGGAATTTCCATTTGCGATGACAAGGGATATTGAACGAGGACAGTAGAATTAATGGATTTGATGCGAGTTGAGGGATGTAAATTTAAAATTAAAAAAATATAAAATGTCGGAGGTTCGCCCAGCTGGGATATTATTCTCGAGACAGCGAGTGCACGCACCGGTGAATCGAATTGCAAAACGGC
Source organism: Apis cerana (assembly GCF_029169275.1). Taxonomy (NCBI): domain Eukaryota; kingdom Metazoa; phylum Arthropoda; class Insecta; order Hymenoptera; family Apidae; genus Apis; species Apis cerana. The sequence continues at coordinate 3,399,998 of NC_083867.1, read as the reverse complement.
TATAAGTATGCGTTCAGTTCTCTCGACTCGTATGCTCGATTGCTTCGGTAGAGAGACGAACGTTTCAACGAGCTTTAAAATCGATCTGTTTCTTTCGCAACGCAAGAACTGCCCTGCACGCGTTCACGTGGGTAGCAAGTTAATCGACTCGTCGAAATGAGACTGCCCAACAATCTCGGTAAAATTTTTTGCGATCTACATACTGGTGGCGAGAAAAAATATTCTCTAAAAAGTTTCTTGCAATGATTATTTTCTTTTATTTCTAAAAATTCTTTGCGTCCTATTCAAATTAACGAAAAATCTAAAATATTTGCAAATTTACATCAATTTCACTGTATTTCTTATTTTTTTTATATGATAAATTTTAACAAAATCGAAGATAATTTAATAATTTAACTTATAAATAAATATATTTCAATTAAGAGTATGTAAAATATTTATATTATTTTAATTTCGAAATGTTTCAAATGATTGGTATAATTTAAAACTTGTTAAGAAATTTAAAATAACCAAGAATTTTAGAACCTTTAAGAAATAAAACTTTTGTTTTTTATTATATAAAAAATATAATGTTCATAAGATATATTTAAATTATTAGAAATCAATTGAAACTAATTTTAAAATTGTTTCATACACCATAAAATAAATAGTCAATTTTTATAATGCATCCTTGCGAAGAATTTTTTGGTAAAACATAACCTAACTTTGTGATAAACAAATAATGTATCCGGTATGGTGCATGGTATTCGATAAAAAAAATATAACATAAAAATAAAACATAGTAACTGGTTTTTTAAAATATAATTTTTTTCTTATTTAAGGTTTTTCAAATATCTTATTTAGAAATTATACTTTGAATACATTGAAAAGTAGAAACGAATAAATTAAAAGAAAAATATTTTTAACAAGAATTTTCAAAATAATGTCAAAAGTACACAATAACTGATATAAATAATATCTATTGTGTTATTCATATCTCGTACTTACTGATCTTCGATAGATTTGTATTTCCCAATCACGAGTTTTGTTAAATCGTTCGAGATTCCGAAACTGTCAAACTCAACGGGCTTTCGACGACTATCGAACTGTTTGCCGATAGATTTGACAAGATGCCGGAAATTTGATATCAACAAAATCTTACTTATGTACGACGTATGATTGACCGGATAGCTTTCATATATAGAGTGTCTCAAAAATAGATCAAAAACAATATTTCAAGGTAATCATTCAAAACTACCGCGTATATCGAGTTGATATCATGATCGCAACGAAAAACTCGAGAAGATTTTTCCTGTTGTAGCACGACTTGACGGAAACAATCATAGGAAAATGTATAGCCCGAGGTTAATTGGAAACAGACTATGAGACAGAAATTACCGCGTTTTGCTCGAGTTGTTCATGGGACGAGCGAAGGTTCAGAGCGCACGACTCGAGGCACTTGTCGCTCGTTCGAGCGCACCACGCCAACTGACAGGAGGACACGAAGCGCGCGAGACGCGACAGATAGAGTGTACCGCACACGCTAACGGGAGAAACAGAGATAAAGAATAGTTCTCGCAGTTCTTATTCTCGTCGTCATGATGCTCTTCATCGTCATCATAGTCGTCATCATTTGAATCAGGTGACCCATGTGCGTCGTAACGGGTACCGACCCTTTAACTTCTCCGCGTGCAGTCGCGCGATCGTGCCACTGATGATATGCGAACGTTTTCATGACGAGGTTAATTTCAGGACTGGAATTTCTGTTCGTGGGAAAGGGCATTTGACCGATTCTCTCAATTTTATGAAATAAGAATATATTTATATCAACTTAAATCAAAAAAGTACGTTAACAATGTATTAAAATTTATTTTTATAACAAAACTTGTGCATTAAAACTTTAATTAAAAAAAATAGTAACGAAAATGAGAATTAGATTAATAAGATATACTTGTTAAATTTAAGATAATACTAAAAAGCAAAAGTTTCTTCATTCAATAAATGATTAATTATCAAAGATTCTATTTTTCGAAATGAAAATAAAAGAATGTCATCCCTTTATTAAAAAATGATTATTCGTTGAAATTAAGATGAAATTGAAAAAATTAATTGGATATGCAAATTTTTGAATTCTGAATCGATTTGTTCAATTTTAAAGATTTAATGGAAGCAAATATTTCTAATAATGTTTACTATTAATACTATTAATTTAAACTTTGGTTCGTGAATATTTTTTAAGTTACATTATATATAATTGAAAAACAAAAGTAGATTTATCCTTTTCCCCTCTTGAAAATCCATATACACACACTCTCTACACGTACTCTACACGTGTCATCCATCATTCAAATCTTATCATTCAAAACCATGGTCATATACCATGTCTTGTCCTCTTATCTTTCTATAAGTCCCGAGTTTGTTTAATTAACGAGTTCATTAAACTTTTTCTACGTAATAGGTATAAAAACGAGTAAATAACGGTAGAAATAGATTTCTTAAGATAAGAATACGAGAATTAAAACGGTTCGATTTCTGGTTTGTGAGTCTTTATCCAGAAGTATAGAAATATTTAGAGGTATAGAAATACCTAAGGAGCAGTGGCCAGATCAGGCCTAATTGCGGTCATTATCGTTTCCACGAGGCATTGTCGCGACCGGTCGGTCCATAATATACATCTCAATTCTAATTAGCCGCGTTGAAATTTCACCGGAGTCGACATGGTCGATGCCACGAAAGCATTCGAACATTCTCTGGCAAAGGTGATTTTGTAACGGGGCATGCCCCATTACCGCGAATACGGGCACGCGAATCGTTTGTTGCTCGTGCCGTCTGAGTTATTGCCGGTTTGAGTTCATCACCGTGAAATTATGATCCATCCACGCTCGCGTTCGTCTGCGTTTTCTTTTTTCATCGATCTCGTTAATCTGTCGGCGCAATTTTATACTTATTCTTTTTCACTTCTGGATTTACAATTGAGGATATTGAAAGCCCAACGGGAGAAAAGGCATTCTTGAACAATTAAAGAAATTAAAAAAAATAAATTTATAATTATAATTTATATATACTATTCTTTTTTATCTGTTCTATCAGATCGATTTTGACCTCGAATTTATCCGCATTAAAATTTTGAAACGATGAAGATAAAAATTCTATCGATAATTGTCCATATCGAGTCAAAACTATATAATTTTCTATGCAAAATCATTAATTATACGATGAAATACAAAAATATTTACTTTCTATTTTCTATATCATTATATATATATATATATATATAGCATAACATAATGATTTGTAAAATTTTTTATTTTATTATTTATTGTCGTAAATTATTATTTGAGTTAAAGAAAAATGTGAGTATAAAATATCTCGGCAAATTTTGAATTTTTCATTCATCATATTATATCATCCATCGGTATAATAAAAAATAAAATTGGATTATGAGATGGCACACGTTAAATCTCTAATATATTGTTTAAGTGAGAGCATATCCGATTTTGCTTTTTCCAATTCTCAGGCAAACGAAAGAACAAAATTACTATATCGATACGCTCGCTTTCTAAACGATTGAACGAACCACACATTCATCTTGAGAATATTTGAGCGGCTGTTCAATCGGCCGGAACTGCTTTGGAGAAATGCTGACGAGACGACGAAGTCAAGACTTTGGATACAGGAAGTCCACTGATTACTACTCCTTTCTTGTCCGCACTTGCCTTCTCGACAAGCTTCTATTTCCGCCTAGTCAATATATATCGATACGAATCTAGATCGAATCGATTCATTCAAGATCTTCTTTAAAATTACATGATCCAAATATCAAGACCAAAAAACCATTTATCCAAGTATCTTTAATAGAATGAAATGAAAAAAATTAAAATTGTATAATTATTTTTATTGTTTATTGCTATTCAAAAAAAAATGAATCCATGAAAAAATGCAATCTTGTAAACCATGTTGTGCGTGGCTTGCAACTTTTCAATTAGCTGTAATTTCCGGATCATCGAGATCGATCGACGTGACTACATGAGACGTTGCACGTTTCGAACACAACTTCCGTAAAATATCGATATAGCATGAAACTACATCAGGATAATGGAATTCATGAATAGCATAAAATATGAAGATCGCGATCTTGCTTGAATAACTATGTCAACGGTTAATAACTTAGCTAAGCTAATTTTCACGATCCAACAGAAAATAAGAATACGACATAAGCGCCACACTAATACTAACCTCTATCGATCTCGATTTGGAAATTTCTAATCCCTTTTTCATCGTGATTTTCTCTTCTTTTCTTTTCGCGCTCACTCAGCCTTTTAACTGTTCGTTCAACCATAGAAACAATTCTATATCGTACTTTACTACTATTCAACGACTTTTTATTACTACATTGGTATTTCTTTTCTCTTTGCAGTAATAGTCGTAACTAACCCTCTTTATGCAACTTGACTTGTATATACTCTTATGTTTAGGATAATTATGAGAGAGATGTCACCACCAAGAGAGATTTTCGGTATTTCAGAAATGTTGTCAATAAGGTACATTGTTATTTATTTTAAACTGTTTATTTTCTTTTATTTTCTCAAATGTTTTCTTTATTACGTACATTTTTAAAAATTGTTATTTTTCGAAGTAAATTTATCAAATTTCATCATAATAATTAGAAATACAAGTTTTTTATAATTTAATTTTTACATAAATAATCTAATAATGTAATATTTCTTTATCGGAATATTATTTTCAATTCAGCATACAGAGATAGGAAATTTCTTTTGGTTTATTTAACATAGATTACACTCCTTTTTAATAGAAGCTAATTCAACTGAAATTATATCTTCAATGTTAAAAAAATAAAAGAAGTGATTTAAAAGATAAATAACATGATATCTCAAGAAATATTTGATTTTAGGAATAAAAAAAAAATTAATTTGATAAACAGAAATAATAAAATTTTTCCAATATTTTATTATATTTTATGATTTTATGAAATAAAAAAATATTTCAATATATATTAAAATTTTAATATTTATATATAATAGTATTTATAAAACTATTTTAATTGTTGTAATTTTTTCTTAAATATAAAAATAAATTATAATAAAGTATTAAAACTTTTATAATCTATCTGAAACATATTTGGTTTTCGTCAAGAAACAAAAATTAATATTCAAACAAACCATATAGCGTTAAATTATTCCTGTACTATTTAACAATAAAAATTGAAATATTGACAGTATCAGTCATTATTGTGCGAACTCACAATATCTAAGAACAAATATTTTCACTTTTCTATCATTCTATTTATATCCTTTAGACCTCTCTTTTCTAATTGATAACTTCAACTAAATGTCCATAATGATACTGCATAAAGAACGAAAAGACGCATGTCGAGTGTCCACATGTCGAGTGTAACTTTCTTCCGGCAAAGAATTTTATACAAGATAAAAAGAGAAAGAGATATAAAACTAGCGGACAATGCCATCTAGTTTCGAAAGCATCGAGAGATTACATTTCAACGCATCGAATGATAGACGTGGGCGCAGTCTCTGGAGCTAGTCTCGTGGTACCGCGACGAAAACAATGATCGAATGAAGCGTTCCTTTAATGCGAGGGCCAATTCGTCGCCGTGGTAGCTCGTTGTCGGAATTAATCTGCCAATAATTACTTCCCACGAGTAGCCGAGGGTGCAGACGCTCAATAAAGAATGGTTGTGTAGACCTCGTCACTCACAATAGGCATCGTTCTATTCACATTCTGACTCTATCAATGTTCTTTACAATTATATATCTTTCTCACGAGAATAGATTGCGACGAATTCGTTGATATTGTAAACAGAACTGATTAACTTGTTAATTGTATTTGATTTGAAAAAATTTTATTACGAAAAGCATGTCATGTAAGAGAAAAGATTATCTTTTGTTATTTGGATTAAAATTTTAATAGAAACTAACAATTATTCATAAATTTAAAATATTTTAGAATATTTTGAAATGATAATAAAATAAAAATATTTTTTTGAAAAAACTATATACACAGTGTTTGATGAAATTGTTTTTCTATATTTGTTTTGTAAAATATTTTGTAAAAGTAAAATTTTTAATCTATAATCATTTTTTTCATGTATTTAATTTTTGTTCTTCTTTATAATACTTTTTTTATTAAGGAAATTATAAACGATTAGATTAAATTATTTCAATTACACACATTTTAACAAGTTAAAGTTTGAGACAGATTTCAAATTCATTTCACAGTAAGGTAACACTTTATAATACTTGATTTTTATACGAGTTATTATTTACGTATTGAATGCTTTTTGCATCTTAAATGCACCGTAAAGATTCTCTTCTCTCACCGACTAAAATTATTATGTGTTTTATTTTCGTAGAAAGTAAAACGTCGTTACACACCAAGTCTAGGACCATAACCTCTCTTTCTTAAACCACGAATACCAACCCGAACAATAGCGGCTCTCACTTTGCACGACGAGCACGGTAGCTCGTTATGCGGATTCATTTTATTAGAATTACTTCCTATAGAATAGCGTACGTATACAATTGCGAGAAATGATCGAATTACGTTTCCTGATGGCCACGTTGAACGATACCGTTTCTATTTGCATACACTAGGTACTTTCATATATAAGTTGAAACACACAAAATAACTACTTTAAATAATTATTAAATTATTTGGTATAAATAATATTTTATACGAGTTACATAAAATATGAGAAATAGCTTAATTATTATTTTTTTTATAGATGAATATTTTTTTTAAACTTATTAAATATATAAATTTAGAAAACTATATTAAAAATTAAAGAATATTATTTTTTTAAGAATTTAATTGATTCAATTTTGCTTTAGTGTATTTTTTTTTTAAGTTTTATTGTTTTTATAGTTTGATAAATATTTGATAAATAAAGATAAAATATGCTGATTAAATTAGATAAGGTTAAATTTAGAATTAATGTTTTCTTAAATTTAAAATCTTTATATTTTTTTATTTATGGATTATCATAAAATATAAAAATAAAAATTTTTAAAAAAAGTTTATAATTTTTAATTAATCTTAAAATTTCATAGATGAATTGTATGTGATGAAATATAGTAGAACAACGCATGCGTTCATTTTGTACGACTGTCCATTAGCTTTTCTGTTTATCGACATCGAAGAGGAAGGCAAATAGTCGATAACTCGATCAGAGGTATTATTGTTCTTCCTCGATACTCGGCCAATTTCAGTTCTGATAAAAGATATTCGAATATTCTCATTGAAATTAGATCAATCAATATATGTGCTTATATACACATTTTTCATAATGAAAAACGAATACATTTAAATTACTGTGCATTTATTATTCATTAAGTGGATTAAGCGGATTTTAATATTATATAAAATATTTTGGATTTAAAATTAATTAAAAATCGTGTATTGGAAGTTTGAATTATGGAAAAGATTTACGATTACAATGAAAGAATTACGATAATATGAAAATAAATTCTCTTGTTATTATTCTCTTGATGACAATGTATTTTCTATTGATAAAACTTCATGATCTTTAAACGAGAACATTGTGAATACTAAAAATTTAATTAATTTTGATAAATGTTATTTTCTAAATTTTTAAATTATTTCTATTTTGTTTTTAATTAATTTTATTATTATATATAAATAGTAATTTTATTTATTGATATGACAGATTTTTTATTTAGAATTTTCTGAAATAATGAAATCTTAACCTAACTTTTTTTTACATTTAAAATTTTGTGAAATATATTAATGATTGCAAATTAATTAATAATGTACTTTGTAATGGAATTTGTTTACTTTAATCTCTAATTTAAATTTAGAATTTAAAAAAAAAAATGTTCTTGTTTGATTTTTCCAATTGAACTTTTTTTTGAACTTGTAATGCTGAATCGGAAAAAGGAATCGTTATTTATTCGATATTATTATGCAATAGAATTGTTATACAAATTAAAAGATTATTGGATTTCATAATATTAGTTTACTTTCCGATTACGTAGCATGATACCATATGTTTTATAAAACCTTGACTATCGTATAATTTACGATAGATAAACAGTCGTTTTTCTTTTCGATTGTAACTATGATTTTGATGTTTGCTTTTGACGTAAATTATGTACAATATAAAAGTCATTTGATAGAAGCCATTTTAAGATATTTTCGAATTACATACATTATTTTAAAATTAGTTTTTAGAATTATTTAATAAATAATCTGTCATTGATATAAATATATACAAATATTTCATATGAGAAAAATTAATGCAATATTTAATGCAAATATTTGCAATTAATGTATAATATATTAAAAATAATAATTAATGTTACTACTGAAATAAATTTAGAGATAACAAATTTCCGTTCTTCCGCTTGTGAAAAATATTTTATACGATATGCTTATAAAATTACGAAGCGTAAAATATATTCCTAGGATATATAAGATAATATTACAATTTCGAAAGCTCTATGAATCGAAACGTTATATATTATATTTGTTACATAAAACTTTCGTTATGCTACGTGATATGCAATGACAGATTCTTAACTCACACGAAACATTTTAAACATTGAGTCACTGGTTCTCAATCTTCTCCCGAATTTGCATAAAGTTTTCTTTTCTCTCGCGATAGAAATGCCATCCATAGCTAATAATAATATTTGATCGATGTTAATATTCTATTAATATTAAGTGATTATTATAGATTGTGGATTTTTTTGATAAAATTATAATAGTGGAAATTAAAATTATATTTTTTATTTTGTACATTATTGTACATTATTATATATGTTTTGCACAATACATATTTATGTATTGTTTATTCTATGCATATTATGTATATAATTTTTACATATTTCGTATCTGAAAGGGAATTATTCTTAAATCCACGATGATAATATATCGAACAATGCATCATAAATTCCTACCAATGAAGTTTCCACATCTCTTTGTCTTTTGTTAATTTTTTTTGTCTTCTCTCAAGTTTCTCTCAATCATCATTAATAATTTTTTATAAAAATATAATTTTAATTATTTATATAATAATTTTTATTTTAATTAAAATTTTTATAAATTTATATTTCCGTACTTTTTCCTCATAACGTATGAAAAATTTAATCTATTTTCAATGTCCAACGAATAAGAAATAAAAAATAAAACTTAATCATTTTCAATCCTCATTGCGTTATAATTAAAAATAAATATTTTATTCCCATCGAATCTAATTGTAAATACTAAATACTATTTGTTTATAATTTACATGTTATATTATATATTACATTAATTCATAGAAATATTTCATTTCTCTATTGTTTCAACTATATATTTCAAGTTTTCTTGAGAATTTCTCATTCTTTACTATTTATAACACCTCAATTGTAAAGTCGTAAGAAGTTCAGAATAAGTTGGTCGACGAGACAATGGCGAGTGCACTTATGCTCTCAGCTCGAATGTGCGCCACGCCGACGAGTCCATTGCCAAGATTAATTTGACAATAATTGCTTCCTACGAGGTGGAAACAGAGGAAACCAGCGAATATTCTTACTTTATATCTTATTGCAAACGCCAGTTGCCTATCGCGGGAAATTATAGCTTGCGCGAGCCTATAAAGTATACCCAGAACGCGATTATCGATTTTTATCTGTTCTATAAAAACTATAATTTAACGAGCTTTTTTCTCGAGCGACTTTCGCTGCATCCAACGCCAGATAAATTTCCTTTTCCTGGATAAATATGAGAACCAGGCAATTACTTCAAACTGTCATATTTCAATTGTGCTAAGTAATTGAAGAAAATATTTAATATTTATATTAATAAAAAAGATTTATAAAGACAACATATGTACTGTACAAAACTTTTTAAAGTATCATTACTATAAATATGCAATTGATATAAAAATATTGGAACAAATTTAGAAACTGAAAATATACACATATTACGATATTTAATATATTCTAATTATATATTAAATATATATTCAATATATGCATATTACATAATTTAACTATTTAAACATTTTTCTAAATTAATATAACAAATAGAGTTAATATTTTATAAATCCTGTATCTACTTTCAGATTTATCACAATCATTTGATTCTTTATTTTTATAATTTTTATGATCAATTCTAGTTTATTATAATGTTTAAAAAAAATATATAAAGGATTATATATAAGCATATATTATATTGCTAAAATTTTCTATGAAATTTTTCAAACATTGTGGCAAATAAGTATACATCAATTCAAGAAATAAAAACATTTAAGGAAAGTTTAAGGAAAAAGAGAATAAAATGACTGAAAATAACTAGTTGTTTTCGATCGCTTTGTATCACTAATATCAACTCGACAGTCTAGGTACTTTGCGATAACCTCGCCAACGGAATCTAGTCTTGAACGCATAACCAGTTCTTCGGTTAATTAATGCTGCAAAACTGGTAGTCTTGCGCTTTCAGACTCTACCGGGTATTTATCTCGTTCATTGCACCACCCTAGTTTTAATGTTCTCATATTATTAAATATATATATAATTTTTAATATTTTTGTTCGATCGCACGTTTCACCAGTATACCAGTACACAGTGCCTCGATAATATTAGATATATTTTGTTTCGATAATTAGACACAATTATCCATTTCTTGAAAATGCTTTACTTGATTCTTTGCATTTACAGTGAACGTTGGAATTTTTTTCATTTCTCTCGGATTTAATTTTTCTCATTCTTGCTAAAAAAAAAATAAGCGAACTAAACATGCGATAACGCCAGATAATTCCCAGAACAGTAGAACACCTGCCTCTCTCGTTAATAGATGCGATGCGATCCCAATATGCGTCTGCTACCGAAGCACTCATGTACACTCTCCTTCACAAGTTTGGATACACGCCATTTTTAATGGACGATTGATATACAATTATTATGATGTTCAAATTTTATTATAAATATGTATTTCTATCATAATATATAATATGTATTATATATTATAATTGTTTAATAATTTAATTGTTTAAACTTTATAAATAATTGAAAGTATTTACATTTTAAGTTCTATAATCCTGCAATATGGGATTCCTTGGATAGACAAATCCGAAAATAACATCTGAAATAAGGAAAAAATTTATGAATAACAAAAGTTTTAGAAGCGTGGACAATATATGGAAAAATATATAAATATAGAATATTAAGATTAACAAAAGTAAGTAGTAAATTAAATTGCATTAGGGCAAAATAAGATTTAGTGGAATTAATTAATAATTTCATAATTTTTCTCTAGATAATAATTACAATTAAATAAGTATCCACATATTTATGGATGGGAATGTACTTCTACGTTGAATTGGTAAAAAAAAATTTTCTTGAATTGATTGATCCACTTTCGATTATAGAACAAATAAAAATAGATCGTGGATACATGAATTTATGTTTCTGTTGATAAATAACTTTTTACTAATTATTCATCAACATCACTTGAAACGATAATAATATAATCATTCCACGATGAATACCTCGATATCGTAAACTTATATATTTTTAACTTGTCGAAATCGCGATAAATTGCGAAAGTGAAAATGTGAATATTCGTGGTGAATGCCGACATTTGATGGGGCTTAATTAAAATACAAGGAGAAGAAAAGATGCAGATACGTGACAAGGGAGAAAGTTCATTCACCAGAAATTGAACGTGGAACAGTGGTGCGCAATTGCAAAGTTCAACCACTTCGTGTCGAATTCTTGTCGACTTTCGCAATTTTCATCTACGTGGCAGGATTTTCATTATGAAATAATTGAGAATTCCGTTCGTTTCATTTTCACGATCAGTAACAAGTGGCACAGCGTGATGGATATGGCACGAAAGCTTCGAATACGTTACAAGCGAAATCTAAACTAAAAAAAAATCTAGCAGCGATGGATATAAATAATATATCTCGCCATTATTTCATATCGTAGATAAATTTCATTTTAATCATGTTGAAATAGATAAAAGCATATATTAATCAAAGGATTTTCAATGTAAATATTATAAATTCAATCTATGATTGAATTCTTATTATGAACTTTAAGTTAATTTAATCTATATTATAGTTCAAAATAAAATTGTATTTATTATACGATGCATGAATTATATATAATGACTCACATAAGTATTTGAACACTTTTATAAAAACTTTTTAAAATGTTTTTAATATCATATTTAACTGATCCGAAAATAAACAATTATAAAATATTTATCATGGTTATACATTCCAATATAGTTAAAAAAATACAATTATTATCATATTAATAAGTTTAACATTTAGTAGGCTTTTTATTTTTTATGCATATTAATAAATTAATATTTATTAATTAATCTTGATAATTATATTTATTTAAAATGGTACTTTAAAAAATATTGTATAACATATAGAATATGTTCAATATATTAAAAAGTATATGAATATATTCATATATATTTTTTATGTATTCAAATATTTTTGTAAGTTGCAATATATGTTATCGCAGTTAGATTAAATATGGTGGTCGCTTCTATGCGCTTCTATCTATGATGTCTACATTAAGTTTAAAATATTTTTTTGTTTACACACAAATTCTTCCAAATATTGACATTTTATATTCAAATATTATTTCAAAATCAATAAACTTTTTAAACTTTGAATGGAATCGTTATCTATTCGAAGTTCGTCAATACGAACGATATTCCTCGTTAGGTTAAGTAAGCACGTGTCACTGACGTAATTCGATCGAATTGGAAGTGTATATTCTTCGTTGTATGTAGATATCTCCATTTGCGCCACGCGAATTACATGAAATAAGAAAAATTTAACGATTAATCATTTCCTCATAAATAAGGATCGACTAAGAACATAGAAATATCTAATACGTGTATGTAAATGTATGTAACAATTAATATATGTAACAATTATTTCTTCAATATTTGTCAAAAATTCTTTTTAACTTGTCTTTTTCCGCTTTGATTGCGCTTTTGATAAAAGATTTTATTAAATATCATCTGTGCGATTATTATTATTGTATCAATCATCCTGATTCTATTATAATTATTAATGTTTTTTTGACAAACCTAATGAAAAATTTATTTATAAAATATGTTTTGAAGGAAATTAAATTAAGGAAAAATTAAGAACAAACAAAATATATAGGAATCTGATCTTCGAGCGACGGATTCTAAATCATTAAAAAATAATTAATTATTAAAATTTTTAATTATTAATTTATCAATTTTTAAAAATGTATTTTCTTTTTTCGTTTTTATTTTAACATATTAATTAACAATAATTAACAATAGTTAATGATATAACAATATACGATTTTAAGAGAAAAACTATTTCTTTATGTAAAATAACAAGTCATAAATGACTCACAACCAACCACTTTATGTTGTTAGTAATCAGTCAACCATTTGAGGGTTAAACAAGAAATAAAGTAGTATATATATATAATAAAACTCATTTGCAGTGCTTAAGACTTTTTATGACTATCATTTATTTCTTTCTATGTCCAATTTTCTTGCAAATAACTATTTAAAAAACCAAAATAAAAATAAATCAATTTATTTTTTACAACAAGATTTTTATAATATATATAGTTATAAAACGTTAGAATTATAAATGATGATTAATTTTTTAAATTAAAATATATTCTATTATAATAAATTCGGCATAATCCATATTTTCCATTATCCAATAGAAATTTATTTCCGAAAACTAGTCTAAGGATAGTAAATACGATACATGTGAAAGCATTTAACGTTTCGACAAAGGATACGAAAATAAACTAAGCGATATTACCTCTCAAGAAAATATTACATAAAACGCATATTTTGAAGGAAGAAACTGTTTATGCTAACTATGCAAAAATTCATCTAATAACATTCTAAATTTGTATTGCAAGAATCCAATAACGTAATATAAGATAACGAAGGAAATATGTATTAAATCACTCACTGTAAAGCCAGAGGATCACGTTGGCACAATCGGATACGGAAAATCTTATCCACGAAAGAAAGACAAAATATTGGAATGGAATCACGCCGCGAATCGCGCACAGCCCCGAAGAAAAATGTTCGAAGCACGAGCGTAAACATCGAACTGAAGCTGCCAGGCAAGCTGCACTGCAACACCACGCTAGACCCGACCTTAATAAGCTGCTTTCACACCAAACTCGCGCTTTTTCAACCAACACTAATCTCTAGTTGTTTCAATCTTCAAATCTTATGATCATCTTTCATTATGCTCATGTGAACACGAATACGCGAATACGCTTCTCATTCTTAACAATTTTCTGTAGCTTGTTCGAGGTGATTGTGAAAAAAATTGAAGGTTTAAGATTTTAATTATTTTTCACAATAAGTATATCGATATATTATTTTCTGAAAGTAAGTATCGATCAAATTTTAATTGACTTTATCAACGAACATTATTTGATTTTATTCCATAATCAGTATAAATTACAAGAAATATCGATTAAATATTTATGAATTTATTATTTATGACTCTGTTCTTGAATCCTTAAAATTATGTAGCCTCGAAATAGCAGATTTTTCATCAATATTTTAGCCGGTCAATGCTCCCTAGCATTCAAGTGTTGCAAGTATATTTGGAACTAATTTTCTTCTTCTACTTCCGTCATACTAGCATTACACGAGTTAGTCATAGCCTCGCTTTTACCAACTACTCCCCTTGAATATCAAATGACTCGTTAAATCAAATTTTTTGAAAAATGATTAATTCGAAATGAAATAAAAATTCTATGATAAATGAATGAAACGTTTATTGCAAAAAAAGTTGGAAAGATAAAATTATGTAAAAACGCTAGTACGAAAAATAGCACAGTCGAATTCTGTGTGAATAGAACTTAAATTGAATTCCGCACAAAGAAAGGCATTCGATGGAAAAGAACCTGCAACGGACTTCGGGCCCGCATCTTCCAGGTCCGAACCTAATTCATCTTAGGGCCCTGCGATCGCATGATTGCACTAGATTTCTCGATAAATACAATTCTTCGAGAAATTTCTTACGAAAATTGCTCACTGCGTTTTTTAATTTTAGAAAACGCATTATCATCAATGAAAATTTAGATAGAAGGATGTTTTTCATTCTTGATTTTCTAGTCGATAAATGACCGAGCATATAGAAGTGCAAACGAGCGTACGATTTAATTTTTCCTGAAACGTTTTCATCTTAGGACGATTCACATTTTCAGAGACACGTTTAATGATCATTCGAAAAACCATATGATAATAAATTGTCGCAGAATTATGTACTTATGATCAAATGTAAAATAACTCTCTTTTTTTGATTAATGATATACATTCGTCATTATGAGAAATTTCGCGATTAATTTCAAATACTTTCCATCAAGCTTGTGTATGTTTAAGATGAAATTCTATTTTAGAATTAGCATAATGGTTAACATTTTATTATGACAAATAATTAAATTAAAATTCAAATTTTAAACTGAAATATAAAATAATTTAAATCATAAAAATTAAAAGTAAATAAAATAAAGTATTACGTAAATCATAAACAAACAATGTGTTAAATTTATGGTCACGTATGTATATTTTGTCTCATATGATTCGCTTAATTATCTTATAATTATATAATTTATAATTATTAACTTGCAGTTTATTTGCAAGTCATTGCAAACACATGCATTATAGAATCTATTGTAATGAATTTGTCCATTATATATACTATAAATCATGTACATAAACATTCAAAAGGATGGATTTATTCGCTCGAGCAAAAACTATGTGTGATTTTCAATTAATATCTATATTATAAATCAGTTATAATATATAAAATCAATGTTTAATCGAGTAATGTGTTTCTAATTTTTATTATCGATATTGTATGTAATTACGATTTAATATTAAAACGATAATAGTATTACAAAATATAACATATTTCAAAAATATTTAATATATTTTAAGTATAGTTATTTAAATCGTATGATTGTTAATATATTGTACATTATTTCTAAATGTACTTTTTATATAAATAACAATTTCTTAATAGAAATAATAATATTTATTATATTGAACATATGTATAAAATTACATTGAAAACATAGAAACTTAAATTAACATACAAAAATTCCAGAAAAAAATAATTCAGAAAAGTGTAACATACCTCATTATCGTGATGAGAAGGCACTTTATCGGAGAGCTCCTTGATGAGATTCTCTGAGTTTGTCTCATTTGAAAAATCCGGTTGTTCACTCGTCTTAGGTATCTTGAAACAGCTATTCGAATCTTGAATAGAATCAGATGAAGTACTTTCCTGTGTGATTAGATTTGCTTTCTCTTTCTTCCGATTCTGCTGATCTTTCTCGTGATATTCAGATTCACTGAAGCACTTTTCAAAACTGGATACTCGTTGAAGGATCGTTGGCGAATTAGAAATCGTTTCACAAAATTCAAGTTCGTTTTTCAAATTGTCATTACTTTTATCGCATATTCGTGGAGGATCTTGATCGCGAAACGTTCTGCGTTGGTCTTTTATTATTTCACACATTTTTTTTTTCCTTATTTTAGTGTAAATCAATTAAATTGTTTACATTTTCTTGAATATATTATAAAATTACTAGTCTCGGAAACCTTGAATATTATATAGCAGGATTATTATTTTTTTTCATGCATTAAATATTTCTATAAATTACAATTATATTATTAGAATATTATTATAAAATTCTTCTAATAAAATATTAAACAATTTAGATTCAGTCATATTCGAATTCATTAGTGATAATTAAATTATATTTGTTCAATAACACATTTATGTGGAATTTAAGTAAAAAAAAAATCTTAGTAAATAAATTTCGTAATATCATTTCGTATTAAATTATAAAAATGTCATTTATTTTATTAAAATGAAAAATACTAACCGGCTTTCAATAAATGTTTCTTCTAGGGTTAACTTTGCTTCTGTGACGTACAATACTTCCACAAGCCAAAGAGACGCAAACAGTACTATCTCGCCAAGGGCCAAACGACTCATGCGTCATACGGAAGGACATCTGTTGCCCTTTTCCCTCGACCCCTAATGTTCTTTTCGTTTCTATCTCTTTAGCTATTGGTTTATGTTATTTTGTTTTTGTTTTTTCTATCGTTATTCTTTTTGACAAGAAATAAAAATTGTTCCTATATTTTTAATTAAAAATAAATATCCTATAAATTCGATAAAATTGATTTATTAAGTTAATTTCAATGTTGGAACAAAAATTTGAAATATCGACTATAGTTAAAATTCCAATCCATAAATCGATGAACGTTAAGTTGCAGAGAAACATTTTTTTATGTGGCCGCAAGATGGCATAAATTCTTTACATTTTATCTAGTTATATTTAAAAATTCGCAAAGATGAATTGCAATAAAAAAAAGAAAAAAGATTTAACAGAAACTTGATATCTATATTTCTTTTATCTAATAATTTAACTATTATTATTATTATTATATATATATATATATATATATATATGTACATACAATTTAATGAAATATAAATATATGGATTTATCGAAATAATTAAATTAAATTGAATATAAAATTAAAAATACTTTATTCATATATTTAAGTATTTGATTAGATTATAGGTATAGATTATAATTATAAAATTTCAATTTAAATTTCTCATTATAAAATACAATTTTAAATTAATTCTTCGTTTTTTAATATTTACTAATGTTAAAAACTATATGTATAATAGTATAATAGAAAACCATAGACGAAAAATTAGATAGACATGAAATACAATTCATTTTTATATTTCGTATAATATTATTGATTGAAAAATAGAGTTATGTTACTATATTATTCATTGTTAGCATTAAATCTTAATATTAAAATCTGTGATTATATGTATATTATAATTTCTTTGATAATTCAATAATTTATATTATATTTCACAGAAATAAATCAATAAAAATTGCATTTCATTTTATCAAATTTTGATTTAAATTAAACAAATAGAAAAATGTGAACAAAATGGTTAAAAATTAATCTTATTCTATTTACATCTTAGAACAATCATGTTTAAAATTTTTATTTATTTGACATGAGTTCATAGCAGTAAATAAAATTATATTCTGAATTTACAAATCTTATGTATACCTTCATAAGATCATATAGAAATTTACGATCATTATCATTGATATAGAATAAATTATTAGAAACGATAATATAATAATTTTTATTTTAAATTTATATTTTTTTAAATTTATTATAACTAATAATTTATATATTTTTATAAAAATTATTATATAATATATTTAAAATAATTAATGAATTATTTCTTCTATGATAATATAAATATTTAAAAAATATATATATTTTTTAAATGTAACGAAACAAATTATTAATTTTATAAATTTCAATTATTTGTTTAATATAATTGATATATAATTGATCGCAAGTAATATTTTTAATTTTAAGTTTCAATTTACGAGGCACGAAATCTTATAAAATATTAAGTCTATGCTATATCTTGTTTAGATCCAAATCGAATCAATGAAAAAAAAAAGTTATTTTATTTTGTTGCATAATAGATCACTAGCGCCATCAAGCAGCTAGTTTTGAAACACATAGCCAATATATCGAATTATCAAAGCTCAAGCGAGTTGGATGATATTGAAGTAACCGGTAGTGTTCATTTTTCACTGCCGTGGACTCGTTTTCTTTTTGACCCCCTTTATATTAGATAGTAAAGTATATTATAAAGAATGATGCAAGCTACTTTTTGGAGTTTGGTGACTACTTCTGGGAAAGTAAGTTTAAAAAGAAAATTATTCATTATCCAGTGACATGGATGCATCACAATCTTCACTATCGAACCATACATACTTAATCTATTTCGTAACATCTTGAAGGACAAATGATTTTCTTGTATATTTCATTTAATTATTGACTTAACTATCTTTATTATCAGTTTTTTTTAGATATAAATTATTAATCAGATGTTTGAAAAAGCAAAATTAGTTTCTTAAATTCATTATTCAACGTAAAAGTGCATTTTTTTTTACCTGTTGGTTATGTCATCTATATTTGATTTTTTCAAAATTAAAAAGATGCAAAGATAAGTAAAGTTAAAAAAATACTTTTTTAATTAACATTTTTCTTTTTCTAATTTTACCAGCCATCATGTGTCAAACGTATTGTACCTGGGTTGATAGCTGCACAACAACGTAGATACACTAGTACTTTAGAAGCTGATCTTGTAGTAATAGGTGGTGGGCCTGGTGGATATGTTGCATCAATTAAAGCAGCACAATTGGGAATGAAAACAATTTGCATAGAAAAAGATGAAACTTTAGGTGGAACTTGTCTTAATGTTGGATGCATTCCATCAAAATCTTTGTTAAACAATTCACATTATTATCATATGACACATGGAGATTTACAAAATCGTGGAATTATAGGTATTTAATTTATTTATAATTTTTTCCTTTTTAAATTAAAAATTTAATATCATAATTTAACCATCATTTTTTTTTTCTTGCAGTTGAAAATGTTAAGCTTAATCTTGATAAAGTGATGGAACAAAAACGGAGTGTAATAAAAGCTTTAACAGGTGGTATTGCTGGCTTATTTAAAAAAAATAAAATAGAGTGGGTAAAGGGTCATGGAAAAATTACTGGTCCAAATCAAGTGGTTGCACTTAGTCCAGATGGTTCAGTAGTAAGCACAATTAATACTAAAAATATTATAATTGCCACTGGCAGTGAAGTTACACCATTTCCGGGTATAGAATTCGATGAAAAACAAATTCTTTCATCTACCGGAGCTTTATCATTAGATACAATACCTAAAAAATTTATAGTAATTGGTGCTGGTGTTATTGGATTGGAATTAGGCTCAGTTTGGCAGAGGTATTTTTCTTATCGAAATTAAATGTATGGAATGTAAATGATTTTTAATTGCTTTAATTATTAATTACTAGGTTTGGTTCACAAGTAACAGCAATTGAATATTCACCATTTATTGGTGGAGTAGCTATCGATAGTGAAGTTAGTCAAACATTACAAAAAATTTTAAGTAAACAAGGCTTAAACTTTAAATTGGGAACAAAAGTCACTGGTGCAAAAAAAACAGGCAATGAAATTACTGTTTCTGTTGAAGATGCAAAAGATCCTAGCAAGAAAGAGGATATTTCTTGCAATGTGCTTTTAATTTGCATTGGCAGAAGGCCATATACATGGAATTTAGGTTTAGAAGATATAGGAATTGAAAGAGACAAATTAGGTCGAGTTCCTGTAAATAACAGATTCCAAACAGTAATACCTTCGTAAGTATATATTGTTTTTTTTTTCTTATATATTTTTTTTTATTTTTATAATTCTTATAATATATGTAAAATTACTTTTATATAGGATTTATGCTATTGGAGATTGTATCCATGGACCAATGTTGGCTCATAAAGCTGAAGAAGAGGGTATTATTACTGTTGAAGGCATTGCCGGAGGTAATAAGATACATATATTATACTGTATATTGCTGATAAGTTGATATACGAAAAAATGTAAAATCTAATAAGATAAACTTAAACAACTTAACAAGCATATAGTCGAACATATAATCGAATCAAATGCATTCTCATAATTGGTTAAATTTATCATATCTATTAACATAACTTAATAAACGACATCGAGCATATATCACTTTATGTTATGTTTAGTAAGGCAAGTGGAGCTTATCATCCGCACGCTTTTCCAGATATCAACTTACCAACAGCGCATCATGCTTTTATATATTGAAAAATTTATAAAAATTATACGTTTATACAGGTGCTGTTCATATCGATTACAATTGTGTACCTAATGTAATATATACACATCCAGAAGTTGGTTGGGTTGGCAAAACAGAGGAAGATTTAAAAAAAGAAGGTATCGAGTACAAAGTTGGGAAATTCCCACACTTAGCAAATTCCAGATCAAAAACGAATCTCGAAACGGATGGTTTTGTTAAAGTATTAGCAGATAAAAATACAGATAGATTATTGGGGGTACATATGATTGGTTCAGTTGCTGGTGAATTGATTAATGAAGCAGTTCTTGCAATAGAATATGGAGCAAGTGCAGAAGATGTTGCAAGGACATGTCATGCACATCCAGTAAGTATTTTCAACAATATTTGATTAAACATTAAGTATTGATTTTATTGATTTTATCATTTACAGACATGTTCGGAAGCCTTTAAAGAAGCCTGTTTAGCTGCATATTTTGGAAAACCTATCAATTTTTAAATCAATAAATCAATAAACAAACTGTAAAGCATTAATAATATAATTCATCGTAGCTTCGATCTAGTCTACACTCAATTTGAAACGCGCCGTATATTACATTTGGTCAAGGTCTTTGTCATCATTTATTTTACTTTATATAAGGACAAAAACTGTACATAAAACTTTAAGAGAATTTATGAAATTTATATTTTATAGTAGATTTACTTTTGTTTCTTGATAATTGTATTTATTTTAAATAAATGGATAATATACTACAAAAAGTAGGAATGTAAAAGAGTTGTTTTTAATTTTATATGTTATAGTGATAAGTGCGTAAAGATAACGTTTTTATAACGTTATTATCAAAATCTTTTTCTTGATTTTATAAAAACGTATTCTCATACTTTAGCTTATAAAATTAGATTATAAAATTCAAAGTATAATATATTCATGATAAAAGTAAATGATCAAATTGATGCATGTAGATTATATTTTTTCTTTGAAATACAAACATTTTTGATAGTTACAATTAGTTACAATAGTTACAAACAATTGTCCATGTTGAGATAAAATTTATAAAAAAATAAATTTGAATTTGGAAGAACAAGTCAAAATTGGTGACTAAATACGTTCCTGAAGAACACGTTACCAGAGCAGCAGTAGCGGCGTTGCCGGCAATCAGCCACAACTCGTAGTGGCCATCGGCAACATTGCTCAACGCCAGAGAGAGAGCTGTGAGGGTAGCACTTGTGCGGCAAACACACCCAATGTTTGTGTTTTCGAATTTTTCGTGATACTACGAGTGGTTGGTGGCCATTTGGCAAGGCATGTAGCACCGTTATTGAATCGTTCGAGATGTGGATGACGACGAAAACCAAATACGCCGTCGGTGAGTTCTCGAAGATGTTCTTTCGCTATTAACGCGCGGCATCGACCCCGCGGATCTGTCAAACCGCTCGTGTCTTATTCGCGCGATTCTTTCGCGAGATCAGTGATAGTCGAGTATCGTCGCTTAACAATTGACAACTCCATATCGCTGATGTGTATAGATTGCATCGCGATTTTCTTCTCGTGCGTCAGGTATTTTAGTGTCAATGATTTGATTAATAAATATCTTGAATTCTTTCGATTATGCTGTCGCATAATACACTTAAGATATGATACTGCGACTGTAATTGTATTATTGTGTATCTGTATATATATATATAAAATATATATATATATATAAATGTACACACATATGTCGTATGCTACTATTTTATTGCGTGTCTTCGACTCCCATTCATGCATTGATCGTGGAAGAGTAGTAAGCGGAGTCCAATAAAACGACTAATGCTGAATTGTGAAACTTTGTCTATCAGATTTTGATTTTTGTTTTCTTTTTTTTTAATTATTTTTTTCTTATTATTTTTTATTTTTTCTTATTACATCTTCTTATTACATACATATCACAAAATCAACGAAAATTACGTAAATCATAATTTCATTGTACGTGATAACTTCAAAAGTAATTGTTGTAATTGACTTTTGAAAATTTCTTTCAATACATACTGGTATTAGTTTTAAATTATAGAGACAAAAAATTTGTCTTTTTTCATTGCCTATTTCTTTATATACAGATTTAAATAATAAAGTTTCAATGTTAATCTATCGAATTTTGTTTCATAGTCAGCTGATAATTCTTTCAAATCGGAGATTCTCCGTAATCTTAAATTATATCTAGTTTTGTTTTTTCTTTCGTTTGTCTCTTTCATTTGTTTCGTCTGGGATAGACGACGTCAACAGACTTACATCCGCGCGCGTCCACTGTTTTTAATGTTAATTCCTCTAGACCACTCTCAATGTTTACAACAGGCGGATATAACATCTTCGTCAGTCAGATTAATTCTTTTTCCTGCTGCTAATTCTTCTCTTGGCATTTAGAGTGCAGACGTTTTAACCTCTTCTTTAGATGAGATTAAAAATAAAGTCTCGAGGTTTTTAGCAATTTTCTGTTAAAAAAGTCATCTATATATATGACTAGAATGTACACTTGACACGTATTGCTCTGCAAACTCTGAAGAGGTACTTTACAACGACCACGGTGAAATGAAAAATGCGCGTGAAATGCATGAAGTGTCGTTGAGACTCGAACGCGACTGTGAAATTTTTGATCAAAATCTCTTTTATTTAAACTACATATCCTATTCTGAATACAAAATTTGCATGACAAACAAATTGCAAATATTCCAAATGAAAATCGTTGTGTCTTCGTTTATTATTTTTATGAAGAAAGAAAGAATTATTCATCGAACGAAAAGTGTTTTTTATTTTTATTAAACGAATAATTGTTTTATTTTTCATGAACGTTGTTCGCGACATTTGTTTATTTCAATTAATTAATTTTTTTCATATATATCTATATGATTATTAGAATGTCGAAGAATCAATTGAATGCGGTATCCGCGATCAACCGGAAATGCTCCCACTATTTCAAATTGAACGCAAACTTGCGTCGCGTCGCGTTGAGTCGTGTCGCGTTTGTGTTACGTTGTGCCGCGTCAATTGCAGACCGAAATGGAGAGAAAAATTAACAATGTTTCGTGACGTTTCAAGAGTCGAATGACTGTTCGCAGTCTATAGAAGAAGCAATGCGTCATGAGAGTTGACTAATCTTTGATTTTATACGCGAATCACCTTTCATTATGAGTTTTGTTATTTTTTACGATTTAAGATTACGTTGACACATTCCAAACATATATGTTCTAATTTCTACAAGATCATCATAAAAATTTTCTCCAGCAAACTTTCTTAACAAATTACATATTAATTTATTAAGATATAATTTTATTTTAAAGATGTATATTTAATTAACATGAAGAATATATAACTATACTCGTTAAACACAAAATAAATGCATTTACTATGAATTGAAAATTGAATTATGCAGTGATAATTGATTTTTTTGAAAAATCAATAATATTAGTGTTTTAAATATATTTAGAAATGTTTTATTGATCACACTATGTAGTATTTTTGTTAATAAAAACATAGGAAGGTAATTTCTTTTTTCAAAAATATACACAATAAATATACCTGTCATAACACGAAAAATTTCCATTTCGTTATGGCAATTATGTTACTAAAAACATTATTAACAGATTAATCGTAATGATTTTAATCGCAAATGTTTCTGGCACAATATTTCATTCCAAATAGAAATAATATCGATTATTTTACCATATATTATGTCTTTCAGTGATAAGATTATTCTTCGTTCAGATATAATTTAATTTGTCGATATCTTTCTTTATTTGTGTTTTCTCAAGATTATATTATGGAAAATATACTTTTGTGGAAATTTTCATATCTCTTGATTTTTTACATTTTTTTTTAAAACAAGTCAAGTTTTTTTAAAAACTTTTTGCTCCTGGAACTATTTAAAGTGTCAGAAAATAATATATTTAATTTCACATAGTTGGCTGCTTTTCTAATAATTATACACATTATTTTCTCCATGATTGCTGCACTGTGATTAAGCAATCATTCCTAATCCTGTGAAACAAGAATGAAACAAATGCGTGGATGTACTGGGATCGGCTAAACATCTAAAGTCTCATAAATCAATTCCGCTAATGTTATTACGTTTTATCATGTAATATTGAAAAAGTTTCCTTCTGCTGAAATATATTCTAATTTTCTATTGATGAAAAGAGTATGAGAATAATCAGATGCTCTTTATTTTTTTTTTGTAAATTTTTCAAAGACTGTTAGAACTTTCAGAAATTTTAAATTTTGTTCTGGATAATTATAGATTCATAATAAGCATGACAAGCCTTGGATCTGTAATAAATATAATTTTCTTCAAATATTTGTTAAAAAATTGCATAAATCGAAATAAATTCATTTTATTCGTTCTAATATGTTATCTTATTTTAAATAATATTTTAAATAATATTACTCGAATAATGTATTTGAAAAGTTATTTCGATATTTGTTATTTTATTTAATATCTAAATATTCATTCATTCGATTTCTATTTATCATTTTTCTTTTGTCCAAATTTAATTGTAACTATGTATTCTTCATATTTTTCGATGTATCACTTCTGTTGATCGATGATACGAAATCTATTTTTGTACATAGATTTTTGAATTTTGAAAAATTGAACGATTCAAAATTATTGAACATGGACAAAATTATATTTATAGTCTCATATTTCTTCCATATATCTTACATTTCTATATTCGTCTTTTCCGACTGCCAAAGTAATTTGCATCATCGATCTGAGGACCATTTCGTCCTCCAACTCGAAATGTTCTCGATAAAGTGGTCCGGTCCACTTTTTATCCCATTGGTCCGATCCAGTTTTGCTGTAAAAGGCAGAAATACATTTTTCAGACGAAATCGCGGCGACCGTTTATCCGAACAACGTGAAGCGACATGACGACAACGAAGCTCGTTTCAGACCGCGGTTTCTCTATCCATTGTCGATACACACGATACACGAGGAAAATTCCGTCATACAGAGAGAAAGAGAGGATAACTTGAAAGAACGTTTATATAGAACGTCACGAAGCTTTGTGGTTATCGCCGTCGTTTATTCTTCCTCTTCCGGTACCATCTTCCAATAGAAATCGTCGGCCCTTTAACGAAAACTGTGCCAAATGAAACGTGTTTCTCGTCCGACGATACGAGTGAATTCTCGAGGAATAAGAATGGCTGTAAATTAGTCCTCTTTTTTTCGAATTATGCTGTATTTTTATATTCTAATATAATAATTCTAGTTTGAGACAATGCAGTTTTTTTTATCACTCGTGTAGTCTATGAAGATAATTAAACAGATACTACTGTATTGATATTATTTGTTCATTTCACATTGAAAAAGTAAATTAATTTTTAATAATATTAAAATTATAAATTTAATTTATTAAACTAAAATAATAATAATTAAAATATTTCTGTTACGTAATTATTGTCAGATTGAAATTAATGGTAAGAAAATATCTAGTTCCGTTTTTCAATGGTCAGAAATTTTTCCCTAAATTTTTTAGTTGAAACATGGCGCAATGCGGTAGACGAAGTGTCAATAAACCTATTTTGCTGTTACGTACGTATCTCCGTCGCGATTAAACTATAATCTTTCGATCTAACAATCTAAACTATTCTCGCGATGTTCCCGCGTATTGTTTCTTTCGCTGATTAACATTGCGTCAATAGTTCCTAGTTTTTGACTTTTGTAGTAACTGCGAATTCCCTACACTCATGATTTGCCCACGCTTGTTTTCACTCGGGCAATTGTCACTAGCTATTGTGGCCAATTTCTCGACGACCTGAGAACAATGTTGCTCAACCTTTTTTAGGTTAACGATACAGTTCAAAAGTTGTTAGGTTATGTTATAATCTTTGGAATGAAAATTGTCATTCACTTGAAGTGAAAATATATTTTAACACGTTTTAATTTATTCATTTAATCTTTTCGAAATTAATAAAATAATATATTTTAAGATAAGTTTTATTAGATTGTTACAATTTTCCTGATATTATTATTGGTTTATACGATTGAATTTTTACTTTTTCTTATTATTACAGCTTTTATTAAAAATATAAAAATATTATTTCCAATAAGTTGCAATAAAGATAAATAAATTTTATTGAAAAACTAATTGTAATTTATTTTCATTCATGTTATTGATGATTTGATATTGATATTACAATTTAATAACAATCAATATCAAATTTTTTTATATTTAATAAAATTCTACTATACACTTGAAATATTTTCACAATATATTATTGCATCGTGATATATGGGTTAAAAAGCAATGCCCTAGAGAAATCATGACAATTTGATGTTTTTTCAATTTCTTTTATTCTGCCAGAAGAATTAGTTTTGCGTGAGAAAAAAAAATTACTATTGCATTTCGATACAAACGAATTTTCTTTTTCCCTTCTAGTTAAAAAGTAGTTAAAAGTACATCTGTCAAATTAATGGAAGAGCTTCCATAGACTAGTTGGTCTCAAAGTCTTTTCATCTTTCGTTGGAGAAAAAGATGCTTCTTTGGAAGCAAACTTGGCAAATTCACAAAATATCTCGATATTGAAATATACCTTCTTCCAAGTTTCATATCAAAGAAATCGAAAAAGTTCGATGTTTTCAAGATTATCGGAATATTCATAAAATTTAACAAATTGATTATATTATAGATCAAACATTCTTTTATAATTATTAATATAACTAATGATTGAAAAATGATTCGTGTAAGTGAATTCAAATTTATGTAATTTTCATCGTATAATTATGAAATTTTTAGAAAAATAAAAAAATAATACGTGCAAAATAATTTTTCGAATAATACAACAAATCGTGAAAATTGCAAGCAAGCAATTTTATTTTCCCATTATTTTTTTTCCTCCATTATTATATACATTTGAGTCGCTATAATACACGATTGGATCGAAGGAAGAAAAAAGTTTCGTTCTCTCAGCGAAACGATTTTCCGATCGTAGTCTGCCTCGTAACAATTGCTCAATTAACTCGTCCTGACGCAAGCAGTTCGTTCTCTACGAATGGAATAGCAACCGTGTATCTCGAGGATCATTTTTCACGATAGTTGATCGCTGCTGATTTACGTAAATAAATTTACGTACAGTGACGAGTATATAAATAGGAAAGGTCTCCATTGGTATATAAAAGATGTAAGGATATTTATATTTTGAGTGAGTCACGTACAGTCTAATAACACAAAAATTATACAGAAATTGCAAAGTATAGAGGACATAGGATCAATATTATCAGTGTTTTGTAGATAAACGTGAAGAGGACACGATGAAGGTTAATTTTATTTTAAAATTATTTATAATGAAATATATATTTTTTAATATGCTAATTGGACAAATGATCATTTTCTATAAAAAGTTATTGAATTTTATTGAAGATTAATTAATTAATTTTTTTTTACATAGCAAATAATTTAAAAGTCAATTCGAAATAGTCATATTACGCAATTCATCTTGCTTGTATAATATACTTTAATTCTTCAAATCATTATGTAAAAAAAAAATGAATCTTTTTATGGTAATCAGTTCGATTAGTGAAATTAAAAATAAACATTTGCTTATTTAAATGCTCACCTCTACATATACCAGTACACATAAAGATACATAAATTGAAATTATTTCTAATTATTATTAAAGCGAAGAAAAAGCGAGTAAGAGAAATTTAAATAGTTTCAAGATGTGCATCTGATAATTATAAAAAGAAATCTTCCTAAAGTCATCCTGAATATCTTTTTTAAATATTTTATACATTAACGTGTTTTTTAATGAAGCATTAAAACAAATTCGATCTATACTCAAAAATTAATATTATCTTGTAATTATTCGTATCATTAATTTTAAATCAAACATTCTTTATGATATTTTTCAATTATCTATTGTTATTCATTATTATTATCCGTCAATAACATATTTCGAATTATATAAAAAAATGTAAATGTTCGATTTAAACGATACATTTTATATAAGAATGTTAATAATAATTTCGCAATTGTACGATTCGATTCAATTGAATCAACAATTAACAAGTTCTCGCCTGATATAAGAAATCTGATTCCTTATCGTATCACACTATTGTATAAGTTATCTTCTCAAGGCTGTCCATATTTTTCATTGCGGTAACTTTCATCTGATATAAGATTATTTTTGCGCGAACAATTCAACTGCCACCTATTGTGCAATATATTAGCAGTACGAGATGACACAATAGCGAATAAAATACAGTAGTCTCTCCATAAGTGACGGTATGTAATATATACTCGCTCCATAGTCAATACCAATTATACAGAATGTTAATGTGAGGCATTTTTTAAAGGATTAAGATTAGTTAAAACAAAAGCGGTATAATGAGACGGCTTCATTCCACGTTCATTTCCCTTCATTTAATGTAAACTTAAATTGTTGTAACTTAAAAAATAAATTTCAATCGACATTTTTCGTATACAAACTTTTGTATTTGGAATTAATCCTTTGAAAAATAATCCATGAATGTAAAAGTAATTTTGACGTATGCAAAAACGATTGAATTTTTAGAGTTCAAACAATAAGATAAGGAAATGCGATAGTGGGAATGAATAAGTGACGATGAATAAGTGACATATAGAATGAGAAGTACATGTAGATTTATAATATTATTAAAGTCAATTCAAGATTATCTTAACCATATTATGCTCGGTCTTTTTATCAATAAATAATAAGAAAACAAAATCAAAATTACATTAAATTTTCATCTAAACTAATTAAGTGTTATTAAAAGAGTCAATTTGTCAAACTAGACGCATTAAATTTTGCAATTGAACTGATTATCTATAAAATGGGGTAGCAGATTAGTTTTATTAGATCTATCATTTTTAGAAGCGTTACTATATATACTTATTTCCCTCTATCGCTTATCAACACGCGATATTATATATATGATCTTATCTGTGATGTACTTTCAGCCAATGCATATTTATTTTATAAATATATTGTCGATATATGTTATCCATGGAAAATAGTAAAGTTAGATAACTAATCGAGATGATATACAATATAAATATATAAGTTTTATAGATTCTATATCATCGTTATCATTCTAAAGGATATTGACACCAAATGAACTATGTTTTGACTCTCTTTCTCTTTCGTTTTTTATTATTCTTGTCCTTGTTCGGCAAAATACAAACAGAATTTCAAATTGTCTGCTCGAAATATTTAACTTTTATTGTAATTATTTTCCAACTGCGATTCAACTTTCATTTTATATCCAATTTTTTCTTTCATTTTCTTGCATCCTCTTCTTTTTTACGTACATAAGTACTTTACTTTAACTTGTTCTTCCCGAAGATTCTTCCTGGAAGAATTTCATGTAGAAATTTAATACATGATTAATTTTTCTTCTTTTAAAATATTATTTACCATTTATAAAAATCAAACAAAGCTTCCAGAGACAATTTTTGTGGTATTTTCTAATATTTAATTAATCGTTGAAAAAAATTCATTTTTATCATAAATCTTATTATATTTATCATAAATCTCTAATTGATCAACGATAAAATTAAAAGAAACGATAAAATTAAAAATAACCTGATTATGTAATGTTATTATCATTTTACTTCTCATTTTTATTCTTAATAAATATATAGAGACGGAGTCAGATAATGTCAATCTCCGGAAATCTATTTCTTTAGATATATATTTTGGCATATATTCCCGGACGATAGTCATATATTCAAATACTATTGTATTCTTTTTGTTTCTGTTATTTCTTTAATATATCTAGGATTATGGAAATTTTGATCATTATATTTTATTTTAAAATTCTGAACAAGAAAAATAATTTATAAATATAAATAAATTTACGAGTTAAAACTTCATTTTGCGACGAATTCTTGACAAAACATGTTCAAACTTATATATTTTTATTAGTTTTCTTTATTTCAATAGTCAAATATCATTTTGAGTATTGAATATCATTTTATTTGTTTCTTCAGCAATTGTTTTATGTAAATTATTTGAAATGAATGTATTAAATGCTTTCTAACCTAACTTTATTCTCAAGCATAATCATGCTTAAAGATATAATAAATAAAATAAAATATTTTATTTAGAATATACACTATTCTTTAGAAATTCAATATTCTTTCGAAAGACAATATTTTTCTTGAACGATTTAGTGAATTGTAGAAATCGTGTACCTGGGTTAGCTTCAAAATTATCGTAGTGGAAAATCTTGGAAAACGCAGGCTTCGTTGATGCCTCCCTTTAGTGCGTAGAATATCTCTCGAATCGTGAATAGTTTAAAGAATTTTTGGAAGCAGGAAACTCGTATATCGATTACCTCGAACTTTTCCAACGACTTTTTAACAATTCTTTGACTTTTTTTATCTCTCAATTTCCAATATTTTTTATGCATCTCTTTTATGCCTGTCTTTTCAATCACTGATTAAAGAAATTTATTAAAAAAAGATAAATTTTTATAAATTAATTTAACTTAAACTGCGTGTTTTTTTTTTAATTAATTATTTTAATGAAAGAAATTCTAAAAGAAAATTAGTTTTTATAAATTTATATCTACTATAATTACGGCCTATTCTTAACCTCTTTTCTTTTTAACCTCTCTAGAGTGGAAAAAATTAAAATTAAAATATCATTTTTTCATTTCACTTGTAAATTTGTTACAATTAAAATTTATAGAACTTGTTACAATTAATTTAAATTTAATTATATACAAATCTTATCTTACACAAGTTCAGGAAAAAAATATTTATAATTTGAAAATATACTTTTCTGTTGTTTCTCGCTGCTTGAACTACCTTACATTCGTTTGTATAAGGACTATTTTTTTCAATTTTTCATTTTCGATAACTAAAAAACAAAATCAGAAACGCAATTTTTTTATTCTTGATTTTATTTCATTTTGTTTGAAATAATTATTTCTTAAATATTATTTAATTTGAATATCTATAATTTTGAACTTTTAAAAGAAAAATCTTCTTTAAAAGAGAAATCAAATCTTATAATCTTAAAAGATAAATCATGAATATAAAAAAAGAATATAGTCATATTTTAAATAAATGAAACTGAAATCGGATCCCGATTATAATAAATGGTTTTGCATGTATATCTATATGTTATTTTTCATGATATAAACATATACGTGTGTTTAATAAATATTCAATGCTATTGAATAGTATAAATAATAATCATCATTTCTAGATTATATTATTTATTGTTATGTTGAATTTAAGCGGATAATATGAATCTACAAATTTATATGTGTTGTACTATTTCAATATAGTTTTCCAATATGTTTTCAACTGTAGTATAATTTCTATTAGTTGATGTTGGAACGTGAATGCTTGGTATACAACAATTGCTATTGTTATGTCTACATAATTTGCATTCTGCTGCTGTATTCTATTATTTCTCTACATGAATGGCATTTTCTGCATATATCTATATTTATTTCTTTAATTATATTTTATATGTATTTTATATAATTTTTTTATATTTATGGTGTTGTCTTATATATAGGGGAAAAATAAATAATATGCCCCCTATTGACATAACACCGTACTATTGTTTTGGTCACATAAATGGCGACAATATCAATGACAGGTTTAAAGGTTTGTTTGAATTATAAATTGATTATTAGATGTTTTAAAAAATATATGTACAACGTATACTTTTACGTAAACATAACTTTTTTTAATCATTCTTATTTCAATTTTTTATCGAAAATTTACAGCGAAACGCAAGAAAAATATGCTTCAATCATTATTTTATAACACAGTTAACCTCAAAAATATTGCTTATATATTATTGTAAATTATTATATATTAATTTTTTTAATTGTTATCAAAAATATAATATTGTGTATTTACAAAATTTTTAAATACGATGTATACTATATTTTACATGATTGTATGAATTTTGTATCAATTTATTTTCTATTTTTTTCTATTTTTTTTATTTCAGTGTTTTTATTTATAACGCATGTTTTGAATTTTCCTCATCTTATATTAAATTATTAAATACAAAAGATAGTTATAATTTAAAAAAAATTAGGAAATACTATTTTAAAGTGTGAATTCATCTATTATTATTATTATTATATAAAGAAAAAACTGATAAAATTAAACATTATATTTAAGATATATATATCCGATTTATTTTCATGAATTGTCAGAAATTGAAATTTTCCATGGCATTTTTGCCTCGAAAAAAGGGACAACTGTTCATCTTTATAAAAGCGAATCTAGTATAGAAAGATGACGAGGGTGATGTTCGATCGGCACCAGGCTATAGAACGATTTCAGATGTCATTGTTTACGGTTTCTTCCAGGTCTGTTCCTACTTTTGTCCCCAGTGCTCGTAGGCTGGTCACCCCAAAAGTATTACAGCCCCTTATCCTCATCTCACCCCAAGCGTTTTGACACGCCTTAGTTCACCACGTGTGTGTTCGAATGTACAGGGCGATCTGAAAATCACTATTTCTTGCCCTTTACGTTATTTACGTAAAAAAAAAAAAAAAAAAAAAAATTCGAGAAACTATTAGATCAGCGATGCTTTTCGATATTTTAATTATCAACTTTTTTTTTGTAAAATATTTATGCAATTCTATAACTTATCACAAGATATTTTCTAATTGGTAAATTTTTTGCAGAAAAATTATTCATCACCTAAAGCATCGAAATATATATTATAAATTCAACAATAACATGATTTAATAAAATAAAGATAATAATTAATAATCAGTATACGTAATCCCTAAATAAATAAGGGACTGAATAATTATTATATTTGTATAATTAAAAATATGTTTATTTATATTACATTATACTTAATATAGTTAAAAACACAGCAACGAATATATATATCACATTTTTTTTGCCAGTAGAAAAATCAGTGGATTAAATGTAATAATCATAATCATCTTATATGATCGATACGTAATATTTTCTGATAATGCGAAAATAGATATCGTATAACATTGCGACGATAAGCTACGGTCATTTAGCAAATATCGGTCTTTGATCTCGTTTACTTATTCATTTATGCACGCATGCACGCACGTGTTCGCCTACCGCGATATTTACTGACCGTTTTACTATTCTTTCGCCTTCACTTCCTTTCCTCTTCGTTATTTAACCCTTTCCGGTCGTCTCTAAACGCTCGTTCCTCCATTCACATTTCTCTTTTCGATTTCGTGAAAATTGTACCGCAATTTGTAATAATTGTGCGATAAATGAATCTCATTTGTACAAACAAAATTTCAATATTGTATATATATATGTACATTCAAAATATCTATCTCCGTTAATTATTTCGAACATCATTGTTATCATATTCACATAAAAGACAGATATGCAACAATGTTAAAAATCATTGGAAAATATTGTGGATATAAAAAAATTGATATGTTATATTGATCATAGAAAATTGTAAAAAAAATATATATACTCGTCCATATTTCATATTTTTTGAAATAAATAAAAATTCATGTAGCTTTTTTTCTAATAATAACTATCTTCATCATCAAATATAATTTTATATTTATCCTCGAGCTGACCTTCCAACGATCCAATATAGAGTTTCTCGATATAGAGGGTGTCCCAGAATTACCAGCCGTCTCCACACCGACGAACCAAGGGTGAAAAGAGAGTAATTTCCTCGTTCGCACACATGCACGCGCGCGCAGAGAGAGAGAGAGAGAGAGAGAGAGAGAGAGAGAGAGAGAGAGAGAATGGGGAAGGTTTTACATGGGAGAGCGGGAGTTATCGATTTAATTCCCCGGGAAAACTGGCGCAGGGGAAATCGTTTGGGAAAGGGACTTTCGATGCGAAGGTTCCGGCATCTCTCCCTTTGTTCAAGTGTCTCTCGGCTTGGAAGAGAAGGCTGAAAAAAAAAAAAAATTCCCGTTTTTTTCCATCTCGTGGTTATGTGTATTTATCGAACACATTGTTTTCGACACGTTTTCATATCATGGGAAGAAGGCATCTTCCGTTAGAACTTTATAATTTTAAAATTTTTTTGCATAATAGATATTCGAGGGGATTTGAATGGAAGAGATCCTGTCATGTTTTTTCTTATTTTATATCTTATCTTTGAATGAGGGTTTATATATCTCTTTATTTTTCGAAAACGAGACATAATCGGAAATATATCGGGATTAGAATGTTATCGAGATAAATTCTTATTCAAATAATCGTTGGGATGGGAAATTTTTATTTTTACTTGTTGCATTTTATTTTAAATAATGTTATTTGAATAAAAATGTATTTTTTATTTTATTTGCAAAAGTCACTTGGCTTTTGTCTACTAGTAAATAAATCATTTTCAAATGATTTACTTCTCGAGAAAGATCTTAGAATTTATTCGCAAGTATTTTCATTTCAAATAAAAATGCTGAATTGCTACATTATTTATGTACGAATAACTATATACGAAGTTCAAGGATATACGTGTCGAATCATCTCCTCGACTTTACACCTTTTGAAATATGATTAGTCTTTTCGTGGAAACATCATTTTTCTATCTTATTCGTACATTCGATTCGTACATCACGAATGTTTTATTCATCGCTATTTTATCATATTGAATATTATTTTTATACGTATTTATCCACAAAAATGAATGATTAAAAATCCTCTAAATATCAATTTAGATATCTTTTTAGAATCGAACGATGGCAAAAATCTTAATACAAATATAAATATAAGAATTAAAAAAGATATTCAAATATATGCTGTGTGTTGAATACTGAATCCAATAATATATAAAAACGATAACGATAATATATAAAAAGCGATTTTATTAATTTATAATTCGAACTAAGATATGTCGAAGTTATTCGAAACTGAAATGAAGAGAAAGTAGAAAAAATAAATAGATCGATACATGTATGCGTATTATTCCGAAGCATGGAGCGAGCAAATACGCATAACACACATTCCGCGGCCGGTCGTCGTCGAATCGTAAATGCGTGTACGGTTCCACGCGAACCAGAGGCTAGAGACGCGCTCATTCAGATGCGTCTCGCGTGCGTTTCTCCGTCGAAGGACCGGAAACTGGCTCGTCGTGCGTGCAACGTCACGCGTATCCGGTGCCCCGGAGTTCGTTTATCGAGGCCTGACACTTCCACGAAAGGCCACGCGCCGATTCTCTTTCCGCCCGTGCCCTTTTCCTCTAAGAGCTTCTTCATCTTTCGAAATCTCCTACGCCTTTTCCACTCTTCGAGGAATTAACTTAACATGTTTATCCGCCGTTTTATGGGCCTGGGTCACGCAAGCGTAAGAAAAAAGAACAGAGTAAGAAAAAACTTCGTTTTTTCTTTCGTAATGTTACATTATCATCGAAAGTTTCGTCCATGTTACGATAATCATTGGAGAAAAAGATTAGAACGTCGATTTATGGATGAGACGAAAAGATGTATTATAAAATTATATTTTATATAATTTTTATATATTTGTTTTTATGTATTTATATAATTCATATAATTTTATAATCTTACTGCTTGCATATTGCTTCAAAAATATCATTCGTTGCACATCATAATGCATAATTGTTGATAAAGAAGTTCGAATTTTATAAAGAATTTAAAAGAATTTCATTGATTTAAGGAATAAATCTTGTCGCGTCATTTTTACACGAATTGTTAACATGCGGGTCAAGGTTGTCCATTTTCAATCTCTCATTCTCTGAAACGATGAGCGCGTCAAATCAAGGAGAATTAGTTTCCTTCCCAACGGGCCATCTGCGCCGCGAATCATAATATTTGCACGGCGTGCGACGCGGTCGATACGCGGAGAAAGAGGGAGAAAGAGAGAAAGAGAGAGATTTAGCTGTGGCATCAGTTATGTTGTCTAAGAGGACTCAACATTGTATACAATATACAATAGTATTCGATTCATTCAAGCAGAATTTAAACGAGCAGGATTGCTTTTGCTCTCAGAAATTGATTGAAGTACAACTCGACAAAGTAAATATTAAAAGAAATGAGATAGATAGACAGTATATTGAACAAGCGACAATCAAGATACGAAACTTGAAATTAATATCATAAAATATCGAGAAAAAAAGATCACATGCGATAAAAAAAATTTTATTTTGTACAATTTTCATTATATACTTGTCAATGAAAAGATTTTTCTTTTTTATTGAGATTTCTTTGATGCTGAGTTTACACACACTTAGATGAAAAAAGAATAGATATTTTTTAGTTGAAATTAATTAAGCGCTTTTAATTTAACTTTGTTAACTTAATCTTGTTAACCTAACTTTGTTAACTTAACCTTGTTAACCTAACTTTGTTTGATGAATTTGATATATTCGTTTTTTTATTTACTCATTTTTCAATTTTAGTAGATATGTGATATTTCTAAAGTAAAAAACAATTAAGAATAGTATATACCACTTAATCCAAAACTATTTTATCTTTTTCACAGCCATTTACAATTGGCGGAGAGACACGCGATATGGTCTCCCTTTGGAAATTGGAGAAACGGTGCAGATTCTGGAGGAATGCGCAGGTAAGGTGACACGAATCGTTTGCAAATGCGTGATTCCGAGTATCGTTTACTAAACTTGTACGAAGGTTAGAATCGATCGATGGTTTGTAGGCTGGTATAGAGGCTTTTCGATCAAGAATCGCGCAGTCAAGGGAATCTTTCCCAGCACATACGTCCATCTGAAACCATGTAAAATCGAGAATGAGGGCTTGTTTGAGTCGGTGATACCACTGGAGGATCCGGTAGTACGAGAAGTCACCCTCGTGCTTCGAGAATGGGGCGGAATATGGAAGAGGCTCTATGTGGTGAGTGAGAGCGCCACCTTACTGCTCTCCAATGCAATGTTTCCCCCTCCATCTCTTTTTTGCGACAACGGACAAACAGTTTGTCGTTTCACGATAATAAACCCAGCTGTTATGTTGCGACATACTTTCACATTATGAAAAATGCACCCTTGAAAGAGAATGAAAACTTCATGCATCTCGTTCGAAGAACGAATTCTTAATGACCGAATCTCGAGCGCTCTATTTCGCGACAATGCGTTCTGAACATAGTGGAAATGTTGCTAAGCAAACCAGACTCGTTCAGACTCGCAAGATTCTTATTTAGTACGAGATCGAGAACAAAGAGAAAATCACAATATATGCATGAAAGATCACGTTTGTAGCATGGCTTTTTCCACATCATGTAAAGGAGACTGGGGCAAGTTGATTTTTAATATTTATTTTCAAAAATAATATAAAAAAATAATTAAAAAATACATGTACAAAGTATCGAGATAATTTATTGGTATCAAATCGTCTTGGTCTTTTACATTAACGATTCATTAAATGCATGTGCTTTATCTCTACTATTGGCGAAGTTTCCTGCTAAGCGAGAAATTTGATTCATCAGAAATTTCAAGATTTGTATTGGTGAGACTGTAATAATGCAATGAAGAAATCTTTTTTATTTTGCTTTTTTATTAATTAAAATTTCATTTTTTCTTACTATTTACATTAGAAATTCTGTTTTATCTATTGACCAATTTCAATTTTAACCTATAACGAGAATGCAAAACCATGCTATATATTCGATCAAAATTTCATCAATGTGTGAATGAAATTTTAATTAACAAATTTTAATAAAATAACGAATATATACTCTAATGTGATTCTAAATTTTACATATATTCTTAATTCTTCGTAAATATTTTTAGAATTACTAAAAAAAACAAATTGAAATTATTTATTGTACACACAATTTGATGAATAAAAATCTTTAAAAAAATTAAATAAATTTAAATTTAAATAACATTTCAAAACTTTTTAAACTGAAATTCGAATAAAACATTTCAAAAACAATTTGTTTAAATAAATTATTATATTGTTATCATATTATTCTTACGAGAAATTCATATTTTTCAAATTCTTTTGGATAAAGAAAATTCTGATTTAAGGAATAAAGGTCAATAAAGATCAATTATTGGAATTATCAAAAATATTTCGATAATTATTTTTTTTCCTTATATATATATTGAAACTTTTTTCCAAATTTACACGAAATTGATGAACATATTTTCCCGCTAATTATAAATATTTTTGCTAAAATTGAATCAGGAAAGGGAGACCTACAAATTCAACACGTTGCGCAAAGTAATGCGGGAATTGCTGGAATGGCGGCGTCAACTTTTGGCCGGTACTCTTACCACCGATCAAACACGGGAGCTCAAGTTGCGAATAATCAACAAAGTGGACTGGGGAAATCGGTAAGTTTGAATTGAAAGTTCGAAATTGCGAATGATAAACGAGCATTGGTAATAGTATACGTATCCAAGTGTCGGTGCACAATCGAAAGTGAAATACGCATTTATCTCACCAATTTCAACCGTATACTTAATGGAATTTATTGAACAATTACGAACTTCCTCTTATCATTACTTGCTTCGAGTTTAACTCGCTGAGAAATGTCACTAGTAGAAATTACCATGGCATCGGTCTCGGTTGGTAATACTGTTCGACCGCTTTTATGAAACGGGTAACAAGAAACGCTGATACATATTGTATCGTATAGAAAGAGTATATCTTTATTCTACAATTTGTTTGTTATATTTCTCTATTTGCTCCCGTTACATCTAACGTTGCAAGATGTTGGCAGTCTTTGCACTGACTTCGGCGGCAATCGTTACAAATGAGCATTTATATAAACATTGACTTAATATTGATGAGTTTCTAGCGCTAAAATATTTAATATACTATAAAAAAAGGCACATCTGTCTCGTTTAACTTAAATATCTAATATAATCTATCACTTGAAACGCGACTAAGAGTAGCGATGTAACATACTTCACCAACTACGATAAACTATATATATATATATATATATATATATATATAGTCATAAAGTTATTATCATTGCATATACTTATCGGCAGCATTATATTATTCTCGTGAACAAATCGAGAAATAGATAGCGAGTGAAAATGAATGTGAGCATTGAACAACGATCCTACGTTGCAAATATATATATGTCAGCGTTATTATGCTTCGTTTCGGGGAACTATGTACTCGTTCTTTTTAACATAACAGAATTATTTAATATCGAATATTCAACGAACGCCAAGCCATTGAAGCCGAAAGTTCCTTCGAACGAAGCATTCGTAACATTGAAAATGAAAATACATCAAATATCTCTAAGAATCATTCATCGACATATAATTTCTAATTTGTCAGATTTAAATTTTTTATACAATTTCATTTGTAAGTAGATTCGTATAACGTAAAAATTAAACGTAAACTCGATGGTATATCCCATCAAAATTGAATAAATTCAAATATTCAAATTATATACTTATTTTTAAGTCGATTCTATATATATCGTATATGTATTTACATATATACCCTTAACTCTTTATAGAAAATCATTGATAAACATTGCTTTGAATAATTTGGGAATGCCCCTATATGTAAATTTAACAAAATTTGATATATGATAACCTTTTAAAATATAAAATTATTCACGCTAACTTTGTTACGGTAATTGCACCAGTCATACGCAGATACAAAAGATAGATAATCTAAACGAACAAAGAACAAATGCTTGTTCTTATCTACTGCATTCATATAGGTTACATAGAACAGAATATACGGTACTTTTGAAATAAAGACTGCATAAATTCTATGCATTGAATATCTTTACCGTATAATTATAAATATAAAAATATGTAAAAAATATAATGCTCTTTTGACCATTTGAATCCTTCTGAAGATCTTCTCTATTTATTTTTATTATTTCTAGAAAAACTTATACAGTCTCTTTTCTATGCTTATTTCAAAATAATAATTTGTTCAATACCACGATCTTTCCGTTCTTGTTTTTCGTACAAACAATATACGAATCGAAAGTAGTCCTAATACAACTTGTCGGTATTATTAACGAATAATATTGCGGTACTCTACCAGCGATCAAAAGACAATGAAACATCAAACGCAACTTAACACACTTCCTAAAAGGCACTTATTTCATCACGATACACACAACAAATTAATGTAAAAGGAATGTGCACGTGTAACGCAAATAGGAATCCAGGAACACGATCGATGCAAACATTTACGCGTAACGATTGATTTTCGTTGGAAAAAAGAATTGACCGCGTTCGCGCGCCGTTTGAAATTCCATAGCGATCATTCACGGGTGTTATTGTTGCACGCCTCGACGACGCAGTCCGTTACTATAGCGAATACGAACGTTACGCAACGTTAGAGATAATCGACCAACACTTGTGCGTGTGAAATTCGGCTTCCTATAATTTAACAGAAATGAACGATTATACAGGTGTCGAGCCGAAAGCATCGCGTATCGTTTACATTACATATTCGTTCGATAATCTAACGTTGGTTTGTGCTATGGATAGTATAAACACGGTCACAATGACAGATTTATGATATATCGTGTGTTATGGCAAATTAATTTAATTACTATACATCTTCCGGACGGCAAGTTTTATCTGTACGTTGATACGATTGGTTGGAAAATAAATGGCGGCAAGATCTCGTTTCTGCCGTGTGTCCGTGTGATTAAACGTACTCGTGTACTTTTTTTTTTCCCCCACAACTGTCAATAGCACAAACGGTTCAGAAGAAAAACCGAAGATGTCGGGGAAGACATCTTCGGCATTATCACAATGCAAAATAAAAGGCAGAAATAAGATCATAGGATGTAAGAAATTAAATCTCGGTATCTTTCGCGTATTTCTCGATCTCGGGATAGATGGGTGACATCTCGAGGGTGCTGGGCGCTGATGGCACTGATGTTGGTGATGCTCCACTCGTCGATCCGAGATTCAACTGACGACATAGCTCGTCTAACACTTCGTTGAACATCATTATATTCATGTTCTGTCCTAATAGATGAAGCAACAGGAAGTCGCCGACCTGAAAATTTACATCGATATAATGAATACGTTCTTGTCACGAAACACGTCGTGGATTACGATTACTCTCGAAATCGGTTATTATAATCGAGAAAGTAATTTCGCAATTTTTATTATCTCATTTTTTTTGAACTTGGCAAGATGAAATGAAAATTTAATTTAAACTATTTATAATCATTACGCATCTAATTTAAAATCTCTAATGTATCTCCTTTCGTAATTTTCATAGCTGAACAATTAAAACGTTTAATCGATTGAGTCCTACCACCTAATTACCTGTGTTTCTCTAATGAGAGCATTAACGCCAGCAGGTGTGCCAAATTTGAATCGTTTTCTTAGAATGGTTTCTCGTGTGCTGGGCAATAACACCACCGCCATGCTATAAAGCAGAGCGATACCTGACAACACCGCTAAAATGATGAACCAGAACCAAAGGAAGATGTAGATCTTTTCATTGAGAATGTTCAGGGCAAGTACGCAGAGAGCATCGAACTTTTGAATGGTTCCAGAAGCACCGAATTTATGGAACGTACACTTGGTGACTCGCGGGAATACTTCTACCATAGGATCGCTGCGCTGCTCTTGATTCATATTGCTAAACTTGAGCACATCCGTACCATAGGATAGAAACGCACCACCGAGAAACGTGTCGATGAAAAATATATTTCCAACCTGGAAAAACAAGTTTCTACTTAAACACGATCTCGAAACGACCACCTTCTTGTTTTTCTTTTATCGCTTGTGACGCAAAATATTTTATTTATATAGAATAAATAAGAAAAAATCTTGTCGATCTCCCGAAATTTTTCATGATCTCGTGAAAAAGAGGGAGAACCTTTTATCCTCGATACGGTGTCGCACTTACCACGTTAACGAAGTTGAGGGCCTCGCAGAAGAAGTATCCAGCCGCGTAAGTATTGTGCAGGTGCAACGTGTCGGAGATGTATTTAGCTAACCGCTGGGACTTTGCCTGTCGCTCGGGCTTGTTATCGAGCAGAGCTCCCCTCATGCCCTCGGATATCATTCTGACCTTGCCCTCTTCCCACTGCTTCCATATCCAATGGGGCATGTAGAATAGAATACCTTGGAAGAAGAGCATGAAGGGCACCCACTGATAGTAGGAGTGATACCTCTTTTCCCCAATGTCACCGCCGAGCCCAGGGTGAGCCACATGAGTGCCCACCGGTTTTGCGTTGTTGTGCGGTAACGTGAACGTGTACGTGATCCAACAGTACGTGTTTATCACATTCTCCGGCACCCCTCCGTCACTCAGACAGTTTATCGGATCACCTGCAAGTGTATCATTCGTTGATATTTTTTTTTTTAAAAGTTTCACACACGATATTATTGTTGTGGGAAAAAGTTGAAATATGGATAATTTTTTAAATATAAAAATCTTTGGCTAGAAAAATTCTTTTCGTGTCGTCATTAATATAATATTATTGTATTTAGTATTATTAGAAATATAAGGGTTATATAAAATCATTATATCGAATTGCCGAATTTTAAGCAAGATCATTTCTAGCGTCGGATAAAAGAATCTTTGAATAGACGAAATAAAATTTTCTGCGATATCAATGTTGAATACATGGAAAGATTACATTAAAGAATCAACACAGTGACATGAATTCTCAAATTGCGAACGACCTCGTTAGATTAACGGCCACGTGTTATCCGTTTGATTATAAGTGCAATTGCGCGTAAAATTATGCAACCAGAGATTCCCTTCCCTTGTCTATTAACGAGAGAACGTTGAACGGTGATTTGAACGGTGAATACAGGATGGAAAAGGAGCCGCGACACATGTGCAGATCGTTAATGGTGCATCGTGCGGGGCCCCTGATAGGTTGCTAGTTAAATGACCAGATAATGCGCTGTGATTGTCAGGAATTTAGTTTGGAAGCCTCGTCGTACGCATGACGAACAGCTGTAACGTTGTA
The DNA here is from genome assembly GCF_029169275.1 of Apis cerana. Taxonomy (NCBI): domain Eukaryota; kingdom Metazoa; phylum Arthropoda; class Insecta; order Hymenoptera; family Apidae; genus Apis; species Apis cerana. Next base: position 3,356,384 of record NC_083867.1, on the reverse strand, counting down.
TCTATCGATAAATAAGCACGTGTGTCCTCGAAATGGAACACCGTAGTGCACGACTTACAATCACGACCGTCTGCGCACCCTACACGATGCGTATCGTGACGCCTGCGCACTGCGTTTATGCAACCGCCGGTTGATCTCTCGACCCATGTTGTCGTTTCTCCCATACGAAAAATAAGAGGATCGTGTTTCTTCCTTGATTCACTTACGAGTGATTATAAGAAGTATGAATAAACAATCTTAGAGGAAAATTTAAATGAGTTACCTTGATAATCTTTAAAACATTCGTCTTAAAATATCGCTGCATTTACGTATGTTACGAATTTTGATTCTGAGCCTCCTTCAGATCAGTCAAGTTATTCAAATTCAAGAAAACCGTTTTACCAGTATGAACCTGTTATTTATTTGGCTTGAAATATGCTTTCAAGTTTAAACGCTCAATTATCAATTAACTTGACTTTAAGTTTAAATTATATTCCTATAATCACGTTATGAATGTGAATCTGTTATTTGACTTGATTAGAAATATCCTTTTAAAATTAATATTCTTTCAATTTTCTTTGATTTAAAATAATTTAAAATAATAGATTTATATGATTTTGTAAAAGCTGATAAATATATGCTATTGAAATATTAATTAATCTAAATTAAAAATGAGTTACAAAAATGATTGAATGGTATATTAAAAATTCCTCTTATTATTATAAACTTTTCAACAAATATAATCGTCTTCAATGCTATTTCTGATAACTACTATTTTAAGTTAAGTTTGATTTTAAACAAAATTTAAATTTATTAACGATTGACTAATTTGAATCAGGCTTTAGTTCACTTGTTCAAATTTACTTTTGTACTATGAGATTCAATAATATTCTTTCACACATCTGGTGAATTACTATTTATTTATTTATTACTTATTTATTACCATATTCTTAAGGGATTTCTCTTGAGGAATCTCTTTTATTTAAAAAAATAAAAATATAAAAATGTTATTTTTCACTCATGAATTAAGGAAAAAAAATTTTTTTCACATATATATATATATAAAATATTATACAAATTTTCCTATTAAAATAATCTTTAAAAAAAAAAATTAATATTATTTAAATTGATTTTTAAGATTTAATTTTTTATTTACAGATTCTCTGATTTCATGATTCATATAATTTTTATTAAAAATAAATTATTGATTAATAAATTTTTGATTTCATGATTCTGATTAAAGAATAACAAATTAAAATCAGAATTTTCAAATTAGATAAATTTTTTTATAAAGATAATGTAATAATAAAAATTTTTTTGATAAATGTATATGTAAGAGCATTCTGTAAAATAGCAGAAATGTTTTTTTGAATTTTCTTACCGTGAAAAAAAAGAACAAACTGACCGCGATTGCTTACCTATTAGATTATTAGCACAAACGAGAATACAACAGGCAAACAGGATCGCGGAGGTAATCCTGTAGTGCGCCCTGAACACCATGTTATCGATGACTGCCTTGTCCACTAAGTACCGTACCTTGACGAACCCGGCCACAGCCGAGACCAATCCGAATACCGCCATTGTCGATTATCGTATTCCTGGAAACAATCAAAAGACATACTCGTCATTCACGATTGCCGGTGATGTCGTTGTTCAAAGAGGTTATGGACACGGCGATTGCGCGCGCATAATATATCTTTTACGCGTATGTCGATATCGATAATCGACATATAGGTAAAGATCGAAGTTATTAGTAATCCGATTAAAGACTTCATCTCGAAGAATGCGATAATTTCGCGTCCATATTTATATATATCAATATCGATAAGGAAAATCGAAGTTATATTAACCCAGTTAAAGATTGTTTATCTCAATGACAATGATTATGTGCATATATTATCGATAATAATAAAAATCAAATTAATTTGGTTAAGAATCTTTTATCTCGATGAAAAAATCTCGAACTCGAAAAGATCTGAATGTTCGAGACAAATTAACTGCAACAGTGTAGTAATTGAAATTGAATCGCGATTTATTATCGATATGACCATCAGCATTCGAGTATTTACATTCTTGTCGTGTAAATCAGTTACACGCTGGTGGTGAGTCAATGCTCTTAGAAACGAATGAACAGAAAACGTCAACGTCTTTGGGCTCGCGTGATACTTAATAATGCACCGTGTATATCTTGACTTTTTAATCGGTTAGAGTGTCGACGCCCTCGACGTGATATCCATGCAATTAACGTTAATAATAGACTTAACAAATTTCATCGTAAGGGAGATTACGAGAGATGCCATGTAACTTAATAATCGTTAGCTGTTATATATCTATATATGTATATCTTGTGCGGTTTCGAGATTAAGAATAGCTTTTATCGAAGTATTATGATCGAATAGAAGGAAATAAAAAATGACATAATATAAATTCTATAGTATATTTTTAAACTAGAGATGAATTGTATGAGTTTTGAAAATTATAAATCAATAATTCTAGTAATAGAAAGAGCAATGAAAGATTGAATTGGATAATTTGTACAATATATTGTATAAAAATTTTAATATAAAAATATTAATGTGTACGATTATTGTAAGTTCTCATCTCAGAAATTAATGAAAGTATTGATTTGATGCGAAACAAATTCTTTTCATTATAAAAAAAAAAAGAAAAAATCATACATGTATAATATATGATTTTAAATTTGTTTATTTTTCCTTATTAAATTCTTATGTTTAAAATAACTTTTTTTTATTTTTAGTGTTATTAATTTGAATTTTATTATTGATATTTTATTTTTCATAAAAGGATTTTCTAATTCTTAAATTTTATAGGATAATTTAATAATTGCAAATTTTTGATTGGTACAAAATATCTTAGCGATATTAGAATTTTAATCTAGCAGTACAGATTTATAAAAAGATTGAGAACCGCTATTATACAAATGAAGGAACAAAAAAAAGGAGATAAAGGAAACAGAAGAGAAATGAAACGCGGATGATATTGATCGAATATAGGGATTGGAAAGCGACAATATCAGCCAAGTTTCGTCTTGTTTCGTCAATCAAAGAACTCGTTCGCGGAGTAGAAAGGGTGTCACAACCGGAAACGGCAGATGTACGCGAAGGATCGATATACATAAAGAATCGTCACAGCACGCTCTCCAGACTGTGGATTGTTCTCTGGCGGAAAACAAAAGCTCGCTCGGGACTAAGAACGACCATCGACTAGTCGGATTTTTCGTTTGGCATTGTCCTCATCTCGAGTAGATTCTCTCTTTTTACCGGCGAGACGAAAAACGCGCGAAAAACGTGTTATTTAATGCGCGTCAAACTGTAGGCTTTGCCGAGCACTGCGCCGAGTGTGTAACGGCGACTCGATTCCGCCATTTCTATCGCGGTCGTTCGAAGCCATTGCCCTTTCAAGCTCAACGCGACATTTCCAACGAACAATCGTTTCTTCTTCTCTCGAACAACGAAAAAATTGTGAAAGAAATTCGATACATTGAATTTTAATTTTCTTAATTTTCCTTCAACGATGCGTTCTAAATTTAGAAAAATTTCTCGGTACTCGAGTAATGAGATTCGTCTATATCTTATGTAATTTACGAGGACAATCAAGTTGAAGTTTAAAATAAGACTATTTTTAAAAACGTTGCCAAAGATCATCGAGTCCGTTACGCTGAAATAGCCGAGTCGACGTAGGATGTTTATTAGTTAATTAATTGATAGCAGACGAGACACGTGCCGTTGCAAAGGGTCAATTTGCAAGCGTGCAGAATTGCCACAGTGCCATAGATGTGCACAGTGAATTACTTTTTCTTTGACTATCAAATTTTATGATTGCCTTTGTATATACGCGGACATTTTTTAACACGAAAAATTATTACATTAAAACAAATCGTAAAGCTGAACCATTAGTGCAAGATAAATGTGGTTAACGATAAAGTTACGAGCTTATTAGAGTTATATTTCGAAATTTCTTTCTAATGTTTTCATACGTTTGAAAGCGTTTGTAAATGATCGCACGGCGCACGCGCACGTCAGCAAGGGGACCGTGTGTAATTTCAAACGATCTTATCTGCGGTACGATCGTTTCAACGCGACGGATGACTTAAAGCGATTTATAATTTTTACAGGACTATCTTTCATAAGCCTTTCAAAGTATTCCTTATGTTCCTTATGTAAGTATCCTTATGTTTTTTATTCTTACGTATACATACTTTATCTATTTTTCATCCAACAGTCCGTTAAAAAGTTTTTCTTCTTTTTTTCAATAATTCTAGTCACGCGTTCTAGTCACGTATGTAAATCGCACACGTTCAAGCCGAGTTTGACCGCGCAGCATCGCATTTTCGCGACAACGGTTTTACAATTCCTTCTTCACGCTTCTTCGAAACCTTCTCTCGGTTAACGAACATACAAGTCAAACCAGTTGCTCGGCTGTTTCTCGTGAAACGGGAGAAGGGGAAGCTTGCCGAGAGTGGACATGCTGACGACACGAGAAAAACGCAACGCTTTCTACCGCCAACGTCTCCAATAATCGCTCCAACGATTCATCAGATCTATCAATACATTTCTTATTCATACTCTGTTTATTTTAATATTTCTTATTTTTATCAATGATTCCGGAAGTGAAAATTTCTCTGCTCTCGATTGTTAACTTGAAATTTATAAGTTTAATATGAATTTCAAAAAATCATCGTTAATATGACATTAGACAATTAGTCATCCATTCGAAACCGATGTTGTTCAAAAGAAAAAATATCTACACGGCAAACTCATTGGCATAAAATTTCTTGAAGGTAATTTTCTTGGAGGTAATTTTAGAAACTGCAAAAACAACTATGATTTGTAATATTCTAACGACATAAATATTTCATGGTAAATGATTATTAAGGTTACTATGATGTTATTATTTTCCTTTAAGTTCTTCTGTGTGTAGAAGGAAAATGTAATACGAAACAATCGATTTAATTTGCTTGGATACTCATTCGTACTAGGATTCATCTTAATGTCTTTCTCTTGACTCATTTTTCTCTCTTTCAATCGTTTCATGTTAATACGTGGCACTATGCACTTACATATCACGATCTCCATGTGCATTCTCAGAATCGTTCCTCAGCCACAATCGATATTCTATCGCACACACTGTTTCATTCGATACACATACACACACAGATACATTCACGCTAGTGATTTTCATGAAAATCTGTTTTTGAAAGTTGGAAGGATCACTCTGTAAATTGTAAAGTAGAAATATTATGATGATATATTCTGGAAAAAAAAATGATTATTTGTACAACACAGAATAACACTCTTTTAGTCATTTATAAATATTAAAAAAAATTTTGTAATTATTTCTATTAATGTTTAAAAAATTATTAAATTTCATTTTAAATAAATTCAAAATTTTTTTACTAGTATCGAATTCGTCATGAAGTATCTTTCTGTGTAACACATTTCTTTTGAATTGGCGGTTTTTGTCTAACTGATAATCGACGAGCGTTACGTTTGAAACTGAAGGAATGGATCGGAATCCGAAATAACCGCAAGACGTTGATTTTTCAGCGCGACTCTTGTAACCGCAACGAGTAGTTTCGTGTACACTGCATACGAATCGTTGTTATCGGATTACGGGTCGAGGAAACAGGTTTGGGATCCATGCACGGTCCACTCCTTATTCGGTGAAATATCACTAAAGCCGGTTAATCTTGTTCAATTTCGATTATATACTCAATCATATAGAGATTCAAATTTATTATATTATTTTAAGAAAATATTAAAGATTTTAAAAATGTATGATAAGATAAGTTAAAATATTTATTATGTCTATAATTTTATTTCTCTAACTCTCTAAAAGATAAATCTTAAAGATGTGTAAAATTTAAAAAAAAAATTCAATACATCTTGAAAAATAAAAGAATGAAAGTAATATAAACATTTTCAAACTATTATTATTATTCGCTCTTTTCTGATATAAAACGAATACACGCGACGAAATAACGAGAGTATCGAAAGTATATTCTATATGGAGTATTCCTAATTTGCGCAGAATTTATGCGCGATACCACACACGAGAATCGATAATTGCCGTGAAACGTGATTTATACGATCGTATGGTGAGCTTAATGAAGGGTAATGCCGAGCACGAATCGAAAAGTTACCAGCGTCGAAGTTCATAAGTACACTATCTATCTTAATGACAGAGAAAAAACGATCTCGAGAATTTCTCCAATTAAATAGAATTGCTTCTCTGTATTGTTTCGCTAAACGTCGGTTTCCTATTTCGCATATTCTTACACATGACGTACACATGGATGATGCAAAAGCAACTTCACGGAAAGGAACCAACACTCATACCTTGCGAATTTTTTTCCTTACGATATAGCATTTCAGTCTATTTGTAAATACGCGCGGAAAAAGTGGTCAAACGTGTCAACGTTATTACGTATATTTGACCCGAATTCGATCCACGGTTTCAAAGTTGAAAATTATTATTGTACCCGTATCGTGGTTGCAATGTTTTCACATATAATTTTAAGAATCGAATTTTAGAATTCATATCTCGACACAATCGTTTTTATCTTCGGTTTCGGTCTTCGATCACAAGGAACGAAACATTCGGCGAGCTATCCAAGTTTGCATGGCGCTGCCGTCATTGTTCGCCGTTCCTTTTTATCGGAATGTCTCTCACGCGGAGATAAATTGATTCGTACGTTCGCTAGTGGGTGTAATTTATACGCGGTCGTGGCTCGAGTCAGAATCGAAATTAGAATCGGATTCGATTTCATCGACATGAAAATGTCTAAGAAACAAACAGTCTTTGTCCATTGGGACGGCATCGAGAGAATAGTAGTATGGGCAAAAGTGAGGTTATGAAACGTGCCGGCTGGCATTTAGTCGGGCTAGTGTTCTTGTGAATGCTCCGCGTTCCCGTAATTTATTCCACAGAGCTGCGTACCCTGCCTGTGAGAAAACTTTATTAAATGTTTATTGAAGTTCCAGAGAGGTAGCAACCCGCGGGAATCCTCATACATTTTTATCAACTCGAATACCAGACAAAGATCACCGACCTTAATTAATTACGTTCCTCCCTACTGGAAAATAATCTGGAATGAGATGAAATTACCTATATAGTCTACCTTATAGCAATCTTGATATCCAATGAATATCCCTGATATCCACGATAAAAATGATCATTCATTATGCAAATATCTCCCTATCTGTCATTTTTTTTCGTTATTAATTCCGAAGTAACCTTAAGCAATCCTTAGATTATTAAAGAATATTTTTTTCTTTTCTTCAAATATTTTATCTCAATGAATTTTAAATTTTGTTAATATATAATTTTGATAGAGAAATTATTTTATGAATATATTATAGTGTGAGTCATAAATGATGGTGAAATTGTTGTATGCACTGTAGGCGTTGAGTCACATTTAACCCATAACGGAATTTCTCTAATTTAATTATAAAATATTTTGTATGAGAATGTTATTTATTTTATTTGTTCTTCAATTTCGATGAAAATCAATATTTTACAATTATAAAATGGACGATGTATCGCTCTCATAAATTTGTTTTTAAGTAAATTATTGTAAAAATTATTTTTCCCCAATTTTTAATTTTTATAAAATAACGACAACATCCATCAAAAACGATTAAAAGAAATTATCCGTGGTATTTTTAACGAATTAAATCACTTAACCTTAATTTTTTTATTTATATTCATATTGAGAGAAATTTTTCGACACAAATTTTTCGTATACAACTTGGAATTAAAAATAAAATCAATCATATCAAGTGAAATAATTAACGGTTTTTGTGGGAAACAAGTTTCTTGCATTGCGTAGACGTGATTGTTTTTTCGGTATGATCTAAGGACGAGTCGAGTGGTTTCCCGCGGAAAGGGAATTTACAGTTAGCTCTTGCGTTTACGTTTGCGGTAACTACACCTCGAAACTTTTAAAATCTGTCAATTGTCCGATCAAATTCACTCGACCGAGTTAGAAACTTTAAACCGACGAATAAAACCGTCGATCGATCGCTTTTGAACGACAGAGAAAAATTCCAGTTTTGGTTAGAATTGACATCGCTTCGTCGAAAACAATATCTATTACTTTCTCGACAATAGTACATCCAACTTGTAAAGAGAATAGTAACGAAGTAAAAGGAAAAAAGTATCAAAGTACGTGTAAGTACGTAAACTTATCCTTGGTACATGTAGACCTGATGGCAAACACGGGAACCTTCTCAGTCGTGAAATTACTCGGTAAACATGCCGTGTCGTCTAAAGAACTTCTCTTCTTCGGTGTATTCGAGTTTTCTAGTAATTCTCTTATTTTTATCGATGTCGTTTTTTCTTGAAAACTTATGAAATAAAAGAATAAAATAATTTTTTTTTTCATTAAAATATTATATTTCTTCATAATAAATTGTAATTAACAAAATAAATTTTATATTTTATAATCTAAATATTTTGATGTAAGATAATTTAACGTAATATTTGAATTTATAAAAATCAATGACAAAAATAAATAAACAATTAAATAGCGAAATATTTTAACTTCAGTCCTTTAATTTTTAATTAAAATTAGGAAGGAAATGTTTTATATTTCTATGTATAAAATTAGTTAATTTATTTTTTTTAAAAAAAAAGACATCACAACAAAGAGAATGATAAAATTTTTCAAATGCTAATTAGGATATTCTAGGTTAATCGTAGGTAGACCATGCTTTCGCAAATCTTGTACCGTAAAATTGTTCAAGGACTATCCGACGACGTTAGTAACTTAATACTAGTTTGATTACATGTATAAATATATTTTAAAGATTCAAATTGTGACGAACGCATGAAAAGATTACGCTATGCTTTGTGTATTGCATATGCATCAGGTGAACAATATCGTCGGAATGAAGGGCGCACGCCTCGTCATCGAGTGAAAGGTGAATGCCAGCTCAATTTCATAGCGATGATAAAAAAATCCCAATTAACGTCGAGATCTCGATGTTGAATCGTAAAAGCATTTACGCGATCGACGAAATACATCACGATAGAATTTTTCAATGTCAGATTATTTGATCGATATGTATCGATATATATCGTATAGACGATGTAATTTGTAGATGTGATGTAATTTTTGTTATCGAGATAATAGTCGCCTGAAGAAAATGCTTGACCAGCGACCTGAAACGAAGCGAGAATGAGAAACGGAAGACAATGCCTACGGTATTATATCGTTCTAAGATAAAATGATCTGCTTTGTTCAAGTGATGCATCAATGGTATTTCAGATGCATATATGATGCATAATATGAGCTTTATGATTCATATATGTTGAATGCTCTTCTTTGGAAACCGAGAATGACCAATCGAAATGTGGAAAGAAGAAAGAAGAAAGAGACTTTTGACCGCAATACGTATATTATATTTCATGCACGTCACGTCGCTCTATAGGAAGAACAAGCTATATTGACAAATGCTATATGCTCGTAATATTGACACATAAGGTGCATGTAAATTATAATCGTGTATGATATTTTGGAATAAAGTTTGGACTTTAAACGATATTTAATTTATTATTGACACATTTCAGATTTTATTTAATGAATTTATCATTTATTTATAAATATTTAAAAAAAATTTATTTTTCATGAAATGTTAAATTAATTTTTAAATGTCTATAAATATTCACTATTGCGATAAAATTTGAAATTTCAAGTTGCACAGATAATTTCGATACCAGAGATACAAGATTCTTTTGATCCTCGATGTTTCAGATTCCGGATAAACTAGTTTTGCGACAAACGGCCAGACATCCCGCGCATATCTTTCACGCATTCTCTTCCCCTTTTGAATGAGGTTAACAGCCGTTTCTCTGTCGGTAATTTCTGTCAAGTCTCGAAAGATCGAAAAATCATAGGAATTTTTTCATTATAATTTGATTTTTAACAACAAATGTATCACTAAGAAACAATTCAAATTCCTTTCGTAAGATCGATTTCATTTAAAACTTGAAAACGAAATTACGCCAAGTTTCAACTGTGAACATGAAACAATATTTGAAGCTGAGTTATCTTTGTCAAAGTTTCAGCGAAAACGTGATTAAACTCGGATTTCCTATGTATACAGACGCTGGTTTACCGCCGGTGTTTCGAATAGAGATAATGTCGTATATCTACGGTTTTATATGCAAAACTCTCTTCATTCTTTATCGGGATTTTATCTACAGTAAAATCTGGAAGCGTATCATCGAGGTCTCGCAGTTACTTACACTTAAGCTTAATAATATTTTTCCGAAGGATTTCATTTTCGTTGTTTTTCATGTTCATTTACGTTGTTTTTGAGAAATTTTTAAATTGAAGATTGTGCAGTAAGAGAAAAAGCAAGTTCATTTGTTAATAATTTTTAAATTATTATACGTAACATATCTAAAGAAAAAAATTTAAATTTAATATGTGTAAATTAAATAGAAATGTCGATAAATGATCTATTATAGATTTTAAAATTTTAAAATTCATGCCATAAGAACGCAGGGATTCTTATTAATTTATGCAATTAGAATTCTAACAGATATCTAACAGATTCTAACAGATATCTTATATTTAATAAAAAACGATATTTTTGTTTGGTTTTATTGTTTATTGTTAATAAAAAGAAAGTATTTTTTAAAAATATTTTTATGCATATGGAAGGACAATTAAAATAATTTCATAAATTTTTTTAATTTCTTTAAGTTTGTTAAAAATATAAATCTGTCTCTTTGTTGAAAGGTCAAATGTCTTTGTCCCCATCGAATGAAAGGACACAATAGATAGCGATCAATGAGGAATTATAGATAATTATGGAAAATTCAGGAAAAGTCTAAAATTTCCAAATAAATTCATAGTATATTTACCATTTATAGTTTTCGTTGATAAAAATTAATTTTTATGCAATATTTTTCTATTTCGAGAACTTCAATATTATTATATTAAGCTTATCTGATTGTTCAATCTTGACTATAATATGTAATTAACTTTTGAAAGGACGCGTTCGAACAATTGGAGTCGATTGAGCGGCCTTAATAAGTCGGCTAGGTTGTGCGGAAAATAATTTGTTCAAGCGACACGTGGCCATCGAAGAAAATTACTAACTGTGTTTTGAATGATTGTCGTCGTGTATACTTACACCGTACAACTCAATTTATGCTATTTGATACATAAACATAAACAGAGAATCATGTTCAGGCTGTTCATTTGTTTCGTTGCTTTCGATGCGTCACGATTACATTGAAAACCTATTATCTTTCGACATTTTTAACATTCTCCATTCGAGATAAAAATTATCGAGTTAGTTGTTTCCGTATAAAGTACACGATAGGTTGTGAAATCTTGAGCTCGAAGACTTCTCGACAAATTTATCCACCACCACCAATCTTATTCAGTGTATAATAATAAGAAGAAAAAAAAACGATCGCAATTTTATTTGAACAATACCTTTTTTTAATCAGCACTGTCGGCTTGCAAGCTCTTTCCGATAATCCACGCCGAAAACTGACAAAATCCGTACTGACAGATTCCGTGGTTGTTTCCCACGAGCCAATAGCGCGGGAAGCTCGCGCTTATTGGCCGATTGACTTTTTTTCTTCCTGCAAGACGTTGCTCAAAACGTCTTTCTTTAGTCGTAACTGATTTCTTCTTTTTCTCCTGGTTTATTTCAGTGAAAAATTATCGATTCTTACACACCTCACACTGCGTCACCGTTTGTCCGTTAATCGCGTGTTTCGAATTTGTTTCGATGCTCGTTAACGTGCTAGGACGAAATTGAGAGATAAGAAAGAGAGGGAGAAGGATAAGAATAATGAAAACGTATAGCGTCGTTTTGAGAGTTAATGTCTGATGCGGTACATCAAACTTACTTTCTTTCTTTCCGCGCTTTTCTTACGTTCGTTGTCGCGTGAGTTGCCGTAAACGGGTATTTTGGAAATCGTTTCGAAACTTGAGACAAGGCCGAGTAACACACCAACGGGGCCCAGCGTGCGAACAGCAACTGAACCGAGAGACTCGTTCTGGGCCCCACTGCTCCCCGCCATGTTGCTTCGCCGAGTTTCAAGCGTGGGGGCGACTCTATCAGGTGCGTATAGTTGCCTTTGAAAATCAGCCACCACGATTCACCATGAATCGGTTGCATTGCTCTTCTTTTCTTTTCTTTTCTTAACTATTCGCCTTCCGGGTGTGTTTGTAGATATTATACAACATCTATTCTATGATGTATAATCTGTTTTGTAATATAAGTGAAGAACAAAGAATTGTAAAACAACAAATAATTATGAACATTTTTCAGTTATTCTTTTCTTACCGTTAATATTTGATTTTGAATTTTTGTGTCTATTTGACTTTAAAATATATTACGATACAATAGAATATTTAATAATAAATATTTATACGATTTATTATAAAAATATTATATAAATTTGATCTTGATATTGCAGTAAATGTGAATCTTTTTTTCTAGATTTTGAATCTATCTTTATTCGAGTTTAAATTTTCGATTCGTATCATATGTCTGTAAAGATCAACCGTAACCACAGCATCTGAGAAGAGAGAGGAAGTGATATTTCTTTCTCTGTCTGTGAGCTCAAGGTTTTCAGCTCAGTGAATACGCGGTATATAACTATACCGGGAACCTGTTCCCCCTGGCAGAGGAGACTCGGCTCTTTAAAGCTTCTCTTCTTGCATCTTCCCCTTTCATCTTCCTTTCTCTTTACTTCTCAAATTTTTGACTTTACAATAAAAATTACAGATTAAATTTTTAACAAATTTAATATATTTTTTCTAAAAAATTTATCTAAAATTTTCCTATTATTTTCTTTTCTTCCTATTATTTAATTCCATCGTAAATTTATATTCTTTCAGATTAAAAAAATTATAAATAAATAAAATCGACAATATTATTTTATTTTAAACAATAATAATCTTGTTTTAATAAACGAATGTAAAAAAAAGATTTGCACAATTCATTCAATAAATTTCTGATGTAATGTCGATGCTGTCTACTAGTTTTGTTCGCGTATGCGTACGAGTAACGGTTCTACCAATGACCGCAGACAGGATTTCTTTCTTCGCGTTTTCTTTTGACGTCTCTTATAGAATTGAATTTTGGTAGTTTCAAATGCTTGATTCTGTCAAGTCAAATAAATTACATATGAACGAGAAATAAATTATTCGACACGTTTGATTTATTTAATTTTATTTAATTACCAGATACTAGTAATGATTATTTACACGGTTTTTTTGTAAACAATATATATAGATTGAGCAAATAATATATATTGAGCAAACGACAACATTTATTATTCGTCTCGTAGTAATTATTATTATTTCTAATAAGCATGCCTCTAGGCTCTATTTCGCATGCATTGCCGTCTATGAATCTTTCTTATTTCTTCATAGTTTCATCTTTTTCTTCTTCTTTTGATGTTTTGCTTCCTTGTTGGGGATAACACGACGATACGGAATGAAACTCCAGGTCACATAACGTGTTCTTCTTTTCAGGGTTTCCCAATTCTTCGAATTCTCTGAATCCAGTGGCTAAATGTATCCATTACTTTACCGTGAAACATTGCCTTTAAATATAAATCACAATCATTGGACACCATAAGAGTCATTGAATTTGTAAAATTATTTTACATCTATATTTTATTATTTATTGGTTTCAAACTTTCGATTTACATTTCTATTTACATAACTGGTACTAATCTTAAAAATAAATACAATTATCGGTAACTTTTTTTTTATTCAAGATATTCAGAGGTCATAAACCTTTGATATAATGCTCCGTATCAATTTTTCCAACTTTTTGAATTTATTCATAAAAAAAAAAAGCAATAAAGAAGGAATGTATTAATTACCAAAAAAAAGATGATACTTTCTCAAAGTACAAGTCTATTTGTCGAAGAAAGATTCTGGAAGGTTGGGAAACGCTGCCATTATTCTCCGTAAGGTAATAGTCTTTTTCTTTTTGCCTTCGTCTTGGCGTAGCACGGTGCTGGCGTTGTTCTACTCGGGCCCAGGGCTGTACGATGAGAGGTAGCGCATCGTGAGGGGGAAAAAGACCTTAGGTAGGGGAAGTTCCATGGTATATACTCGGCTACCGACGTGCTGCTACCTTCGAAACAAATTTAATGAATGATCGTCGAACTAATAAGTATATATATTTGGTATCGCAAATTAATGTTTTTTCTTTATCCTTTTTTTATATGGGATAACATGTACTATTTGAATTGTAACTTAAATCTATCATATATCGTACAATTTCTTTTCTCTATATTATGTTTGATTGACATAACGGTTCGACAAATATATGTATATATATGTATTCGAAGAATCTTTCTTTTTTTATAAGCAGCAAACTTTCTTTTTTTCGACATCAAACAAGTATAATTGAAATTTATCTTATGATCATTGTAAAAGAGAACCAAAATAATTTAAAAAAATACTATCTTCTTCTTGTTGTAATAGCACAAGATGAACAAAATTAGAACTTTAATGCTCGTTAGTGACGAAAAACTAAAAGGTTCGCGGCTAATCGCGCTTAATCGCGCGTCATTTGATCTAATTGAGATCGTGGAGGCTCGGGGATTTGGCCCTGACATCTATTACTACTACTATTACCACTACTTTCGTATCTTCTGCCAAAGAAGGCCGATGCCGCACGGAACTGCAACTGCACTCGGGAGCGCTGTCATGAGTCGGCACTGGTTTCCTTGTGGTGGAACTCGGTGCAAGTAACGTTTTATTGTGTGCGTGTATACCCTCGGGCAAACCAGACACGGCATTCGTCTTCCCACGAACCCTTCGCTATTCGTACGAGTCTCGTTACTCGTTCCGGGATCAGGAAACACTCCTATTAAGGCCGTTTTATACGGTCGCGAGAAACCGTGCTCTATACACAAGTTGTCAGCGCAACTTCCATAGATTTTACTCTGTACATTAGTTTTATAATATTTTTTTTTATTACTGCAAACGTATTGCATTATTGTGAAAAATTCTTTTTCTTTTTCTGTCAATCAAAATGAATGATAGACAATAATGCTATACATAAAATTTAGCTAAAGAATTAGAAGTAAATAATTAAAAATTTTTTAATTAATACTTTACTAAGATTTATTAAATGAATTTTATTTTAAATGAAATATAAAAAATAAAACAAAGAATAGTGCAAAGTGAACGAAGGATAATAATTGATTGTCAGTTTAAAATAGAAATAGAAGTCCACCAACTCGCAATATCGACGTAATTATAGCGTTTAAAGCTACCGAATGATTACTGAACTTTGTGAAATATACTTTGTAACTGAAAAGTTCACATCGGCAAAATTTCTCCGTTATTGTCGATATAAAGTTCTTTCTTTTTCTAACCATCAATTTTTCAAATTAATCCAAAAGGAAAGGAGGTCTTATCTAACCTAGACGTCTTGTCTGAAATGTAGAATATCCTAGAATCATATTTTAAAATTACATTTGAATGTCTAAAATGATTCTTAGTAATTTTAATAATTTACATTGAAACTTTTGTGACGAGCGATTTGGACTTTGGTTCATCATTTCTTCATTTTTAAAATAGTTCGAAGACTAATGAAAAGTTTTTTTATAATGAATTGTGTTTGATAGAATATTATACTAAAAAAATAGGAACGAATAAAATTTCCAATTTTTATATTTTTACACTTTCCTAAAAATATATATATTATTAGCCAAATGATTGAATTTGTCGATTAATTTCTTTTATCATTTTTATCAATTTTAATGATTTAAAATTATTATTAATTTTTTATAAATGATAAAATTTTGTTTTCTTTTTACAATTTTTGCATACAAAATCATTTTCTGCCTATTTAGACCATTTGTCCTTATATAATAAAGTCTAATTTTTTACATAAATAATTTCTTACCAACCTTTCTAACCACAGATATCCAATTTAAGCATCACAGTCTGTTAATCTTTCATTATCACCATTCGTTTCTATCCATTTTGTACATTACGCAATCGATGAGTAAATCTGTCTTCAGATGAAAATTTACATCATCTCCTTGATATAAATTGAAGATATGTATTCATGTCTCGTGTGAACTTACGCTGACCGTTACGCGGCCAATGATCGAATGAATTTGTCATCCAAAGGAATCCTTCACACGATGAAGAGGAAGGAACGAAAAGGAGCTCGTCCTTTATGTTTCTCGAATAGGCGGTCGATTCTCGCGGTGAATCGAACGTCGCCGCTTCGAGAGAATATATCCGATATCTTTGGAATGGGACATAGGTCCGAACAACGCGGCGGACATTGGCTGTACCTGTCTCCACGCATCGAAGTTTGCCTGCTCACCTGCATTCCATTAACTCTGGTCTGAGGGGGACCTTTACATATATTCAGGACCGTACAGCGTCGATGGATCATATAAATACCCTATTTGATATATATCCATATATATATATTTGGTAGAATAACTTTACCTGATATTACTATTAATTAATTGAATCAAGTAAAGAAAATATAATTTTTATTATATTATTAGTGTTAAGTTTATTCAATATTATTTAAAAATAGTTATCTCTTCTAGAATTAATATATCTTATTTATTGTGATACATATAGATCTGTTCAAAGTACACTTTTTCAGAAATTTTTATTCCGAGACATAACCTCTTTGGTAGGAAAATTAATATGATCTTATTTAACGAGTGAGGGCGCAGATGCCACCGAATTAACAGGATCAGTAACGTACATAGAGAATGGAAAAAAAATTCAAACGGTGATTCAAAACAAAATAAAAGTAATGCTCTCTCAAGTACTATTTCATTTTCTCGGTTTGCCTAAAATTCGCCCGGAACTCATAATATACATGCTACGTACGAAACGTTAATTGCCACTCAACAACTATGCTTCCTTTTAGGGAATCCTTTTTTGTAGCATGGAAAAAGTTAATCGATTAGTAACATCAGAGCAATTTTTTATTTTGATACAATGAATAAAATATTGTAAAGTTTCTTCTGTTATTATAAATTTATTCAAATTATACTCTATAGTTAATGTGATTACGTAGAATACTTTGATTTGTAATATGAATATTTTTAATGGTTATGCTCAAACTGACAAAATTTAATTATTATTTTCACACAGGTTTATCGAAGAGAATTAAAATGTGTTTGAATAATAGCAACATCCTTTTCATATTAACGTACAATATCTGAATCACTATTTAATTTTCTTTTTCTTTTTTGATTTTATTATGAATTCAAAATGAATAATATAAATATTAATTGTACTTTAATTTATTTCGATATTTATTCATGAAAGAATTTTCTAACATAATTGAATTCTAATCTAAATTCTTTTACATTTTTAAATTTTATGCAATATATTTATGATTCTAACAAATATACAACAACATGATAATTTATTTATTATTCAGAATCTCCAGAATTTCCAGAAAACTAGGAATTGTTATTAATTTGACGCGTTTCAAATCAATTAATATGGCTATTTCTGCGAATTATTTTATAATATGTTTTGCAATTCATGTGTTTTTGAATTCATCTCCGTTATTCAACTTGATCCGAATTAACTGCTCAAAAGTAAAAACGTATCTCCGTTGATGCAAATTTTGACACATATACATATGTATGCTTGGAATAAGACGAATAAAGGATAGGCGTGGAGAGACGTGAAGTGTAGTGAGAAACAAGTTGAGTCAAAATGGGCAGCGTATAGCTGCATTCCTGCGAGGTGAAGGGGCCATGCGAGGACCCTGGCGGGTAGCCGGGCCTGTAGGGCCCCAATGCGTTCGAGAACACGTCGGCCCTATGGCATGCAGCCGGGGTCATGGGAAGTTAAGTATATTGCTCTGCCACTTCAGAAGTAAACTTAGCAAACTGATGCAATGGATTAATTGGATCGTGCGTTAGGATGTAAATACATGTAAATACAAAATGATACTTTCAAAACTTGAGAATATATCTTGCAACTAGATATTACTTTGAAAGTAACCATGCAACATTATGTTAATAATGATTGCTCGATAACTTTCTCTAATCATAGTGTTCATTTATGAACAATATCATTAAAAGCAACTGTGGATAGTTTTAAAATATAATACTTGCATATAACTATCACGTTATATTTAAAAATATATTTCCTTGTAAAAAATAAATATAAAAATATATAAAGATATATTCTGTTTAATTCTATAGAAAAATCGATTAATAATTTCTCAGAATGAATATTTATGTATGTTTAATTACTAAATCAAATTATCTGTTTTTCCAAAAATCAAAAATTAAATACACATCTCTGTTAAATTGATATTCCGAATTTCAAGTTAAAAATATGATTACCATGAGGAATATCTTCGACAATCTTTTTATTATTTTTTTGTTTTGCTCAGTTATGTGATATTTTGTATGTTGCAGGAAATTGGGCTTAGACCTGGTACCTCGTCAAGGTGCCCATATGGTGGATCCGGATACGATGTCAGTCGTTGAACTGTATCACGTGGTAATTAGAACGAAACAAAATTTGAACAATAATTGATTGTCGCAAAAAATACGAGATCTCGCGTTAATAATCTTGAGCCAATACGATCGGTTGACTGCATCAAGAAAAAAAAGGGAAAAATAGTAGATGAGTCGCGTTGAAGAGGAGCTTGATACGTTGGAAAAGAGAAAAAAGTAGAGGGCTCTCGAGTGCCCGTACTTCTTTGCTGTACATATATCGCTAGAGTTCATTGAAATTCTAGCTGGAGTGCTGACCATTTCAAATACTCCGCAAGAATTGAAATGAAGCCAGCTTCGGGATATATTCAGTGCACACGTTATTGATATGAAATTTAAAAAATAATGCTTTTCAATCCAATCGAAATTCCTATATTTTTCGCTTAAATATCGATCGTTAAGCTTTGTACATTAATTTCTTTTTTTATAATTTAAATAATATTTATTAACTTACATAATAAAGTTTCCTTTTACATCGAATCTTTATCTTTATTTTTAATCCGAAATAAGTATATATCAATAGCAATTTTATTTATTCTCAGAATTTTTAAAAATTTAAAAGAATTTTCTAAAGAAACAAAATCTTAACTCTAATATTTATCATAGTTTTAAATTATGTGAATTATTAATTCCAATTTTTTTCATAACATAATAAAATCCAAGGAATAAAAATCTCTATTTTATTCGCTCGAGCAATTTATTTTTTCACAATTTCGAATATCGAATTTTATCGAATCATAACGACGTTTATCGATTTCCAGCACGTTCAAAGCGCGGAAAATTCGCAAGGAGCGTCGGGAAGAGGGACCCTTAGGCGGAAGGAGCACAAGAAAGTCTTAACCCATCATCTTTACTTCTGCATGCGAGACTTCGGCCACTCGATCGGCGAGGACACGGAGGTCTACTTCTCCTTGTACGACGCGAAACGTAGCCAATACCTGAGCGAACGTTTCTTGGTGAGAATCTCCAAGGAGGGATTTTCGAGTTTCATCGAGAAGATACACAGCAATTGTACGATTTTCACGGATCTCGGCAACGCCGATCTTAGCAGGGACCTTTACATGGTTGCGCACGTGATGCGATGTGGAAGAATGCTGTATTCGGATTCCGGCAAAAACAAGGCGGGAACAGCGACTTACAGGAGACCTCATGGAGTCGCGGTGCTCTCCCTGGCCGAAGCCACCCAGGATCACTCGGAGGAGCTCGAGATGACGTTCAAGGTGAACTGCTGCCAAAATTGATTAACAATTAAATTGTTTTTTCTCAATTTTTTTCAACTCGAGTTTTAATTAATTATATTTTTTCTAAATCTTGGAATATATTCTGCAAAGGTGATCAACAATTCGAGCAATGTTATTTTAGGTGTATCAAGGAGAGGAGAAAGATTTTCATCAATTGCACGAGCAGATTATCCGCAATAACAAGTGTTCCCTGCTTCCCGGCCAGCCTAATTACGGCATAGTAATTTCTCTACGCGTTTTGCACGGAGAACTGTCTCAAGTCCGGGAAGAGAATCCTTTGCTC
Organism: Apis cerana; assembly: GCF_029169275.1. NCBI lineage: Eukaryota > Metazoa > Arthropoda > Insecta > Hymenoptera > Apidae > Apis > Apis cerana. The sequence goes on along the minus strand of NC_083867.1, from coordinate 3,336,353 downwards.
TTCAAAAATATTTGTTTAACGAAAAAACTCGGCTTTTCCGACGTAATCATGCCCGGCGACGTGCGGAACGATTTGTACCTGAAATTGGAACGCGGAGAATTCGAACGAGGTGGAAAATCTACCGGGAAAAACATCGAGGTATCGCTCGAATTGTGATTGAGCAAAAATTTTGATGTATACTTTTATATAAATTTTACTATTTTAATCATGATGATTTACTTTTAGAGTTTATACAATTTATTTATTAATTTTTATATTAAGATTAAAATAATTATTTATTTAAATAGCTTATACGAGTTAGAGCATAATATAGAGAAAATATCAAGGAAAATTTTTTAATTTTTTAAATAAATTTATATATTCACATGATTTATTAACAATAAATTGTTAATTATTTAGCTTTGACTAATTTGTAAAATTAAATTCATACAAGAAGTAATTATTTACATTTAATTTGGGCTTAAAAATTGATTTATTAAAAATCCTTATATCAATATTTTAATGTTTTAGTGTATTAAAATATTCAATTTAAATGATTATTTATTCGTTCAAATATTAATGTTAAGATTAATAAGATAAGGAACAAAGAGATTGATACAAATGAAAATACTATTCTATATGATTTTAAATAAAAAATAATTGGTATGAATAAAATTTATATAAAGGTAAAAATTTATATCATGATGATTTTTCGGCTTAAAAATTGATTTATTAAAAATCCTTATATCAATATTTTAATGTTTTAGTGTATTAAAATATTCAATTTAAATAATTATTTATTCGTTCAAATATTAATGTTAAGATTAATAAGATAAGGAACAAAGAGATTGATACAAATGAAAATACTATTCTATATGATTTTAAATAAAAAATAATTGGTATGAATAAAATTTATATAAAGGTAAAAATTTATATCATGATGATTTTTCGGCTTAAAAATTGATTTATTAAAAATCCTTATATCAATATTTTAATGTTTTAGTGTATTAAAATATTCAATTTAAATGATTATTTATTCGTTCAAATATTAATGTTAAGATTAATAAGATAAGGAACAAAGAGATTGATACAAATGAAAATACTATTCTATATGATTTTAAATAAAAAATAATTGGTATGAATAAAATTTATATAAAGGTAAAAATTTATATCATGATGATAAACGGAATATAAATAAAACGTATGTGTGATCGATAGGTGACCATTTTGGTGTTGGATGCCGATGGACAACCGTTGGAAGATTGTTTATTTGGCGCAGCTGGAATGGAGGGTAGTTCCGAGTATCAAAGTTTAGTTATATACCATCACAATGGTCCGTCGTGGGCCGAGACGGTTCGATTGGCAATACCTATAGACAAATTCTACGGGAGCCACGTTCGATTTGAATTCCGTCATTGTTCCAGTAAGTCCAGTTGGAAGTTGTTTAAAACGTTTTTAACGCGATAAAATATTGTTGTATTTTGTTGCAGCGCGCGAGAAAAACGACAAGAAATTATTCTCCTTTGCCTTCGTTCGACTTATGGAGCCTGGGGGAGCCACTCTTCAGGATGGACCGCACGAGTTATATATTTATAAATGCGAGGATCGCTCCAAATTGGACTCGTTGAGTTATCTCTCCTTGCCGAGCAGTGGTCGAGAACCAAACGCAATAGGTGATAATTTTCCTAGAAATTTCCAAAGTTACCCAAGAGTCTTTTCTTTTGAAAAATTGAAAAAGAAGATGGGAATTTTATCTTTCTTTTGTATCTTGATCTAAATAAATTAAACGAGTAATTTTAAAAAATTCTGCATGAATTAAAAATATTTACAAATTTTTAAATTAAGTTTCGATTCGATGAAAAGTTATCAAAATACTTCCAAAAAATGTTTGTATTTAAAGAACCACAATAGCAATTAAGAGTTAACGAATGACAATGACGATTATGAAAGAACATTGTAATCTTCATTTCAGTTCAACTATCATTGTTAAAGATCTTGGCTACCATTGTATACAAATCAAAACCTTGATACTTCGTATTTCTATTCTATCTCGCGTTCCAATCACCCTTTTTATCTCTCTATTTATTTTTCAGGTTCACCATCGTTCTCCAGATCCCCGAAAGAAGTGGTATTCGTGACCACGTTGCTTTGCAGCACGAAACTAACGCAAAATGTCGACCTCCTGAGCCTGTTGCAATGGAAAGCCCACCCGGAACGAATATCGGAGGCTCTCGGCCGCGTTCTTCGGTTGGACGGCGAGGAATTGGTCAAATTTTTGCAAGATATATTGGACGCCCTTTTTTCCATGTTTCACACAGAAGACGGCAACTCCACGGCTCACTCGGGTTTGGTCTTCCAAGTGCTCGTCTCCATCTTCAGCCTCCTCGAAGATTCCAAATTCGAGCATTTCAAACCCGTGATGGACGCGTACATTTCCGGCCATTTTGCGGCCGCTCTCGTCTACAAGGGCCTTTTAAGTAGCGTGCAGCATTGCGCCGACTGGGTGACAGCAGCCGAGAAACAGGAGCCCATAATCAAATGTTTCCGTTCCTTGGAATACATCTTCAAATTTATCATTCAGAGCCGTCTGTTGTTCGCCAGAGCAACTGCCGGCCAATACGAGGACAGCTTCAAGCGAGATCTCTATTGCGTGTTTGCCGCGTTGAACAAGATGCTGGGCATACCGTACGACATGGTGCTCCACTCTCAAATAGCTCTACTTTACTCGATCTCAGCCGTGTTCGAGCAACTGGTCGCCGTGCTACCAGTCCTCGAGGTAGCTAAACTCACTTGTACGATGCTCGACTCGGTGCCGAGAGAACCGCCAGCGCAGCTTACTCAGGCCAAATTAACAGCCATAAAGAACCTGACCACCTCCTCCTTGTTTCGCGAGGACAACGAGAGCAGAAATCTGCTGTTGGTTACCATGTGCAGACATTTGAGGATTCACTTGGTCAGACGAGAGGAGCTGCGCTCCTGTACTGAAATCCTTGGCGAAATTCTCAGCTTTTTGTACAAAAGGGGGCAGGATTCGAACAAGGTCAATAATTGCATCCAACACGACGTTGAGACGTTGTGTCTTTCCGTTCTGGACGTGTTGATACAGACCATTCTGATCGTCGTAAACAGCAGTGGCCCTGTGCTGGGCTGTCTAGTGGCTTGCTTGATAGGATTGCTTCAGCTCTTAGACGAATATCACTATGTCCGGCTTTGGGAGGAATTGGCTCATGCTGGTGAGAGGAAACCTCTCAAGGATTTCCTTCTCAGAGTTTTTCTGGTTCTCCGGGATCTGGTCAGGCAAGAAGTGTTCCCGCCTGATTGGCTGGTGATCAGAATGCAAGCGAACAATGTTATCCTAAAATCTTTGAAAGAGCTTGCTCAACCTCTAGCCTTTCGTTTTGTGGACGATTGCTTCGATGCCCAACTCTGGTCCACGTACTTTAATCTGGCTGTAGCCTATCTCACGCAGCCATCCCTGCAACTTGAACAATTTTCTGAGGTAAAGCGTGAAAAGATCATTGAAAAGTACGGAGATATGAGAGTGTTGATGGGCTTTCAAATATTATCCATGTGGTCCAATTTGCATGATCATAAGTTAGAGTTCATTCCTGGTATGGTGGGCCCTTTCTTGGAAGTCACTTTGGTTCCCGAAAGCGAACTAAGGAAAGCCACTTTGCATATATTTTTCGACATGATGGAATGTGAACAACGAGCTCGTGGCAGCTTCAGATCCGTGGAATCGGAATTAATAGATAAACTAGATATCTTGATCAGTGAGAACAAAGGTGACGACGAGTACAGACAATTGTTTAACACAATGTGAGTATTAATTTATTTATTTTTTTTTTAATATCTCTCGTGAAAGAATTCGTTCGAATTTAATTCATCAGGTTGGTGGAGAGATTATGTCGGTTCTTAAAAAGTAAATAAAAGTAAATATATTGTTATATATTTGTGATAAATTTCATCAAAATATTCTTCTCTTGTTTGAATATAGAATGCTTGTATCCAATTGCTACAATTTTTTATTAAATTATTCAAATTAGTAAATAAAAAAAAATTATTAATAAAATACATTCATGATAAATTTATATAAAGCGTTTAAACGGATTATAATTAATTTATTTTTGCATTTATAAAATTGACGTTGTCTTTTCACCAACTCAATAATAGTTAATTATATGCACCTAATAATTTGAATTTGTATGCTGCATTAGGGAGCATCTTAGTGCTGTGTAAGTGCAATAAATTGATAGTGGAATTATGCATATTCTCATATGTACACGAATAGAAATATTCATTCTATTTTTGGCGACAGATTATTAGACAGAGTTCAGTCAGAGGATCCAGCCTGGAAGGATAGCGGAACTGCTTTCATTACGTCAATTACGCGTTTATTGGAAAGACTGTTAGATTATAGAAGCGTAATTCAAGGCGACGAAAATCGCGATAAACGTATGTCGTGTACTGTTAATTTATTGGTAAGTAAAAATATTGATTAATCAAGAATGTAAAATGCACATGTTAAATAATGTTAACGAATAATAAATTTCTCTTACAGAATTTTTACAAGAACGAATTTAATCGAAAGGAGATGTATCTGCGCTATATTTATAAGCTTCACGACCTGCATTTAGCAGCTGAAAATTATACCGAAGCCGGATTTACAATGAAGCTATACGCCGATCAGCTTGGCTGGAGTTCCACAATTCTGCCTCCGGATCATTCGCATCCTCAACAACCGGAATGGCAGAGAAAAGAGGTTCTTTATCACAAAATAATTCATTACTTAGATCGAGGCAAATGTTGGGAGAAAGGTATCCCGCTGTGCAAGGAATTGGCGATACTGTACGAAACTAGATTATATGATTACGCGAAACTGAGTCACGTACTGAAGTTGCAAGCCAAATTCCTGGACAATATATTGACCCAACTTCGACCCGAGCCGGAATATTTTAGAGTAGGCTTCTACGGTCTGAGCTTTCCTCTTTTTGTCAGAGTAAGTACCACGATTAACTACAATTTAGATGTAATAAAGATGTAATTCATGTAATTTATGATCTTACAGAACAAGCTATTCATCTACCGGGGTCTAGAATACGAGAGAATAGGGGCATTCACACAACGACTACAGACTGAATTTCCAAGCGCACAAATATTAATGAAAAACTCCCCGCCTGACGAGAGTATTTTGAGTTCCGAGGGACAATGTAAGTTGATCCGTTATTCCCCCTTTTGATTTCATGTTAATCATAATCGTGTAACGATCCAGATATACAAATCTGCAACGTGAAACCAATCCCTGAAGAAAGTAGTCTGGCCTGTCGAGGGGCGGAGGTACCAGAACGAGTGGTCGCGTTCTATCTGGTGAACGACGTTCGAAAATTCATTTTCGACCGACCGCTTCACAGGGGGCCGGTCGATCGAGAAAACGAGTTTAAATCTCTGTGGATCGAAAGAACCACGCTGACCACCGAGGCGAAGCTACCAGGTATACTTAGATGGTTCGAAGTGATCGAAAAGAGATCGGAATTGTTGGCGCCTGTACAATATGCTTGCGAAACTATGCTGAGCGTAGAGAGAGAATTGAGGAGACTTGTCGCACAATACACTGCCGAACCTCATCGAAACATTAATCCGTTCAGTATGCGTCTTCAAGGCATTATCGATGCTAACGTAATGGGTGGGATAACCAAGTACCAAGAGGCCTTTCTCACTCCTGAATTCGCTAGGCAAAATCCGGAAATGGTGCCGCACGTAAATAGATTGAAAGGTTTGATTCTTGATCAGATGAGCGTTTTGGAAGCTGGATTAAATTTACATGGGCAAATCGCGCCGGCGGGTGTGCAACCGCTACACAAAAGACTGCACGAGAGATTTACGCAGCTAAAACAAAATCTTGGTCCCTTGGCTAGGCAACGAACAATTCATCAGGATAGCATTGTCAAGTAATTCTTCGCGATTTTTCTTTTTTCTTTCTTGCAAATAAATCATGAATTTTCTTATTTGCATTCAATTCTTTCAGCTCACCGTTGCCTCCGTTGCCTATCAACGAGAAGCAACGACCAGTTACGTTGGAAACGGCTGGCTGTCGAACTTCGCACGCAGACAGTGATGGTTTGCCCGAAGACGAAGGTTTTTACACGAAAGTAGATGGTGGACCGCCTCCTATTCCACAACGAGAAGTACGACCACGTTCCGTGGGTTATGGCACAACCCCACCTCGACCTACGCATCAAAGATCTTTGAGCAAGCCGTTAAGCCCAAAATTACCATTGAGACATTCTTTGCCGACGCCAACCGATGGCGTGGATCAGACTGGTTTGAGAACTTCATGGAGTGAACCTGGTCCCGAACCAGCTCCGCCTTTGCCACCAAGAGGTTGCAGTAAGTTTTTATTTAGAGAAAGTAAATATATAATATCTACATAGTTTTTCATCATGCCATTACATTGGTAAGTATTATTTTAAATTGACGAACTATGCAGATACGCACAATATTTATGAAATATTGAAATTATTTATAATACAAAATTTTTTATGAATATGTAATATAACAATTGTGTAATTTAATTGTTTAATTACTTAATTCAATAATTCCAAAATTTTACTAAAATATTTATATTAAATATTTTTCCGTTTTTTTGCGTATAATTATTAATTGAAATTTTCACGTTTTAGCTCCCGACAAGAGAGATTCAAATATGAATACCATGGTACCACCGGCACCACCGAAACGTTTAGCGTATAAATGTAACGCAGAATGGAGTACGGATGATGATTCGGAAGCGCAGAATGAACCGAACGATCTTCGCGATAGCGGCATATCAACTGCTAGTTTGTTAGATTTTCAATCGCATTTAAGCAACTTGAACAATCTCGGTTACGAGGATTTTGAACCGCGGACAAGGTGCAACGATATCATGAATATCTCACCACCATCCGTAATAAATGCGTTGAACGTTTCTACGGCAAATTTTGCGAGCAATATGTTCCAAGGATCGCATTCTTTGCCAGGTCAAGAGGTAATTATTTCTATCGTTCAAGAACTAAAGTTTCTATTCTATCTTTATTCTTATCGATTTATTGTTACGTATTTTTAGGTTAGTCCACCACCGATACCACCGAAGGCACATCAAGATACTCCTTCGGCCCCATCTACTTTGGAAAGAGTGTCAAATCGCTCACAGTCTCATGGTCATTCGGAAAATTATTCAGTACCAAAACTTCAAACATTATCTATGGCAACTGATACTGAAAGCACTGTGTAGCAACGATGATAAATCTCCTAGTCCTAGCGGTTAATTGTGATGTGCGTGTGCCACAGTCGAGCAAATCCGATTGTAGAATCGCGTACATACCATGTATTAGCGGAACTTTGATAACTCGCACGATTATTGGCAAACACGTAACTAACAATTGAAACTAATTGGATTTGCATAGCAAAGTCTCTGACATTTGCACATCATTATATACATACATATAACGTTATTATGCATAAGAAAATTCTGTAATAATCGAAAAGAAATTTCTTTTAATGCGTAACTCGACATGGATTACACCAACCTGTGTATAACGTACCTTAGTAAAAACATGGTATCGAAATGCTGAGAACGACCAAGACTCATCGGCGATTATTCGGGACAAATTGTATTCGAATTTAATTATGTAGAAGTTTGGTCTGGTAGCGCTCGGCGTTCACAATGATACAGTATTGACTTTACGTTAAAGACGACGATCTTCCGAATATTAATCTAACTATATTTTGTAATTTATTTATATTTTCAATGAGAATAAAGGTAATTTTTATCAATGACATTGATGCAAATGTGCGAATACCATATAATATTGAAGCAATTAAGAAAGAAAAGATGAATGATAAACAGGATAGAGAATTCTCAATCGTTAGATGAAGGATATATATAAATTATGTATTTTGTCACATTTTTTTCATATAAATATATACAAAACTATGAAAATTGCGCCGCAAAGTTGTACGCTTCTTCCATGGCATGTATAAAATATAATATGTAAATTTCTTTAAAAAAAAAAAAAAAGAATGAAAAAGAAAGGAAATAGAACCTAAATATATAAAATGGAATTGGAATGTATACATTGCACAATACTGAGTTTAGAAATTAAGGTACTAGAAAAGTAATATTAATTACATGAATAATGGAAATGAACTAGAGATCATTTGTCTTCCGACTATCCGACATCACTGATCAATATCGCGATAATCAATGAAGAAAAAAAAAAAAATCACTTCAGAACCGAAACTGGAGTCACACGAAACAAAATATCGACAAGCGTATGCATATAGATATACATACAGGCACTCACACATACATACTAATCAATATGGCTAAATTTGTAAGTACAGTCATGGCCGCTCTTAAAATATATCTTAGAGTTATTATCACTCTAAGAAATATATATATCTATATATATATATATATATATATATATTTTAATCATTTAAATTTTAAGCTAATAATACGTTATATTACTTTGTACGGTGTTTGTAGCACGGAGACCATCATACCGACGTTTCCGCATTAGTATCCTTCCTAAAACAAGATAAATCAGACATAAATTGCATTACATTACATTTAATGTGGCTTTTTATTTATTTGCAAAATAACAAATTTTCATCTATGTATTTAGCATTTCTATGAACGCTTACCTCTTCACTGATTATCCAGAGTAAGCGTAAATTATAAAGTAAATGCAGTTAATTAAAATTATACACATACGTATATTGATTTAATTTATTATTATAGGAAATTTTTTTTTAAATATATCGCACTTACTCGGTCTCTGTGATAGTTTGTTCATATTGCTGTTGCTGCTGTCGAAGCGCAGCCAATTCATTGCTATGTTGTAAATCGTGGGTTAATGAACTAGACAATATTCTACCACTCATTGGTAGAATATATTCCGGTGAATCTTCCAGCACAGTTGGCGTTATTTTACCACGCTTTAAGCTACCGTATCTTTCCGACCCGCTTAGGTTATCGTGTTGAGAGCCATGTAAACTTTGTCCTCTCTTCAAGCTTCCGTACCTTTCCGAACCACTCATATTTTCATGATTAGAATTTTGTGAATGATGACTCATGCTAGACGCGAGAATGCGGGAAGACATAGGCAGCATGTACGGAGTAGGCGAGACAGTGTGATCTTCTTCAGCAGTATATGGAAACAAATATTTTTCTCCCAAATGATGAAGTTTTTCTTCGCCTTCCGAATAATTTTCATCCGGTTGACTTTTTTGAGGTGAATTCATGTCTGGATAAGGCAGTGGATTGGGACTGGAAGTTTTATTCGAGGCCATTTCATTATCGGATATCGTACCTCCAGACCATTGGCTTCCGCGTACGTCCATTGCTAGAGATAAAGAAAAATTTGATTTCATGTAATTCTAAATGTATGAAATTCTAAAGTTTGAATTTACCGTTCGATGATAAATATGCTTCTGGTAACTGTGAGCTCCATCTAGGTGCGTAAATGGGTTTGATATTTGGAAATAATTCCGTATTTGAGCAAAGTATGTTTAAATGTTCGGTAGGATTGCTGTGTATATTAGGCAAATAACTGTGCGTGACAGGCTGCTGCGTCGAGACACCCATATTTCTATGCGATCTCGACGTAACGTCTTCCTCGTCAGAGCTATGCGAGCTCGCAAGATCTAAACTTCGTCCTCCACCTTCAGCTTGGGATCCATCCGAATCCGATTCGGAATCTCTACGTTGATTCCTTGGTTCTGTCGTTTCTATACATATTGATCAATTGTATCGTTTATTAAGTCATTTAATGTTGAATTTAATATTAATTAAAATACCTTGTCTGGAATGTAACGTCGATCGATGACTCCTAGAAGATAAATAGGGATCTCTATCGCTATTATAATTACTCGTGGATGTTGATGTATGCCTTAAATGTGTATCACTACGATAAGGGCTGGACCCAGTTTTATTTGTACTTCGTGAAGTTGTACTACTCGTCGAAACTCCTACATGAACTCTTCTACACACCGATTCTGCTCCACTATATGTTGACGAATATGCCAATGCAGATCGCTGTAACATTATTCATCGAGAAAAAGTAATACTTCCAATCTTCATTTAATACAACGATATATAATTATTTGACAATAATTACCGAATGACCATTTACATTTTGACTACTGCTTCCATTTCCCATACTTCCTTCCAACAAAGGTGTCTTTTTCCCGATACATCTTAATAGGCTTAAGTATAGATTTCTTCGTACTCTGCCATTAATAAAGCAATAACCGATCAAACTGAATGATGCGTGTACCACGACTGCTATACTAAGCAGGTACGATAACGTTGGCGAATTTTCAGAGGCGTTAAGGACCGTCAATGTCCATGTAGATCCGAGTAAAGGTAACGAAGCTACGGATAACCAGAGTAACGTTCTTAAATTTCCGAAACCCATGATGTGCTCTTTCAATGTAAAAGCCGCTCGTATCGACATAACGAGAATACAAAAATTCACAAAGATTGCCAAGCAAATCGGTCCTATTAAAGACCAAATCACAGTTTCATAAATTGATAACCAACAACTGAAATAAAATAAGTTTTTGTCATTAATAACGTTTTTTTTTTTTTATTAAAATATATAAATAAAAAAATTTAGAATATATACGAACAAATAAAAATTCCCGTACTGATCGGCTCTAACGCCGATAGTCAATCCAACTATAATAGCTGGAGCACCATATCCCATGGCATAATAAAATCTCATTTGTCCATGATTCACATCTCGCATTTCGGTCAGCATTCGATAGAGATGAATGGAGTCTACTAAAGTCCACGAGAATGTACTTAACCAAGCATAATGTAGACCAATTGCCGTCAATTTACATGGAAATTCATTCGAGACTAGGGGACTTCTAGCTTTGAGTGCAATCAAATAGAGCACTTCGGCAAAGAAAACACACATTACCAAATTTTTATGAATACTATTTGAATTTGTGCCACCACCTCGTATCAAAGCCAAAATAAGTAAAGCGGATAACAGCAAGGGTAAAGCAAGCATAAATGCACTGTAACTCGTTACATCTTCTAACAAGGATGGTTCGGGGACGTATTCTGGATCGAGTACATCCGTCAATATTGCAAAAGTGGATAATTGGAAACAGGAACAATTTACAATCGTTCCAAAAGACAAAGAATCGTCTTCACTCTCCGTAGTGCAACCCATACGACTCCATTCACCCACTCTGAAATATATATATAAAAAAAAAATGCAAGATGAGATAATAAAATGAGATCAAAAATCAATATAGAAAATTTTAAACCATACCCCCTAGCTGTACTCCAGTGGACGCATTGCGGATTAGTTCTAGTCTTGATATCGTCTTTTTCGCTGAGCCAAAGACTGATTTGAACAGGAGATTGTAAGGGAATCCCAGTCAAAGACACGTAACCGTCATTGGAAGGAACTAAAACGGATACTGTTATGACTGGCGAGCCTACCGCTACTTCTACGCCCCATCTAACTGTCACAGAATCGTCAAATCTGTAAAAGTACAATTTTAATCGGTATTAATTTTTAAACATTTTTACAATTGCAAGAAATAAAAAGTATAATTATTTTTTATACCTCTGAGGCAATAGGGCACCTAATTGCTTATATTGCACATAACTCAACACAGCCTTTCGATTCACCAAACTTTTCTTAACATTTAATTCACCTTGCATTAAAGTTTTAATGCCTAATATATCAAGAGGCACTCTTATTTTAGAATATGGATCGAATCTGTTCGGGTCGGCCATATAATTATTATATTTTGGGAAAGTAATTGACGGGCCGAAATGAGCAGGCGAGGAGAGAAACGCAGAAGTGTCGGGTAACACAACTTTCTGATCCGCTTCGGTTGGCCTTGCTGTGGACGCGGATGGATCTTCCGTATATTCCGCTGTTTCGTAACCGAACAAACTCTCCGAAGTTACCACATCCAGACCTAGCACTTAAATAGAAACAAGTCGTTTAAAGGCTGAATTATAAGTAAGTCGTATAATTTCTCAAATAATACTATCAACGCTTAAGGATAACATTTACTTTGCTTACCTACATTGACATCGACTATTTCAAAAGGGTTCGTAAAAGTGTCGTGTTGAGAGGCGGTCAAGGTTTTCAAATAATTTCCCATCGCATTCAAGACTTGGTCGGGTGTATCGCCGTTAAGAGTCTCGATCCTCGACCACTTTTCCAAATACTTGCTTTTTAAAATACCGCCAGCAATCCCGACCAGATAAGAGACGTAATCCTTGTCTTGACTATGAGTCAAATTCAACCCGACCAAACTCTCCTCGTACCGCAGCAGCGCCACCAGCAAAGATTCAGCGACCAGCAGATCGGCTCCGTACAATTCTTTGGTCACGTTCACTGCTCTGTACACGTCTTTCGCTATCTTCACCGCGACGTAAGTGTTCAAAGTCAACTCCTTCGTCTCCAACGCAGCCAGCTGGTGCCTCTGCTCGATAAACGCTTCCGAGGTGCAGTTGAACAGATCAGGCTCCTGCCAGCCGCCGAGTTTATCGTCGCAAGACCTGCAAGTCTTTCCCTCGGCCGTCTCGGGGCAGTCCTCCACAGCTACCATCCCGAATTTCGTCCTCGGCCACCACAGCCCTTCGGAGTAGGACCTGGGGCACCCGTCGTACACCACCTCGCAGCCGCGAAGCGTCACCTCGGCGTACGGATTGGGGCACGCCGTGCAAGACCTTCCAATCACTCCGACTCGACACCGGCACTGGCCGGTCTCGGTGTCGCAACGGGGCCCGAAGCTCCCAGTCGCGTAACACTCGCAGGGGATGCACTCCTTCCTGCCGGAAGGTTGATAGTGGTTCTCCTTGCAGTAACACTCGCCCGTGGTCTTGTTGCAGGCAGGGTCGTAGCCTTTCGCCTCGTCGCAATGGCAGGGGCCGCAGACCGGCGAGCCCCACCAGGTTGCCGGACAGGGTTGGTCGGCCTTGATCTCGCAGTAATTGCCGGAATACTCGGGCGAGTCGCACTCGCATCGATAGCCTCTGCGGGACGCCGCGTCCTCGACACAGGCGCCACCGTTGTTGCAAGGATTCAAGTCGCAAACGCGCTCGCAGCTGCGTCCCACCCGCCCGGTCGCGCAAACGCACTCGCCCGCCTTCCACTTGGGCACGCAGATCGATGCTTCCGGACAGTCTACGTTGCACTCGGCCTCCGAGCTGCACCCTGTCGCGACGTTCTCCTGAACGGTCGGCCGCAGCAGCACGCTCTGGTTACTGCCGATGCGTATGTCCTGGAGGCAACCGTCGAAGTGCGGCAACTCGACGCCCGCCGACTGTTCCGGCCCCCCGACCAGGATCCTGCCTATGTACAAGCCTTGTAGTTTGGCCGGCAAGGAGGAGAGCGCGGGTCGGCCGCGGTAATCGATATCCAAGGAAACGTGACCGCTCTGCCACACGATCTCCACCCTGTGCCACTCGCCGTCGGCGATGTCGTTGGACGTTCGTACGACGTCCGCGCCGTCCAACAGGGCGACCAGCTTGCCCTCTCGGATCTGGAGCAGCGCGGAGCTGTTCTGCCCGATTTGCACGCTCATCACGAACGCTTGCCTCGACCGAGTTCTCAGGCTGAGGGCCGTCAACCAGGGCAGTTGGATGGGCCTCAGCAGGGGGTTGAAGCTGATCATCCCGTCCCCGTGGAAGTTCCACGGCTGGCCAACCTCGTCGGCGCAGGTGGGCCCGGCGAAGGTTTCCTCGCACTCGCAGACGAACCCGGCCCACATCTCCCGGCACTTGCCGTTGTTCTTGCACGGCGAGGACGAGCAGAAGGAGAGTTTCTCCGGGCAGCCGGGGTTGGTGCCGTTGTCGGCTACGAAAGAATTCAGGTCGACGAAAGTGTGGTCGATGTAGAGGTCGCTGACGCAGCCCACGAAGTCCTTGTTCCTGACGCGAAAGCTGGACGGTATGGCGGGCAGGCCGCCCAACTGCAGCGGCCCAGTCAGGTCCAGGAAGCGGTGGCAGGTCTCGGTCACGATGCCGCAACGCTCCTCCAGCACCTGCTCGCTCCTCCCCGCGCAGGACCACCTCCTGCCCAGCCTGTCGCCGTGCTCCAGGGCCAGGGCGACGTCGCAGTCGTCCAGGGAGATGGTCACCGTCTTGTTCATGTAAGACACCTCGACCTCGTGCCACTGGCCGTCGGACACGCCGCCAGGTATGCTCGCGCTCGTCCGCGTGATCTCGTCGCCGAGAGAGAAGCTGAACTGCACCTCGGAATCGACTATTTCCAGCGCTATGAAGTCGTGCTTCTCGTTGTACCGGCCGTTGTAGAGGAGCAGGCCGTTCGCCGCCTCGGTGGCGAACCTCAGTTTCACTTGCAGCCTGTGCCTCTGCCTCAGGGACGCGAACGTGAGGAACGTGGCCGGGCCGAAACTGCGGGCTCTCAGCTCGCAGAGGGGCGTCGCGCTTTCCAAAGCCGCCACCGGGCACCCCTCGCAAGTGAAACCGCCCGTCGTCTTCGTGGTACACCGGGAGCCCCCCTTGCAGATCCCCGGCGCGCAGGAATCCTCGTCCAGCGAGATCTCGCAGTTTTCCCCCGCAAACGCCGGGCCGCAGGAGCACGCGTACCCGCCCTCCCTTCTGTAACAAGTGCCGCCGTTCACGCACGGATTCGAGTAGCACAGGTTGACCTCCGTGTCGCACAGGTACGACTCTTTGCTGCCCGTGAAACCTGTGGCGCATCTGCACGCGAACGTCGTGACGGGGTATATCGGTCTGAACAGTACGGTGTCGCTGCTCGCGAACCCAGAGGCGTTCCCAAATTTCAACACGGTCAAGCACTCCTCGAAGTTCAAGCAAGGCTCCCTTACGCAGAGGTTGTCGTCGAACGGGAGCACCGTGACCGTGGCCAGTCTCGCCAGTATCCCTCGATTCAAGTAAACGCGTTCTTGAAGAAACTGGGGGCTGTAAAATTCGTCGGCCACGCCCGGCTCCACCTTACGGGCGGAGAAGCTCACGTTCAGAATCTTCCCGTCCACGTTCGCGTCCTCCTGCACGCTGAACAGGAAGATGTTTTCCCTGGGGCATGGAATGATCGCCGCCAACCCGTCCAGAAAGTAGCCCAGCAGGGGGCTGAGGAAAGCCTCCGCGGTCATGTCGTCCAGTCTGACGGTGATGGAGTTGAGGAGCATCTTGTCGGTGATCAAACGCACCGAGAGGGTCATCGTGGCCTTCACCTCGTTGATCCCGTCCGTGACGGACACCTCCATCGTGGCCACTCGCGGCACGTTGGTGTTCAATTGGGGGGACAAACGGATCTCGCCGCTCGTTCTGTTCAGCTCGATCAAATTGGCGTTGTTTCCGGCCAGCACGGTGTAGGTCAGCTTGTCCGTGACGTCCGCGTCGGTGGCGGGGATCTTGCCTATAGGGGCGGCGGGGAAGAAGTCCTTGAAGTTGTTGAATATGATTTGAAAGTCTTTGAGCACGGGCGCGTTGTCGTTCACGTCGGTCACCAGTATCTGAACCAGAGCGTCCGACCTCAAAGGGGGGGAAGCGGCACGCACAACCAGCTCGAACTTCTTCTTCGGCGACTCGTAATCCAATTCCTCGAGCGTGATCAACTCGCCACGGTCCGCGCCCGGCCTCACGTTCAGGGCGAAGCTGTTGGAGTCCTCGCCTCCTATCACGGAATACTGCACAACGGCGTTCGCCCCCTCGTCCGGATCGTGGGCACAGATTTCGCCTACCGTCGAGCCTATCGGTGAGTTTTCCGCTATGTAAAGGACGATCTTGTCGTTCTCGAAAGCGGGCGGCGAATCGTTCACGTCCTCTATTCTGATGGTCACCGGCACGACGGTCGAAAGGGAAGGGGATCCTCGATCCGTCGCAACCGCCTTCAACGCGTACTTGGCCACGGATTCTCTGTCTAGTGGCTTCGCTGTCCTGATTATTCCCGTCGTCGAGTCCACGGCGAAAGCGCCGTCACCGTCCTCCTCCAGAGCGTATCTCACCTGAAACGCAATTACGAAATTAACAATCTCTCGACATTTTTATCTCATCGTCTAGTAAGCAAAATTTTATAAAGTCGAACCGTAGCTCTGATCAGCCAGGATCTGTGATCTTACCCTGCCGTTAAGATCGGTATCGGCGTCGGTCGCGGATACTCTGAGAACACTGGTACCAACCAGAACATCTTCCGGAATGGATCCCTGGTATTGAGGGGCTTCGAAAACGGGGGCGTTGTCGTTCACGTCCGTAACGGATATCTCGACATCGGTGGTGTCCGACAAAGGTGGCACCCCTCCATCCCTTGCGGTGACAGTGAGCAAATAGGCGGGCACGAGTTCGCGATCGAGCGGTCTGGTGGTCGTGATGGCGCCGGTTTGGGGGTTTATAACAAATTCGGACGCTGCCCGATCCCCGCTGTCCGTGTCCAGGCTGTAGGCGACCTGCGCATTTTTCCCAACGTCCGAATCAGTCGCGCTGACAACCAGGACCGTCGTGCCGACGGGCGCGTCCTCGAAGACGGAGACGGAGTAGGGTGCATTCTCAAATACGGGTGAAAAATTGTTCGCATCCGAGATGTTTACGTAGACGAGAGCGGTGTCGGTCCTACCCCCGCTATCCGAGGCGGTCACGGTTAAAACGAATCTTTTCTCTTGTTTGTAATCCAGCGGTTGGGCTATCGTTATCAAGCCCCTCCCGTTTTGAGACGCGATCGCGAATCGACCTCTGGTGTTGCCCGCGGTGATTTCGTAGTGTATCCTGGCATCCTCGTCGGGATCGGTCGCTGTCACGGAGGCGACTGGGGTGCCTGGCGGGTCGTCTTCGGAAACGACGGATTCGTAATTCTTCGGGTCGAAATAGGGATCGTTGTCGTTCACATCGGTCACGGTGAGTATCACGGTGGCGCTGGCAGATTTTGATATTTCGCCCGAGTCTGCGGCAATCACGGTGAACTGGTACCTGGAAAATAAAATAAAAGTCAATTAATCGGGTTTTTGTAATTACCAGACAGAATGAGAAAAAGAAGGAAGCATATTCGTTTAAGTTCGAGTTATTCTTTCTTAAATACTGCAAATAATCATTCTGAATTTGAAACGAGATATAAATAACATAAAAATAATAACAGTATAACAGATATTTTTGCATGGATTTTGAAAATCAAAATTCGGAATGATTGAAATACCACACCTGGAACATTGTTCACGATCGAGTTGTTTCGTCGTATAAAGCCATCCGGTCTCCGCGTTGACGGTTATGGGAAAATTTTCGGTGGAAGCGCCTGTGAAATCTCGAGCTCCAATAGTATATTTTATTTGAGCGTTCGCGCCTTCGTCGGCATCATACGCTTGTATTCTCAGGATCGAGTATCCCACAGGCACATTCTCGGAAACAGATTCTTGAAAATGGCTGGTGTAAAATCGTGGAGCATTGTCGTTAACGTCTCCCACGTGCACCAACAGTTGCGTGGTGTTCGATCTGGCTGGCGAACCACCGTCTTGTGCGCGTATCACTATCTTGTAACTCCTGGTGGACTCGTAGTCGAGAGGCTTAACGAGGGCAACGTCGCCGACCATGGAGTCTATCGAGAAGGTATTCTGAGTGTTTCCACCGATTATGGCGTATCGAACAGCCGCGTTGTTTCCCGAATCAGCGTCTGTCGCGCGTATACGCGCTATCACTGGATTCGCCGTGTAATCCAAGTCCTCCGGTATCCAAGCGGAATAAGTACGCTCGGTGAATTGAGGGTAATTATCATTATCGTCCAGCACACGGACCACCAATGTTGCATTCGCGGTTTTTCGCGCGGATGGCGGCGTCGCCTGATCAGACACGCTCAGAATAACCGTGTACACTTCGGTTTTTTCCCTGTCGAGAGGCGTGCGCGTCGTGACCACACCGGTTCTCGGGTCTATCCTGAAGATCAACGCATCCTCGGTATTCGCAGTTCCACTGTTACTGGTCGTAGACAAGATGGAATATTCAACCTCGGCGTTTCTGCCAGCATCCTGGTCCGTAGCTTTCACTGTGACAACCGTCGAACCTACCTGTTAGAGAAGAGTTTAAATTAAATACGTAAATTAATAACGTATATACGCGTTTATTCATTTAGGTAACGCGATATCAGACAGTTTGTCATTTCCAGAAGTTTACTTTTAACGATCAAATACTGAATCTCAAACTATATGTAGAATAATTCAGATATAATTAGTTATCAACTAAATGGCACTTTTTATAAAAGTTTATATAACATAGTTTATTGTTATTTGGTTAAAATTCCACTTTTATCTTCATTTTCATTAAGTATCGACTTTTAGATCCATGCTCAAACAACGAACAATCTGCCGATATTAACCCGACATTTCTTAATAATATTACTAATAATATACCGGCACGCCCTCTCTGATGGAAGCTTCTTCTTCTGGCCACTCGAAACTGGGGGCGTGATCGTTCGTATCAAGAACGTTAACTTGCAGTGTAGTGGTACCCGTCCTCGGGGGAAACGAGTCGTCGACGGCCAGTACCCGAAAGTAATGAACGTCTACGCTTTCTCTGTCTAATCTGGCTCGCGTAGTAACTCTTCCTGTGACAGGATCCAATACTAGCAGCGCTTGTGATCGTGCATCGAGCAGTGAACTCATCGAATAACGAACCGTTCCACCTTCTGGGTCTCTGGCCCGAACAGATGTTACGTACACGCCAGGTTCTTTCTCCTCCTCAACGACCGCGACGTACAGGGATTGTTCAAAATAGGGAGACTGATTTTTCAATTCCCTTCGGACTCGTCGACCTAGATCCGTATCGTCCAATTGACGGTGATGAAAAACGATCTTGAGACGATGTTCCGCATCGGTTAACCGTGATTCCATTCCGCATCTTAGATTCATCGATACGGACACTTTCCAAAGAGGATCCACTAGACACTGTTCCGTTGCTGAAACTAAATCTCCTGCTGCACCTTCGATCAGAAACCTAGGATCCGCTACGCCGCCCCATCTGGTTTCGCACTCTTTCAAAGCCGTCTGAGGAAGAAAATCTCGTAACGCCGCGACTAATTGCGATGTTCTAAGACAAACCTCGGTGAACCTGTACAGACAAGGAAAAAATTTTTAATACACGCACTATGCGAATTTTATCGCAGTGAATGTTATTTTACTCTCATTTTTAAATTCTAAAATTCGTTCTATAAAGTGATTGTTCAATAAATGTCTCCTCGTACTTTTCAATATAAATACAAGTCTCGAAAGAAGAAATGACTTATCTTTATTGTCCTTGTTACATCGAGCTTGTATTCAAAACTATAAAAACTTGACAATTATAAAACCGTATATATTTATATTTAGTTCTCAACGAATCTTAACCTTATCACGTGTCAACGTAATCGTATCTCACGTAAAAAATTAATTATAGAAATGAAGAAAAAGCTCGCATGACAGATAATAAGAATTCGACTAATTATCCAAACTTATCTAAATGAACATCAGCTACGGATAATTTCCTTTTGTTTCTTGTCACGAATAAAAAAAGAACATTCACCTCTCGGTGCTGGGCATAGCATACGAGGCTAACGTCTCTGCCGTCCATCCTCTCGTGGCAGCCAGATCTCGGTTCTCCCCACCACAACCTGTGATCAGGATCCTAAGTGGCAAGCTGTAATAGTCGATCGTCGGTCTGCCTAGTCTGCTACTGGTCGAATCCACGTAAAAGGTGAAGATTCGTGGATATTGAAGGCCGTCGCAGCTCAATGGTCGCGCCAGTGTGACACGACCGGTGTGAGGATGCACCTTGAGTAATTTTCTTGCGAACCAGGCGGTTCGTTCGCTCGAGACCTCATACTTTCGACGGCCACCCAACTGTGGTACACCTGCCTCGAAGACCACACTACCGGCGGGTGTGTTCGAGGACACCACCGCCAGGTATGCGTCGGTTAGGGTCCAAAAGACCGCGAGCAGTGGAACAATCCATTTCCATCTCTCCATGGCAGTCACCCTCTTAGAACGACCGCTTCTTCTTCTCGTGTTTTGCCCTCCCGGTCAAGTGTCCCATTGTTGCGATTCTTTTTTCGTTCGCCCGATTCAATAGAAGCTTGTTGTATATATTGTTCGGTCTTCCATCTGCGAAAAAGAAATATTTTTGTTTAGTTATTCTTTTTACTTTCGCACTTGTCACTAATGTTCATTTCTATCCGATTTGAAGTCGAAGACAGTTTAAAGACAGTGACGTCGCAAATTAGACAATGCGCGCGCAGAAGTCTAATATGGCGCACAATTTTAAAAATGATGAACGTTCTAAAAAGCTTTTAATAATTTATAATAAATATATTATGATAATTAATTGATTAATTAATTAATAAATAAATACATTAAATTTAAAAATTAAATTTATTGTATCAATTTATTCTGAAAAATAAAATGTTTAATAAAAGGAGCCAAATATTTAAAACTGAAAAAATTATTTTGTTATTATTATATAATTTACATTATTATTATTATTATTATGGTAATGTTGGCACTTTGGACATTTGTTAAAATTAAAAAAAAGAGAAAAAATGATCTGGCTAATTATTTTCGTTTTTTATTTTGAGTTAATAAGAATTCAAATTTGTTAAAACATAGTTTCATGTTTCATGACAGTTGAATGCTTTTTCGTTTGATACAACTAAACTTGTTTCAACATGTAATTAGAAAAGCGAAAAAAAACTATTTTTTAGTTCAAAGATCGCAACCTTGAATAAGAAGCAGGAAGCCGAATTCGACAATTTGCTTAATATACTTTAGATAAAACGATCATAAATAAACGATCGAATTTAAAAATTGTTGAATAATTCATTTTATATACAGAATGTTAATATATTCATCGATTACTTTTGGAGAATCGATATATAATTTAGCATATAAACTCATAACAGTAGAGTTGGGAGAAGAGAATTTTTAAATATATCTCTTTTCATAGAAAATGTAAGAAATTTCTCCTTATTGTTTCATCTTTCATTAATTTCATTTAAGAAAAAAATGATAAAATAAATAAATAAAATAAAACAAGATCTCAAATGATCCAATTACGTTTCAAAGTTTTAAAGTTACATAGTATTTGGAAACGATAATTAATCAGAACGAATCTTGAGTTTTTGTTTCTCTTTCATTCTATTCGTAGAGTGGAAAAAAACGTGTCTAACTCTGCCGTTTTCTTGCACCGAATATCTTTCTGCGAGTATGAGAATGCAATACCCACGGTAAAACGTGGGAACGACGATTTCCGTTCGTTTCACCCTTCTCGTTCCTATGTTCGTTCCCTTCTATGGAAAATTCGTTGACCCTGCCTTTCATTTAACGCATCAACCACTGTGAAAGATTTTCTAGATGTTGAATGATAGAACTTACGTACATTTGTTCTCTCGTGTCATATCATCGAGTGATGCAATCGGAATTCTTCGATTATAATTTTCAACGTGAATCTTCATTTGAATCATATTTTAATAAACAACGATGTATCATAATGCAATAGTTTTTAGGTTATAGTGATGCTTAATAATGACCATATGGTTCAAGGAAACAATCAAAAAAGAAATTGATATAATTTTTTATATTCTCTATTTTTTCACGAATACATATAATTAATAATATTCGTGAATTTATTAATAATTTAAATACATAAAAACATACAAAATGTTTATAATATATAAAAAAACATATAATATAAATAAAATAAAATGCACGTTATATTATTAAAAGAATGATTTTTATTTAAATTTGTTGAATCATTTCGCATCATTACAAATAAGAGATTACAATAATTAGAAATATAAATCCATTTTTTTTTTAACCTCAATCTAAGGTGCCAAGTAAACTTAATACTTTCACGTCGCCAAATTTAACAATGATTCTATGATTGATTTTTATTACTTTATTTTTATTTATAGTTATATTAAAATATATCTCTATCTTCGAACAAAGCATTGTGTAATCTCGAAGGATATAATTGAAACAACTGTTTCTCTGGCAAAAAAAGAAGAAACTCTCGACACGAAGGGCGTTGTAATTCTAGTCTTTCGTTGCTTCTATTTCTCATCTTTCAAGACCGTTTAACGTTTATATATAATACATACTGTTTTAATCCTCTCGAGATTAATAGGATTACCTACACATCTCAAGGTAATTTTTGCAAGTATTCATAGATTGTTATAATTATTTTTATCGATTATATGAAATCTATTTAAATTTATTGCGATTAATAATTTGTTGCGAGATTATCACAAATATCTATAAATAATTTTAAGAAAAAATTTTAAATCGATCAATGCAATAATTAAAAATTAACTTACGAAATACAATAATTCTTTTTAATTTTACATATGTTAATTTCAATCGACAATGATTTCTTTTCTTTCATTCTCAATTAAACAGCTAAAAATTAAAATAATGAGATAATTAAAGATTTATTAAATCGAAACCAGTTGCCATAATTGATAAAAAGTATACAAGATGATGAATTCCTTGGGAAAGTATGTCGGTCACGGAAGCAAAAGAAAAAGTTGTAACAAGACATTCTTGCAAACAAAAGCCGCGTAACAGTTATATGAAATTGCATTTGTTTCGTATTTGTATGTAATTCGATTTGTTCCTAGAAAGCGAGTCAAATAATCCCTATATTATCCCTGTATTTAAATCAAGGACAAATACTGTATTGGAAATTCAAGGTCGTCACACTTCAAATTCTTGATAAAATTATAATGATTTCTTAATATCATGTTAACTTTCAGTTTCATCTGTAAATATTAGATATTTGAAACAAGAGTTATTTCCAAACTATCAATTATCCAATTCAAATGGATTATTTTCATTAAGCTGTATTTCATTTCTTCAGAATAATTTTTCAAAGTATTGCATCTAATCTTCATTCATAGGATTCTTAGCAGTAAATATAAATATTTTTTTTATTTCATCAATCTTTCGTTTCATTTTATCAAATTTTTTTTTTATTTTTGATTATTATTTTGAATAATATTCAATTTTATTTCATAGAATTTCTTCTAACATATAATTTCATAAATATTAAAAGAAATATCTTTCAATTTATATTTAAATATATAACAAATAATTCACACCAAAAAATATTCTGTTGAAAAAATTTCTTAATCGAAAATCATAATCTTTAAAAACATAAAAATTAACATAAATTTAATAACCAGGATATTAACCATCAACTTTTATGATAAATCCATACATATAACTACTATGACATAAAAAAATTAAAATCATTATAAAAATAATATTATTTTCCAAGTTTCTTACATACGAATTGATAATTATTCTCAGAAATATTAACTACGTAATATAAATTTTTTTGATTCTGCTTCAGTAAGTGGCCAAATATTAATAGAAAATAGTGTATAAAAAACTATGTACAAATAACTGCAACACATTTAAAAATGCGCAAAGTAATGCGTGGCGTAAGAGACAAGCATCTGCAATGGGCATCTTCTTCGTTTCGTTTGTTTTATTGCGATAGAGAATTACCGGTCCTCAAGATCATGGGACTAGTTGACCGTAGCAAGAGCGCAAGATAGGTCTCTCGTGGCATCGGCTCGTGATCCTCCTTCCCCGGAGGCTAGCCGATCCGGTTTGACCAATCCAAACGGATGGTGCATCAGCACGAACCAATCGAACCACTGCTTGCACAACCAGCTATGAGCAGGTAGACAACGAACACGGTCCGGCCAACTCGCCTTCAGAACAAAACGATCGAAACCAAAGAAAAAAAAGAACGAGTCGAGAGATGGCCAGGGACGCGATACTTTGTTCTTTTTCTACGCGACGCATGACCTTTCTTCCGTTGCCGCGATAATACTTGATTCGATTCCTAATTTCATAACTTTACCACTTATTTCGCAATCTCCAATATTTACATGTTATAATGATTGTTATTTGAATCAAAATGTCTTTCCTAATTTACAATAAACACTATTATTACATATCCTATTCGATATCTCGAGTTCGACATAACCTAAACAAGTGAGATTCTATTTACATATACTGAGAAAACATTAGAAATCCATTTTTTAAAAGATAAAATTCGATGTTTTATCATAACGTATATTCGATAGCATATTCGGCAATAATATTTGCATATTAATATTATTGTACATTTTTTCTTCGTCCATGATTATCTACGAATTTTTATAAACTCATAAAAATCGATGCTATGCGTAATCAATGTCACGAAAATATCTGCTCTGCGAATTTTATGGAAAATGAAATTATAAATTGTCCTGCTAAAGTGCAGAAAATTCGCGAATCATCAAAACGCTTCGAAATTACTCTACGAGTTTACGATAATGTGTAGAATGAAAATAATCTTCGAAAATCGTTAAGATAAAAATAAAATTTCAATATACCCTCTCTAATAATTTCCAGCTGTTCCTATCTTCTCTCGCCATTATTAATATAGTTTCTAAAGGAAATACCAATCAATTGATGCAATTCCTACATATGTATCAAATATTATTTTCTCCGATTTAATTTAAGATTTATTTAATTTTATAATTTCGTTTTAAAAAATTTTTATAGTATTTTAATAGATAAATAATAATTTTAATCTTAGGAATCTATAGAATTAAAAGTGAAATAATTTTTAAAAAGATTATTTTTAAAAATAACTATAATGATTTTAATCTGTTCAATAAGAAAATAATTCCTAGTGATATCACATATATTTAGAACTATTTTTTCCGATTAAAAGTAAAATTATTATTTTGATAATTATAAATATATATATAATCTACTAAGGAGTAACATTAAATATCATTAAATACCATAAACATAAAAAATTAAAAAAAACATGAAATAAAAAATTTTATACATTCTAAAACAAAATTTACAATTGGTTAGAATTTTATTTCGAATGAAACGATTCTACTTCGAAATTGAAATAAGCCCCGTGATAATATTCCGTTGGACAGAGCTATATATTCTTGTATTCCACGCTCGTTCTTGCTCACACGTCACCGACTCTTAAATTCCGGTTAACCGTCTAGTGGAAAATGCGCGATAACGATAACATCTTTTCGCCTGGAGATTTCTACTCTATATACTCGTGTTCTTCAACTATGTACGATTAATTGTCCATGATGTTTCGCATTAGAGCAAAGTGTCCATGTTCCTGCTGGTTACCCACTCAAAATGATTGTAGATTCCTTCAGTTTCTACAAGAAAGGACTATTAATTATACGAAAGATGTGGCACAATGACCAGGTCTGGAATTCGAACCTACCAATTATCCTCGAACGCTCGTCTTCTCTTCTAATGATGGGTACGTTTACAAACGAATAGCTTCTCAGAAAACAGATAAGCCCTTAAGACTCGAGAGTAGCCTATCTACATTTGTACATTAAACTAGTCGCAACTTTTCGTTATCTTCCAAATAACCAAATAAATCACTATTCGATTTCCTTTTTAATGAAGACATAAACCGTAAAATTAGCTCTTTTTTTCTTTGTAGCTTCTCTACGAAAATAAAAATAAAAATAGTTTTAAGTTTAAAAATACATTAATTTAAAAGTTACCTAACCTAATCTAATCTAATTGATACATATATATATATATATAAATAATATATATAATAAATAATTAAAAAATGAATTAAACCAAAATGTTATGATTAATTTAATTATATAATTATTATTATGACAATACAATTATGTAATAATTATGATAAAATTATCGATAAAAAGTTGAAAAAAATGATCGTTAATTGCTAATTGATTAATGAAAATTTAATTGATAATCATTAATTTTGACTCTTATATAGCTCTTTTAAATAAGAATTATTAATGGAGAAAGATAATTTATTTATCGATATAAATAAAAAACAGAAAAATCGCTTTCCATGTTTCGAATCGAAGAATCGTCCATTAGTTTTAAATGAACCTTAGAGTTTAATGTTTTTTCACACATGTCGAAAAAATTACACGATATCATTCGTAATCGTCTCGATTATCGCTTTTTACGCGATTTTCGACGTACATCTTGTACATCTTCGTATAAGATACATCTTCTCCGGTCATCCTAACCTCATCTTCGTGGCCTACGATTATATATGGTATTCGAATAGACATATGTTGAAGGTTGGCAAAATTAAGGAAGAGTTATTTTCCTGAGAAAGAACCGGCCCAACTCGATTCGTGATAGCTCGACTGGATTTTTGGTCCAAACCATCGAGAGAAGCAAATTTTCGTTTTTTCTTTGGACCTGCCTTCGTTTATCTGCCGCTTGACGAATGAACATGCGAGGAACGCCACATACCTATTACAATAACCGGTGTACACGGTTCCGTTCAAGGTTGCAAGAACGAAGCAAGCACAAGATCATGCTGAAAACTCGGCATGTTACTTCGTTACCCTTTAATTGACAATGGAACTAACGCTGAAAATGTAATATAATCGCTTTACTTGAATTTAATACATATATATTATATATTATACAATTAATCTCAAAAGTATCCAACATCTCATTATTTATTATTATCTTTAACTTGTATACGAAATAGAAATTCAATTATAAATATTTTTTATTTAGTAAAATAATATAATATTAAAAATTCAATATTTTATAATTTAAAATTTTGTTTTATCTCGTATCATTTCAAAATTTTAAAATGAAAAAAATTGAATTTTTAACGTTAATTTCATTTTCTTAAAATGATATTTCACTGATAAAAAAAAATTGGTCTGTACATAACTTATAATGTTTTATATAAAATTTTAATGATTCAATTTGAATTGAATAGTTGAAATATATGAAAAGTTTGTTTTTTTTTTACTATTATTTTTTGTTTTATATAAAATATCTAATGTTACTAATTGTATATTCATCCATACAATTCTACATAAATTTTCGATCTTTTGTGCTAATATATTAAGAGTAAAACTCTCAAAAATTATTTTTCACTTTCGAGAAGTTCAATATTTCTCATAAATAAACATTGAAAGTGATTTTCCTACAATAAAATTACTTTTGAATAATAAAAACCACTATTGAAAAGTCATTCTCAACGCAGAATTCTCCAGCAAAGTAATATAGTTTTACTTTCAAATCTATTCACATTTTTCTTTGAACGTATTGAAAGTAAATGTCAATATAATGATTCATATCAAAATCGCAAGTCAGAATCAAAAAAACAATCTAATATACTGAAATATAATATATTTCTTAATATTATGTAATTTTTTTTATATCAGAATAATAATGAATTTTCTTCTAAAAATACGAATGAAAATTAAATGTAAATTCTACGAAATTCGAGGAGCTTACAATAACAACCGTTAGACTGTATATGCGAATCCATATTCACGTAACGGTGCGCGGTAAAATCGAAAAAGGATAAAGTGTAGACCGGCTACTACTTCGTTGAAGATAGTATAGCGTGGCTCATTGATTTCTCGGCAGACACGTTGAACGTCTCTTCTTCGAACTCTAGTAATTGATCACGGACCAATAGTGAGAGAAGATCTCCTACGAAAAAAGATCCATAATCCTATTTGATTAATTGTAAGGGGAGTCACGTCCAGTCGACACGAATGTCCGGGGAAAATAATTCAAGTTACTATGCGCGGATAAATCCAGGATTTAAATCGTGACTGCGTTACGATACCATCTTTCTAGTCATGCTAGTTGTGCACGTTTCGGCTTATTTGAAAATTAATGCCACTTTTGCGTTTCTTCGCTTTCTTACCATAGCCTTTCGCTTGATTATAAATACAGTAGCTCGAACCGGGTTTTATTTTAACTTACAAATATCTATTGCATCTAATATTATTTTCTTTCATTGTGAGAAAGAAATGCAGGAGATTTTTGTACATTATTTATATTTTTTGAAAAATTCTAAATTTTAGATTCAAAATATCAGGATCAAGTCTTTTTAAAAAATAATCATTGCAATTTATTGCTTTATCTTGTTTATGAAAATTTCTAAAAATTATATTGATTTTATCTTTATAAAATATAAAAGTTTATAAACGTAAGATTGAATTGGAAAGAAAATTTCAAGATATCTATTTTAGTATATCGATGCAAATGTAGTATGGTGCGAAGATAGTTAGCCGCAGATAAAAATCCTACGGAAGAACGCTCAATTTTATGGAACCTGTTCCCACCGTAGCTCCCTCAAACGGGTTTAGTTAGGTGCATACATTTCACGCTTGTATATGTGCACGATCGTCTTTAAAGATCGTAAATTAACGTTCCGTTCTTACGACTGTGAGGGACATCCAAAAATTCGTAAGTATCTTAATTATATTCCCGCACTAAATCCCACGACGATAACTTCAATATGTGTTTATTTCTTAATTTCATCAACGATCAACAACCGGGTTGAACTTTTCGATGCTATCTTCATATTTTAGAGTTTTTTTAGAAGTTAGTGTAATTTCCAAGCTCAATTGGAAAAAGTGATTGCAAATAAAAAAGATCGATCGATATTTAGTTTAGGTTAGGGTGACAAGATGAAAAGTTTGAAAGAGCAACTTCAATTTAAACGTAGCAAACTCCTTTACACAATCGAGACGAATCGACGAACCAAGTCGAGTTTACTCGAGCCACAATACAAGAAGAGAGGGTGAAAGAGAAAAGTCATCCTTCTCTCTTTCTCCCTCGCAATCAGGGGTGAGTGACTCACGTTCCGCAGCTTCGACGCCGACAGTCGGGACGCTTACCCTCCAAATATTGATTCGCCAGCTCAGAGAAACGAGGCTGCTAACCCTCCACGCATCGGCGTATCTAAATTTTTCTAACACCAGAGCATTTCTTGGCTTCTTATTCACCCTGGGTCTTCATCTACTCACATTACACATTTCTCCTCTTATCAAAAACGCTTCGATACATTCGATTTTCTATAATTTATTTTTGCGCTTCTCCATCGCGTGCCTATTGCGTATTTACGTACGTCAAAGTGCCAAGAAAGACCACTAGACGCCAATGTGTTAAATCGATCAAACGTTCATACATTATTGCGCGTCGAATATACGTAGTTAGAATACGAGAAGCGTTTGCAAAAATAATAAAAAAATACTACAGGCTAATTGTATGCGTAAATGTTAAGAATTTTCTACTACTAGATACATAGAAATACATAGATAGATCGCGCCTTTTCTATTCTCTCTTTTTCTCTTTTCCTTTCTCCCTGAACATGAATTTCGAAATAACAGAAACGACGTGAATTGCATTCTTATTAGAAAGAATTTTTTTTGAATTAAAAGAAAAAATTAAATGTAAAGAGTTAAAATAAGAATTGTGTGTGAAAAAAAATATTTTTATTTATCAAGACACAGAAAGAAGGATTCTAGGCAAAGGCAGAAAGTAATAATTTGTTATTTATCTCGTTATCCTACCAACTGATAAAGCGTTTTCCCGTGAGAATATGTCGATAGAAAAAATACCGGCACGTATATCTTTTGCTTCTGTGCACAGATAAAAAATGAAATGTCGACGAACATATCATTCAAAAAGGTCACTCACCGTCCCGCCAAGGTCGTCGCAGATTTATCACATTGCAAGTCAGACCCAATCTTGTCGATTTTTAATATTTCCCGACACTTTTTCCTTGCAAGCACGCGAAATTCGATGAGAAATGGATCTACACATACATACGTTGTGAAACACTGTGTCCCGAGATCACGAAGAACGACGTGCACGCACTTCAGCTGCTCTCGGCAGCGTCGCGACTACTACCAAACTACCATACACGCACGAACCAATCTTATGTGCGAACGTAGTAGAGGGCGACTACCTGCGACCGTGTATCTCGACATTGAGCGACGATCAAACGACCAAGATCTCCGTACCGACGTACTGATCCGCGGTTAAATGTTGTACATTTTTTTTTTCTACATTCTTCTTTACTCTGATTCAAAATTATCAAACTATTTTTGAAATCAGAACAAAAAAAGTTTTTTTTTTTTACTGAAGATCAAATAAAAAATAATAAAAATAATCGATATTATTATCTAAAAATCTTTTCATTCGTGACAAAACAAAAAATATATTATAATATTGTATATAATATTAATCGAGACAATAATTATTTATTATTAAATATAAATATTTTTAAAAAATAACATTTGAAATATAGTATACAATTAAATCTTTTAAATGTATTTATCTATAATGATTTTAATACATTGAAACTATGTAAAATGTTTAATGTATTTCAGCGAACATATTATACAATTGTATTCAACATACGTTTGAACTTTTATTAGTAAAGAATTGAAAATATAAAATGCATGGTATTATAAATACTTGTACGAAGCATGTACTTTCTAATTTCATAAAACTAAAGATATAGCTTGAAACATTATTATTAATACTACTAACCTCTTTCTCTTTCTATATTGATAATAATGTGTTTTAAATAGTAAAAATAAAATTCATTATACATAAAAAATTTAATTAAATTAAAATGTACGAGCACACACCTTGCTACTATCGATAGCGTTGACGACTGTTGCAACTCTCTCTTGCACGTGCGTGAAATACGTCTACAGTTAAATATTACATATATGTATGAATATCTTGATACAATCAACTTTTGTAATTTATATAAATATTTTCTAAATTAGTAAGACCTACCTATATCTAGTATTATTTTTGTAGATATTTTTCTTTGATATTTTATAATACATAATATAAATACTAATGAAATCAAATATAATGACAAGATATTTTTATTAATATTCGAATAAGTATATTAAGTCGGCGCGTCATTCGTCAAAAACGCCATCTAGATATTTTCAAAAGACATCATTTTGAACGTTCAATTGTAAACTTTTTTTTTAATTCTTTTTAATGTGATTTTATCTGAAGTATCGTAATATTTGATTTCTTTATGAAATTTATATAGTAATTGAAAAAGAGGTAAGAATATTATTATTATTTTTTAAATTTTATTTAAATCATTTTAATATTATTTGAAATTTTTCTATATTATTTTTAATATAATATAAAATTTGTAATGTACACAAATATTTTTATATTTATTCTATTTATAAAAAGATAACATAATATGGAAATAACTAAAACTGAATTAGAAGATTCTAAAATTAATCCTGAAGATGTTTGGAAAGAATTTAATTGTCCAAAATATGTTACCCATCATTGTTTTAAAAGTGAAAAATTACCAAAAGAAATATTTGATTTTCATAGACAATTAAAATTAGACACACATCGTATTCTTCAAAAATTAGATGAACTTATATCTGATCCTGTAACAAGTGATAGTGTACTTCGTATATGTAGACTTTTATTTGATTTTCTTAATGAAATAGGAAATGATGGTTATGTATCCTTTAATGAATATATTTATATTTATTTATATATATATGTTACTTATATATATATATTTTTTCTTCGTATGAAAATATTCATTTTCTTTATATATTTTTTTTCACATAAAAATATGTCTTTATCTATTTACAAGATTTCCTTATAAAGTTTTAGAAAATTAAAGATTTGCCATTGATAATAAAAGTAATAAAATTTTTGGCTGAAAATGTTAAAACTGTGAAAGAATATAAGTTACATCTTAATAGAATGTTGGAACTTTGTAATATTCCACCTTTATTAGAAAAATCATCTGATAATTTAATTGTTGATGACATAATGGAACACTATTTTACATTGTTAGGAGATCTTCTTATAATTTCGCCAACTGAACAGCAAATATTAAAGATTCATAAAATTCTTCATTCTTTGCTGTTAAAAACAAAAATAAAAAATATTGCTGCAGTAAAATTTGAATATTGTCGTAAAGCAATGGAAAAATCTCAATTGCCAATAATTATAGCTGAATTATTACGTGCTTCTTATTCAAAAATGTATGAAAAAATTTTACAATTAGTTTTCTTATTATCATCCATCTCTTATGAATGTTGTATGTATTAAGAAATTAATGTTTTAAATGAAAGATTTAGTTTTTAAAACTTTGAATTGATTATATTTTCTATTTTATGATCTTAAATAAAGGCTATAAAATGCTAGAAGCTAATATACTCAATACCATACTTATTAGAATGGATCTTCCTTTTGCAACTCAAGTACATTGTAAGCGTCCACCTGATATGTTATTAAGTGGAAATGAATACAGTGATGAAACAAATCTTTTGATAATAAACGTATTATGGAGCTTGATGAAATCTTTTTATAATGAAAAATCAATTAATTTAAAAAATTTAAAAAAGAATTTAATACCAACTCATTGTGCTTTATGGTAATATTTTCAAATACATTAATTTATGCATATTATATTATATTATAAAATTTATGTTATACAGGGGTCTATGTTATACATTTAAACGACAAATATATTATAGTAAATATAGATACTTTAATACAAAAATTAGAAATGAAATTGCTATGATTATTCTTATGATTTCAATTAATTTACCATCTTGGAATCTTGTTGGTAGTGGTATAGCTGATATTATTATTGAAATGTCAATTGGAATTGAAACTAATTCTGTTAGAATATTTTCAGAAATAATAACATTTGGCACTAGTATTGAAGATTTATATTTTGAAAAAATTATATTATTAATTACTACACATTTAGCAGAAGTTAATTCTTGTGTAATTATATTTTTAATATATTTTATGTACATAAAAAATTATAAGAAATATTTTAATATTATAATGTTTAATGTAAAACAATAGTTAATAAAAAAAGAAAAACTAATGCAAACTCTACTTCAAATTACTAATCCAAATATTAAAAAAATAAAAATCAAATGGAATCCATCTCAATTTTGGGATATATGGATGTATGCTATAAATGCTTTATCTGTATTAGCACCAAAAATGCCACAACAATTTATGGATTATAATGGTGGTATTAGGTAAATAAAATAGAAATTTATGTTTTATATAATATAAAATTTAAATATTTTTATAGATTGTGCATGATACTAGAATGGTCTTTAGACATAAAATTTGATATTAAAGTAGTAATGATTACTATAAAAACGATTTGTATAATTATTCTGAACAATAATAAAGATATATTAGAATATTTTCGACAATGTGGATATGTCTTCTTATTAATTAGTTAGTTTTTTGTTTATATATTATATTTATTATTAAAATTATGATTTTTCAATTACATACTAATTTGTTATGTATTATATTCTATAGAAATTATTCAATATATTTTGAAATTTGACAAAATTAGAATGCCAGAACAAAGAGTTTTAACATTGACACTATTATCAATTGAAAAACTTATGAAAAAACAGTTATTCTATCAAAAAATTTATGGAGAGTACAGTGTTACATTAAGTATGGAATTGTTATTTCGTTGTTTATATCAAAAAGATCAAGAATTTAAACTAGATCAACGGTAATATGTATTATAACGGTATTATATTAATAAGATTTAAAAGTTCAAATATTATTATATAAAAAATTTTATTAGTCTTTTGTTAGCAATAGGTTCATACATCTGGGAATGTATAGTATGGTGTCCTGAAAATCTTGAAAAATTTATTCATTATGGAGGAATATATATTATCCTTGATATTATAGAAATTGTTCCATATTGTTCTCATTGTTTGTTTCTTGCTCTTTTTACTGATATGTGTGATAATTTTTTTTGTGGACCATTTGTATGTACATGGAGAGGTATTAATAAAAACACAGGATTAATGTCTTTGCTAGCAAAAATATGGAGAGAAGAAGAAATAAGGATTAAAATTAAAAAAAATATAGATGGTATTATCAAAGTCAAATAATAAGATAATTTTAATTCATAATACATATAATACATATAATACAATAATACAACATGCTTGTTTTCTGTTTAGATGAAGAATTGATTCATATGAATCAGAAACAGTGGTTTGATAGTTATTACACAAGATTAGCTAAAGATAGTAGTCCAGCAATAATTGATATGATTGGTTCAGTTAGATCAAAAATATATAGTATTTACAAGATAATAGAAAGAGATAATGAACGATATTTAATGGCCAAGGAGCATTATAAAATATTAAATGATGATCTTTCATTAGAAGATAAAGTAAGTTATACAAATATTCAGTTTTATATTATACAACTTATATTTAATATTTATGATTTAATATTTTTACAGATTACAATATCTACTATAAATATGTATTTTGCATTAAAATTAGGTCAAGTATGGGTAGAGATTGCTAAATTTTTTGAACAAAGTGGTATTACTCCTCTTGGTATGGATGGTCAAGCAATTTTTTTAATAACTCAACGTTATTATATGTGGACTGAAATGACAAAAGAAAGACAAATTAGAATATTACAATCTTTAGACAAACAAAAAGATATAGAAGAGAAAGATGAATATGCAAGAATTCGCAATTCTAAGCTAATTATAGCATTAGATGCATTTGATGAATTAGATTATATATACAGAACAACAAAGAGATCAAATATGTTAAAGAAAAAACATGAACAAATAAAACAAGTTAATTTAGCTTTAAAGTTTCCAGATGATTCAGATGATGCACATTGTCATAGGACATTCCAAGATAAAATCATGGTTACGGTAAACATGATATATAATTTATTTAATTTTTATTTTTTTATTTTTAAAAAAAATTATGTTTTTACATTTAAATTTTATTTCTTTTAACTCTTCATATAGGCTATATTTAATCAACATCAAATAATAAGCAGTGGTTTGAAATTAGATACAAATTTAAGTCAAATAAAATTGAAACTTATTCCTATTTCTCCTTGTGATAGTTATATTTCTGATGAAACATATTCTGAATTATCTTCTACATCAAGTACCTGTTTTTCTAATATAAAAAAATTTAAAGAAGATGAATTATTGCTATAAAAATGATAAAGAATAAATTTTATTTTAATAAAAAATGCATTATCTTTAAAAGATACAGAATTCTTTATTGCCGACGTTTTTATAACAATTTTTTCAAAACATTTAATATAATAGAGAATTAATTGGTTAAATTATACATTACTGAATCATTTTTTTTCAACTTTTGTATACAAATTATAATTTTAATATTAGAAATTCGTGAAATTAAAACTTATAAATAAAAAATATAGTATTTTATCTTTATATGTACTCAATATTTTTCATGCTTTGTCTAAATGAATATTAGATTATGTTTATGGTAAAAATAATAAATATTTTATTATTATTATTATTATTATTATTATTATTATTATTATTATTATTATTATTATTATTGTTCTTTAAATTATATTTGAATATGAATATTCCACTTAAATGATCATGTATATAGTCATTTTTATTTATACTTGCCGTTATCAAATGTTGGTAAAAATGGTAACACAATCAGAAAATATCAATGATGTTATTATGATTTAAATAGTGATATAATGCGCTTTTTTGATTAGATTTCAATAGAATCATAATGGCAAATTATCTGTAAATTAAATGTTGCAACTTTATTTTTTCATAACTTTTCCTATGAATTCCTAGAAGTTAAAATTATGATTTTTATAATTTATATATTAAAAAAGGTAAAAAAAAAATGGTCTGAAATAAAATTCAATCAATTTTTTATTTTATTAAATCGACATAAAAGAATTTATTTCATTTATGTATATTTTTGTTTTTTCTATTGCCAAATTAAATATTTTTTAATTAAATATTAATTTTATAATAAATTATTATTTAATTATTATTTTAATAAATCGATAAAGAAATAGAGTTTTCTCAATTATATTATCATTTGAAACATGGAGAAAAATATTGAAATATTTAATTTGAGAATTAGCAATGCTATGATTGGTTCTACCATTATCTGGATTCTAGATTCTTTATTATCTAGATAATGTAACGGAAACATTGGCAGGAGAGCGAATGAAGAATGCAGCGGTAAGCCAG
Organism: Apis cerana; assembly: GCF_029169275.1. Lineage (NCBI taxonomy): Eukaryota > Metazoa > Arthropoda > Insecta > Hymenoptera > Apidae > Apis > Apis cerana. The sequence goes on along the minus strand of NC_083867.1, from coordinate 3,300,463 downwards.
TAAGAGCCAACATGCCGTTCCCGCCGCAAGCAATTGTCGTCGTTATTTTCGTCTATCCAATACCGGTTTAAAGAAGTATCGGTTGCCTGTCTCGCCTTCTCGCATACAGTTCACGTTTGTTCGTGAAAGGAACGCAAATTATCGTACAAATCCTGTGTTTACATTAAAATAATTGTGCCACACAAAATTGTTTTTGATTAGGGTAGGTTTCATATTTAAGTCTCATTTGTGAAAATCGTGGTGGATTTTTATCTAAGACGAAAGCCGTATTGTCAATTATAACTTCTCGAAAGTTTAAATATTTTTCTTTCCTTAGCGTTCGCCGTTTTATTTATCGCTATCTTTGTCTATCATTTTTCCTTTCATCTCTGTCATTTTCCATATCCCCTCTTTTTATTCATCCCTTCGTCATCGTCGGTCGCGAAAGGCAGACATACGAAGCGCACGGATTTATATTCGTGTAGCACAAGAGAATTTAGCTGCTTCGTAAATATGGCGTGTGAACCGTGGTGCTTTAACCGTGGCTGTGACGAAGCTCCTCAACGATGGCTGTACATCCTGTTGCTGACTTTCTACGTACTCGGGCATCTTGGTTCAAGTTTTGCAGACAACTTAAGTGAGTGTTAAGTTTTTTCAACTTGTTGCATTTATTCTTTCTTTTTCTTAGCTCACTTTTGAAAAAGAATGTTTTTTATAGATATAACATAATTAAAAGATATCAATTTTGTAGCTGAGAAAGATACTTAGATTAAAATCAAATAAAAAAGAAAAAATCGAAAAAAAAGGAAAAAATTTTTTCGTTGAAAGTATTAGAAAACAAACGTATATTTCTTTTACGCGCATTACTACGCAATTTCACTAAACATGACTGTTCCTTTTAAAGAAACTTTCCTCATTTTCGTTTTTTCATTATTTAATTTTAATAACTAATCAAATTTTAATCTAACAATTTTCAAATTACAAATTTTTATTATTATTAAAAAATAATTTTTATTTTTAATTTTTAATGTTTATTTTAAATTGATTTCTCTTTTTTTTTATTTAGAATTATTTTATTTTCTCATGTTTGTATTTTATGATAAATATTATCTCTAAATAATTAAATAAGATTAAAATTAGTATATATCATTAATGAGATTATATAATTAATATAATGTCGTTCGAAATACAAAAGGAAATAATATTAATTTAAATATTTTCTTGGACCAATAGAAGTATGTTTAAAAACATACATGAAGAAATACGATATAATATTTGGAATATTTATTTTTTTCTGCTTATGTTATTTAAAATCATTTCATCGACTATGATAATAATTTTTTGTTAATTTTTCTTGATATGTATATAACGCTATCATTATGTGCAAATTAAGTGGCATTTATAAATTGCAATAATATAATAATAGCAAATAATTAGCAAAAGCATAATCATTTATTGTTTGATTAAATGATTTATCGTAGAAGAAAAGATAAGTTTTCTAGGCCTAGCTTATGTCGAAGAGGAATATAATCATTTACTGTTTTATTAAATGATATATCGTAAAGGAAAAGATTTCTAAGTCTCGATTTATAAAGAATAGAAAAAAAGAAAAAAAAAACATATGCAATATACAATTTTCTATGCCCGTATCGTGGATGATAATTGAAATAATTTTGAAATGACAGATTGAAAGGTTATCGAAGTTGGTTATGATATTTTTAAATTTTACTGGCATAATTGATTTTGCGAATAATTTTATATTGAATGTCAGTTGTTTGTGCAAATTTAATCTGTTACGCTAAAATTTTTCTGTATTTTTCATTTTGTTTATTATTATTCTGTTAGAGCAAATTATCGAATCATATTTTATTTTCTTTTTGCATTTAATCTTCGATCCATGTCACAATGTATTTCACAAGTAGTTTTTTAATGAAATCATATATATTAAAAAATTATATAAAAAGTTATTTATGACAGTGATAACTATATATAAGTGGCCGATCCTAGGTCATTTATGATGTGGCATGATATATTTTAAGTTTCTCTATCAAAATTATATGTTAAAAAAATTACACAAAAAATGATTCTTATAACTTAAAAAAAAAATAAAAAAAATTTTTAAAGATAATTATTCTTTAATAATATTCTCTAATATTTTCAAGATTGATCGTTCAAGAATTAATCTTTTTTAATAAACTTCCATATTTTTTTTTCTTTTTTTTCAATTGAATGAGTTTTCATTGATATTTTATGAATCATATTTTATAATTAGCATAATGTAGATATATGATGAACGCAATAATTTTTTTTTTTTTTATTTTTACAAGAAAGCATTTTATCCCTTTTTTATACATTGTTTATATTATTTAACCGCAATATGTTACACATTAATTTTGTTAAATCATAAAACCAATATACATAATATGTTGTAATACGAAAGTCATTGAAATCAGACAATATTTCTTACTTTTTTTAATAATTTCAATAAATTGTTCTATCTTATGTGTGCAATTATAATTAGATAGCCAAGACATCGTGTCTTTTCTTTATTTCTTTTTCTTATATATTGTGATAATGTTTTCATGATATTCTTTCATGCATAATTCTACCTGTAATAGTCGCATTAGCAAATATTAATTATTTCTTCGTCTTATCAAATATCATATTAAAGTGTTATTAGTTATTTAATCTTGTTTACATCTTAAAATTAGATTTAGTGCAAATTATAATTACAGTCTATTCGAAAAAATCAATAAATTATTGTATAATCAACATTATTTACATTTCTTATTCAAGCAATAAAATATTATGTATTTATAAAATATTATGTCTTTCTTAACAGTAGAAGTCAATAAAAAATTAAATTTTTAAGTAATGTATAAACATTGTAGAATAAATGTTTATACAAATTTATCTTTCAACTTTCAACTAAAGATCAACAAAGTCATAGTAAAAATTTAATATTTTCGCTTAAAAAGCAAAAATCTCTTTCAATTTTTTCTCTTATTTTTCGATGTAGTTATTAAATAAAATATTATTGATATTTATGGCATTAATCATTATCATATACAATTAATAACGAAATTAATAATAAAATAACAAAAAAAATAAACCAATTTCAAAATAATCAATCACAGCAAAAATGATTTTAAATTTTTGATTGATAATATATAGTGTATATGAGATAACTAAAAATCATGAGGAATCTATTTCTTAAAGTGGAATCATATGATTTACATATTTGTGATATATTAACATAATAATAATGGTAACTTGATTTATTGATATTATTTTTTTATGATCTAATTCTCGAAAATTCTCGGAACTCTTGTCAAAATAAAAAGTTAGCATATACACAAGTGACGGTAGTATAGTTTGTTTCAAGTGGTTTCACAGCGACAATCAATGACAGGGTCGTTATACGGTCCTCGATTGGAACGAAGTAGTGGAGAAGGCGTGACGAGTGAATACTCCCATGAAACAAGTCGAAATTGTCAACACAAAGAACTGCAAAATATGAACAATCCTCTTAGTGAAGATAGAAAAGCAGGATTGCACTTTCCAAGCAACCCACTCTTCTCTCGATCAGGCAGCGCACGCACGTTCTTTTCAAGGCTATAGGGAACAATTAAGCGACAGTGGGACCCTCTACATCAATGTGTTACTGTTCTACTGGTGAAAAAAGACATTCGTTTTATTTCAATTGGCTATAATTGTATGTATAATGCATAAATTCGAAAGGAATAATGATCATTATCGTAGAGTTTTAATCATAATTGTTCTTTCGATCATATCACATTGCTCTATTTATATCGATTTAATTAAAAGAATTTTGAAGAATTTAATCGTGATTAGTCCAAAAAAATCGTATCGTTTACATTAATATGTTGTTTAATATCGTTGTTTTGTACTTAATATTTATTTATTTTATCAAATATATTTAATAAAAATATAAATATAAATCAATTAACTAAAATCTGCTATCATATAGCATATATTTGCATATTTTTATAAGTTAGATTTTTTTTGATAATTATATTTTATGAGATCATAAATATTATAACATTAATATAACCAATTTAATTTTTTAAAAATATTATTAATTTATGTCTTTTTCGTGTCATCTTTTTTGTGTGTTTATTTTTTCTTTTGTGAATTTTTTGAATTTTTTTGGAATTGAATTTATTATATTTTTTTTTATTTTTATGTATATTTGTCGCATGTATTGTGACATATTTTTCGTTACACGGAAAGTTCAATGTTTTATTCGAATTAGTTTTTTGGATTAACATTTTTCATCGCGTTCGAAATAGGAAACTTTGATATTATAATATTAAAATATATATATATAAAATATATAAATCTTTCGACATTATGCAATATATACAATTACATTTTATTTATACAAGGAATTACAAAAATTCATCCTTTAACCTTCGATTATAAATTTAAATTAAATTTAATGTTCTATATTTATTATAGATATACATAAAATATTTTTCAATATATTGAAATATATTATGTATAAATGCCAAAAATAAATAATATTTACCTTATTACAAACCATTGTTTAAATATTAAAAGAAATTTCGAAAAATATAAATTTTATAAAAATATTTGGATACGTAACAAATTTAAATTAAGAAATTATAATAATAATAATTTTATACGAAAGCAGCATGTTTTTTTAAACAATAATCAAATAATACTAAATTTTTATTACTTTAGTTTTTTTAAAATTCTTAAATGCCTTTGGAACATAAAATTTATTTTTCTTTAATATTTTTTTAACAATCAAGAAATACAATTTATTTAATGAAGAAATAATAAATGTCAATTTCACTTTTGCTTTGAATTTTTATCGTTTGATATAAAAAACGAATTTTCTGAAATATTTAAGGAAATAAAAATTTAGACACAGCTTTCGGTGATTTTTTTTTAAGGATTAATTGTAATTTGAAACTAGAATAAATTTAAGAATTAAGTTATTATCGGAATCACAAAATGTTTGAGAAATATTCGATATTTATAAAAATAGATCTTTATGAAATTATAAATTATTTCTTATCTGTTGTTTTAAGTACAGAAAGATAAGGAAGTGCGGTTATTTGATAATGCGTTGTAAAAAAATTTTGAGACACGCATTGCTCGAGAATTATTTATCACGAATAAATTAAAATATTTTTCTGAACTACACCGAAAAAAAACGTACATCATGTATCAAAAGTTGAAAGAATATCGGTAGAGAGAACACGTTCAAGGGCGGAGACACGTAATAGCGGAAAAAATAAAAAGAAGGAGAAAGCGCGAAAAGAAAGAAGGAAAGAAGGATTCAAGCTAGTTTCGTGGTCGTGAGCAACTGCTCTGTGCGCGCATAGGAAAGCACGTGTGTGCTGGCGCGGTACTTTTTTTGTCATTGGTAGCACAAGCAAAGTAAGAGTGTATATTCACGAAGCGACACGAAGATGCGTACACGCGCCCGCACGTATCCGGTTTCTGCGACGTATATCGCGTTCAATATGTCTGTAACACGACATAATCCTATATCGTGTTCCTCGACGATCGGTGCAACGCACGTTACGAATACCCACAATAGACGGTCTTTTAAGCTGCTTCCTTCGGTAAATCTACACCTTCGCCACATGCCGCCACCTCCGTGGAATTGAACGGAAACACATTTTGCCGCGACACTTGGTAACTTTTATTTTTTCGAAATACAGATTTTTCGTATTTAAGCATCTTTAAAATAATAAAAATTATTTGAAAATTAAACATTTTAAATATCGATTATCGATAAGTTATCGATATTTCATTGGTATTTAACGATATATTCTATTTGCCTTAACGATATTTTAATATTTATATATTATTATTAATGTAATTTAATCAATATAATACAATCGAGAAAATTTATCGAAAATTATATTTTTATTTAAAATATGATTGATTGAAGAAAGAATTCGTTTCACATAAGTTTGAAGAGGATAGCAAAAATATTGGGGAAAAATCGAGTTCGTTAAGGAGAAATTTCGAAGAAGGCTCAGCATCCGAAGCGAATTTTATATTTTATATTAATTCTTCCTTTCACGGATGGCCCTTCTGATTATACTTGATTGGATCGTGTCTTGCATACTTGTCTCTTCTATATTAGTGCAAATAATGGATCAACCACATTGTGGATAAGTATAGTATTAAGTATCATGCTTAATCATCCCTCTTGCGATCTCGCGATCGCGTAACATCTGTTATGACTAAGTAATCCGACGTTGACCTCGTTTCATGCACAATTAAATATAAACGAAATTAATAAATCGCTCGTAGATAATTTCAAGAGTAATTCAAAGAAGAAAGATAATTATTTATTGCCGTTTCTATTATAATTTCCCGATAGTAATTTCGAGATAGAAAATCTTTTTTTCGCCGATTAATTGAAAAACATTTGATTCCGCAATTATTCACAGAGATTTAACTAAAGTCAACGATGGAATGAAATTGCACGATACTTTGAACAAAGTCTTTCAAGTTATGGGTTACGTTATAGCTAACTGTATCTCGAAAAAATTGATATCTTCGTAAATTATATCGATCATATTTTTTTTTTATTCTACTTTGTTTTTTCACAGTAGCGAAATTTTTTTTCAATCGACAGAATATTTTTTAAATTAAATCTGTAAAGTGTAGCTTCGCTATATTTCAAGTTCGTTGCATTTTAAATGTAGTAGAAAAAGAAAGTGCGAGGGAAATAAGCTCTGTCAAATGATATGTTAGAGGGCTTCTCTTACCGGAAGTTTATTGTCTTGCGTTCCGTTTTTATGACATACAAAATATTTTAATCAATGGGTTTTTGGATGCCATTTTTTCATCTTTCATTAAAAACATTTTGAAATCTTCGAAATAAAAAAAATTTTGAACTTTAAAATTTTTTGAATAGAAATTTGAATAGCTTGAAAATCTTTGCACTTGATATAATTTTTTATTGTCTTATAATAAAATTTTTCTCGAATATTTTTCTCCATTATTTTTTTTATAAAATAAATATTTAATGATAAATAATTAATTGTATTGATAATTCAAATGAATTTATATTTACATTTTAATCGATGATTTTAATAATTCAATATATACAGAAAAATAAAAAATAATCTCATTTTTTGTAAATTAAGAGATATATTGTTATTATATTATATTATTGTTACTATAACTATAGGTTAACTATAAATGATTTTACATATAGAAAATAAACTTTTTTTTTCTTTTAAAAAATATCAAATTCTGAATTTTGAGATTTTCGAGACATCACAAAATTTCATGAATTTCATAAAAATCATATTTCGATTTATTTTTAATCTAGATTATTGCATCCGAAATCAAAAATGGAGTTGTTATTTGAGATTTATTCATTATTATTTATATAATTAAAAAAATTTATTTATTCATTTTGTTATCTTATTTTTATATAAATTTTAATTCAGTGAGATTTACTTATTTATATACGATTTTAACCGTTTGCGAATGAAAGCGAACAATCTTGCGAGAAAACAGGTGATAAAAATACACGAACATAAATGGAAGGTTAAATCAAGGCTACGAATACATATGTTCGTGCTCTCGATAAAGATTATGCGTTCTATATGCGTGACATACATTCCAATACGTTTGTCGTAATCCCCTATGCTCTACAACGGTTTACAATCATTGTTCCAACTGCATTGGTATCAATGTTTTTCATGTTTCATTCCAACAAGCTATTGAACGCATTCAGTTCTCCAGTGAATTATTTTTAATATTTTCACAAGTTACGCTTAATCATTATACAGATGCACGAAGAAATAATATCGTAATCGTGAATTGAAATAAGAAATAAATTAAAATTCAGAGATATGTCGATGGCTTGCAAATATTATACTTTGTAACGTGGGAAAGAATATTATATTTTGTAATTAAAATAAATTGCTTCGTATTCATTATTTTATATAAATATTTAATTAGTAATATTTAATAAAAAAAGATACTATTATATATTTTTATAGAATAACTAATCTATAGTAATAAGAATAATTTAATTAAAAATTTTGATAATTTCATTATTTAAAAAAGTTGATCTTTTTACTTGCCTAATTTTTTATTTATTGTACGTAGATATATGTTTATCCAATTAGATATTCAATAGAATATATAAAGTAGATATAAATTTTATACAGCGAAAAAAACAATCAAAAATTATTTATGATATAAAAATTCAAATTTCACAAAAAAATATATATATATATATATTTGTGCATTGATATTTGACTTTCGTTTCTTAAAAATCGTTTCTCTTTGTCCGTGAAACAGAGCGTGTAATTTATTAACCTTCTATGCTAAGAGAGACTTGGGAAAGTCAAAAATAATTCCAATCTTGTATTTTAATTATTATTACGTATAAAATAATTGTTAAAATTAAAATTTACTAACCATGAAAATGTGCACTTCCTTCGTCCTATTTGTATTAAAAGTCTCGAAAATTTTGATCGTAAAAAATTCTTGTTTCGAATTTATTTAATAATTTAATCATACTCTCGAAGGATGAAAAAGCATACCCTTTTCGTTCAACTCAACTTATTGTAACGCGGTTCTAATCAGTTGATACGCGCTCGGTAATCAACGTAAGTGATATTCACGTTGATCACGTTGGTGTGTCACTTCATCGATCTCGTTAGTGACAAAAGGCTTTGTCGAATGGAATTCAAATGGAGTTTACTTGTATACCTACATACAAATACTTCCATTCGATTGTGACTGTATTTTGCAGCACGAGTCAACTGCATTTAGAGGAGGAAGTTCGTATTAGTTCATTGCAAGTAATATCTACAACAAATCTATTGCATTTATTTGTTTGGCAAATTTATTTGGGAACATTCTTAAACATTTTATCACGTATTTTATAATTTCAAAAGATTTGAGATTAAATTTTTGTTGTTATCTTGACAAAAATATTAATTTTTTGATACGATATCTATATTTATTTTAACTTATTTACTTTTTTTGTCGAACGTAGGAAAGAATATCGAGCGAAAGAGAAAGGGAAATGAGAGCTGGAAAAAAAAATATTTTTTCAAAATTATTGCATTGTTAATTTTTAAAATTTAGATAGATTTGTAAAAATCTGAGACGTATTTAAAAAAAATAAAAAAAAATTAGAGTAAAATAGTCAAAATTGGAAAAATGTAATCTCTTTTAATTCAATCTAATTTAAAAGTGAAATTAATGATAACGTGATTTTTATAAATATTTCAGAGAAAAATTTTTTTCGTTTACTCTTTCATTTCTTTTTCCATCTTATTGAACGTAATAACAACTAGATAATATCGTTTTGGTCCATTTATCTATTTCACTTTCACCGCTTTCACTGTGACAAATTGTATTTTTTTATTGAAAAATTAAATGCTCGATACTCGGATTCCCTTTTGTTGCGTGGTTATTTTTCACTTGACAGCGTTGCCGTGCTCAAGAATCGATTTCAATCGGAAATAGATATCGCAACAGTAACTGGTATAAAATTTCAACGTAAGTGAAATGTTAGAAAGCGGTAGCCCTTAATATAGAAAAGAAAAGGAAGATTACAAATAGTCCAGGTGTTTTGTTAATTTTATCTCTTGAACGTAGTTTTTTTTTTTTAATGTTAAATTTAATCTCGCGTCAAATTTTACTCAAACTTTAACCTAATCTTGAATCTTCCTATTATATTCGAATCTATATAATTCGAATAATGATATATCGTTTCGATAAATTCCTTTTATTTTTAGATTACTATAAACTTTTTATTCTGACCTCTTATTTATTCTAGATTGGAAATTTTATAATAACGTAATCTCTTATTTATATTTATATTTATATTATATTATGTAAATTATGAAATCAGATTTCTTTGGTTTCTTTATATTATATAAAATCTGTTACAATATATATATATTATAAATTCATTCGGATTTAAAAAAAAAATATTTTTAAATATTGATAAGTGCAATTATGCGATAATTAAACAGATAGAAAATATAGTAAAATATAGAAATGATAAGAAAAATAACAGTGTTCTATTGTATTGTTTGAAAGATTTACGTTTCCTTGATATACAATATATATATATATAAAATATACGAAATATAAATTAAACAATTAAACATCTATTATACTCGGTTAATTATAATTTAATGCTTCAAGCGGAGCGATTAAGTCGTTCTTTAATCCAACATTGTTAACACACAATATGTACATATTTGTTACATAAAATATTCACATGAAATATGTAAAACATATATAGTATCAAAAACATTTATATGTTTCATATAAATTTTTATTTTCGTATAAAAATTTGCAATCTATTATTTATTGCGATATTTTTTATAAATAAAAGAAAAGAATTAAAAAAAAAATAAATAATCTCGAAATAAATAAATTTCTTAATTGATAAAATAATTTTTCTTTTTTTCCACTTGTACTACTGTTGTAAAAAATAAAAAAAAGTACGATAAATTACTATAATTACAAGAGATTGCTCGTAGAATAAGGTGAAATACAATTCCAAAGACTTGAGGACAATTAGCATTAATTAAGTGCCTATTAAAGAGATTATCATTTCGTATTATCTTGTCTGATCGATGATATTATCATTATTATCATTAGCATGGTGATTTTAATTCGTATATTTGCTAAATACGAATACAGGCGTAACGTTGTACAATATACTATAAACATTAGCTGTTTTATCATCTATAGATAACTGAATTTGTTCTTGTTATTTTTATATATATATATCGATCAACCGCTCGAATAATTGATGAAGGCATTTCATATTTCATGTTTGTTTTGACGTTCAGTTGGAATGCAATTAATACAATTAGCTACTATGACTAATTGATATATAATTTTAAGCAATCTTATATGACGACCTTCACGATATAACAACCTAAATTAGAATGATTTATAATTAATGATAATAACAATTAATAATTATTATACTAATATTATTATATTATTATATTATATAATTAATATTATAATATTAATATTATAATTAAATCACTATAATAAAGAGATAGTATCGTAATCGTATATATCATATTATCATATATTATAATTTTTTAAATTAATTTTCCGAGTTGAAATATACAAAATATAAAGATAATTTTTTCGTAAAATTTGAAATAAATTCATCAAAATTCGTTAAAAATCCTATCGAACATCAAGAAATTTCTACCAATTGACACCTATAACAATTTTAGATTAATAATAGAATTAAAAGAAAATTCAATAAAAATAAAATCACATTTTTAAATAATAGAAACAATGGAGAATAGAAAATATGTAGAAATAGGTTTTACATTATTTGAAAATCACACGTATTTATCATACTCGTAGTTGCCAATCAATACATTAAGAGAATATCGCTCGTTACCGCGAGCTATGTCCTTGTATTTACGTAAGTATCGTACGAGCAGATATTACGCAAAGGACTTAATTACAAGTTCGAATTATTAAAATTCCTTTTATAAATATTTAAATATAAAATAAAATATGTTAAAAATTGCTAATAATTTTATTTTCTATTATCTGTTAAACCAATCTTTTCGTTTAATCATCCTACTCTTGTTACGTTTGTATCTAATTCTAATTTAATCTTTAATGCGAAGAACATGTACGAATACGAATATTTTCTTAAACGAAGGAACTCGAAAATTCTCCGTATAGTGAAGTTTTTATAAAAAGAACTTGAAACACGATATCCAATCGCCACACGATCGAAGCCACACGTTCGAGAGTTTCTGTGTTTTTATTAGGAGACTGTTTTAGTGCGATCGACGAGACATGGCTAGCATGGCATGAATTGCAAATTAGTTTCCTTTGTGCAACAACGAACGAACAGCACAGTAAAGTTCTTTGATTACTATGCGCGTAGAGAAGAAACTTCTTGCAATTTATTGACTCGCCTTGAGTTTTGTGTTCGACTATATTCCGATTCAAAGTATTACGCCAAAGTATTCTAACCTAATCTTTTCTGGCAAAACTTCGAATTTACACGGAATATTATTTTCAAGTTTGTATTCTAACTCAAAGATGAAATTCTCGTTTTGTCTCTGAATTTAGTCATAATTATTGAAACACTTGCCCGAAGGAAACTTTCGCTAAGTTGCGTCAACAGGTGAATTAGTCGGCATCGAACCGGAAATTTCATTTAATCTATAAAGAATAAACTTGGCGGAAAAGTTGCAGAATATTCTATATCGATCTACCATGCAGATTTAAGTATCACCAGATTTTTAACTTTTAACTTTGTTTTATCTCTTATATATAATTATATGTAATTGAGCGTAAAAAATACTTATTAATCTTTGGAATATTTTATGAAAAATTATGTGTCAGTAAAGTAACAAAAGATATCAATTTTTGACATATTTAATAATATTTCATTTTATGATAATGAATAGTTTAAAATTCGAAAAATGAACTATGAAATTATATATTTACTTACGTGACAAATGCTTTTGACAGAAAAATTCTCTTAAAATTATATTAAAAGATATACTTAGTATGCGAAATATTTTTGCAATCAATATTGATTTAAATTTTGAATACATACATTCATACATATATATATTTATACATCGGTCAAAAATTTATAATCAGTAATAGATTTCAAAAAATTTAAAATAAAAATGAAATAAAATTATAAGGAAAAGTTAGGTTAAGATTTCATTTTCCAAAGGAAAATTTTTTAAAGAAAAATCTATCAAAATATATAAATCATATTACTATTAATATTTGTAGCACTCACTCATTTTGAATTAATAATAATTTGAAAAAGATTCAATGTAAAAAGAAAAAAAAGTGATTTTTAGTTTACGTAATATGTTCGTATATTTAATATCTAATTATCGATTTATTATACAGATGAAAATTTACAGAATAAAATTAAATAAATTTTATATTGGTTGAATATTAAATAGCGAGGTAAGATCAGACGTCGGCAATCGTACTGAGACTACAAAATGAACTCGAAGTCTTGTTTCTTTCACTGCTCGCATACCGAGAAGAACAATGGCCGCTTTCACCGAAAACCACGACACACGAGCCTCGAGGTCTTTGGCTCTACTTCTGTTTCTTTTCGTCGAAATCTTACTTTGTTCAATCTTTTATTTCTTATCTCTTTTTCAAATATCACAAGACTAAATTGTTTGATAAAAGCTGATTAAATAACAAATATATATTTTGTATATTTTTCTTTTACAAATGATCTACTTAAACTGCCATTGGTAAATATTCGCAAACGAATCGTTATTTGATTCGCTGACTTGAAAATTTTTTTATCGAATTTCCGACATAATTCAACGCATAATTTATATTGTTTTTTTTTAAATTTTTTTTAAATTTTTTAATTTCTAAAGATTAAAATTGATTAGATATATTTAAAACTTTTATAAATAGTAATTGTAAAAGAATTTCGTATAAGTATTCATCAGCTAAATATATATCACAATTTTTTCGAAATTTCATCTAGAAATTCATCGAAGAAATTCACTTTCTTGAACAGAATGGTCTTAATAATAATTAGCATATTTCTTATTTTTAACTTGCTATATCTAACGACAAAACTTATTAAATATATTTGTTATAACAATCAAGATGATTAATTTTTCGTGTATAAATCATTGGAAATCATTCCTGAGAAGAATTTTCCTTGAACCCAATGAAATGAATAATATTACATCGAAAACGATATAACGTAGATTGGTCAAATATTTGGAGGTTATATTTCTCGATGTTCGTTTTTTACTTATTATCATTCTCCATGATCATCATAGTCAGCAAAAATTAAAATTTTATATCTTTTGCAGAAATATTCCACCGTTCTGACACGCAATGAAACACGATTTTCTCTTTAGATGATATTTTTCGATATATAACATCTATTTATATGAACCTATTAGATCTGTCGAAATTAACCAATCAGATTAACGCATTCCGATTGTTCGCGGCCAATCTCGAGTTGGAAGTTTATAACGAATTAATATTATAGAATTTATAGATGAACTTTCAACACGTAAATTGCTTTGTGACCGCGGATCCCGCGACCGCTTTTCATAGTCGTAAATCAACCAGCTATTTTCCTATAAGCGCCAGTTATGAACGACTACATTGTGCAACAAGAGGCGGTACGAGGACATCGCGAACATGTTTAAACGACTCGGCCTTTGATAGGAGCGCCAGCAATTATGCTATATAACGTGAACGAATTGACGCGCTCGGTCAAGTCCTTTTATATAGGACAAAACGAACAGTAGAATGTGCGTGTTATTCGTACGATAATCGAACACGCGTCCAAGATCATTCGAGTGAAAAAATGCTTGCTTCTAAACCAGTGAATATTTTCATTTTGGATTCGGTGGAAATTTAATGTAACAGAGGAAGGAAAACATGACTGCAAGCCATATTCGTGCACGTGGTGAGCCGTCCTCGATGTGAAAATCTCCCACGTGTCATTGAACCGTTAGATTCACACACATGAATAGACGGGGCGTACAACAAGCCACGACCTTTTTCCCTGCGATTCGTGCAGCCCGATCGATGGAAAGTGTTACAAACGTAGGGCGTTTGCGATTCGCTTATGTTTCTCTAGATTAACGGTTCTCAACCTGTCGCGCGCGAAAAATAACCGAGTAATATGCGTACGATTTGTACAATATATAGAAATATTATTATTCAGAAATTTGTTTTCAATATTAATTAAGCATATCCAATATATGGATTCGGCGCGGATCGGAAAAATTCGGAAGAAATCGGATATATAATTTAGAAATTAAAATGTTTATTTATTCTTTGACTTAAAGCAAAAAGATTTCAGAAGTTATTTATACCATAGAAAGAAATTTTATTTCACAATTTTGTTCTAAATTTCTTTTTAATTACAATTCTTCAGAAAGGGAACAAAGAGTGTAATTTTCTTGCGTGTTACAGATAAAAACGTTCACTGCGAAAGAGAAATGCATCGAGTAATACGTAGAAACGTTTCTCGAGAATCGTTTCGATTCTTCTCGATCTATTACGTACGTAGTTTCTACGTAGTTTCGTAAAACAATACACATTGCAGGAATGCGTTCAAAGGATCGCGGGCATGGAAAGGAACGTTGAAACAAGTGAAATAAATAAAGAAAGGAATTCGTACAACTTGTTCCACGAGAAAAAACTTTTATCTGCTCTTTATTCATCATCTAAATAGTCAATTTAAAAGCGCTTTTGAAACTAAGTGATTTGTTTTTTTAAGTATTTTGAATTATTTTTTAAAATAATATCGTTTGGACAATGCTTGTTTGGTAATTAGATTAATAATTAAATTATAAATTTCGTAATAAATTCAATTGTATTGATGAATTTTTTGTTTTACAATTATCAAAAATATGAATTTTTGGAAAAATAAATATTTCATTTCGAAATAATATAATATATTGAAATAAAAATACTTACGATCATTATATTTAAAATATTTAAAATATTACAAGTCTGTTCTTTTTGTTGTTATCCAAAAGATGGCAGGAAGTCATAAAACAAAATGGTACATATACGTTGATTACGTAAGTTATACATAAAATTGTCAATATTTAATGTTTTTGGAAAAAAAAGAAAACAAAGAGACTTATTGTACAATTTAATAGTTAAAAATTTAGTTGTTTGTCCTACTTCATTGTCTTTCGAAAATATCGAAATAATTCTAGAAACATCGATTAGACTCTCTCGTCACAATTGTTTCGTGGAAAACATTTGCATACACGTGAGAACAGAAAGGCTTGAACGATTCCCGAACGTGTCCTGCGCTAACATTCATGCTAGCTCGTCTTCGATAATTAACGTTTCTCCTTTTAGTCGATAGGGATATATTTATTTATAGACGGCAAGTCAAACAGGAAGTATTGTGTGATTACTATACAATATTTATTACGCATCATATATTTATATATACATGTACAAGGTAGAATGTCATGAAATATTACATGTAGTTTTCTTTTCGAAAATTATTATAAATGTAAACGTGTTTTTTTTTTAAATTAAATGGTTGATAGAAAAGAGAGAAAAAGATCGATAATATCTATATATTTATTGGATTCTATTCTCTTCGATTTGAAGAAAAAGCAGGTTGATATCTACAGTCGGTATCAAAAAAAAAATAGTTGTAACGCTTTGTACATTCCGCTTTACATGTATGTATCCGATTATTATGCCGGACAACGCGGATAAAAATATAAAAGTGAAAGAAATCGAAAGGAAGAGGCAAACAGAAATAGTTCCTATTACATAGGCTGCATGCATCGCGTCACTTCCGGATGTTAGAACTTTACATAACAAAGCAGAATCTTATCTCTATGTACAATCATAATTGCACGATTGTGCTTGTATTTTGTTTTGTTATATGTCATTTCTTTTTTCTATGAAAAATTTTCATGTATATATACTTCTAGAATTTTTTTTTCAAAAAGTATAGTTTTATTGACGATTCGTTTCTGGAATAATGATAATTTCTATATCAGGCCAGAATATGGAGATGAAAGATAATGAAAGAAATTTTTAGAATAAAGTTATACTATTTCAAGGGACACATATTTTTTTCAAATGATATCCTATATTTTTTAAAATTAAAATTTCATCGATCTTGAAAACGATTCTTGAGAGTCATTTTCCATTAATGAAAATACTAATTGATAGTAACTTTGGTTATAGCTTAAAAATTTTATTGACGCTTTAAAAGAATTTTGCAGCGTGAATACAATACACGATGATAGTTTTCCATTTTTCATGCGAACGTTGCTCGGATCTGACGAGCAATACTGAATTGTGAGATATTCAGGAACGAGTTCTGGCAAAGTTATTTTTACGAAGTGTCGCATATGATAAAGGACAATCGTGAGTCACGTTTTAAAAACTGGTTTTCTTGTAGACTTCGCGTCTTACGCATTCGCTATACCTACCAGACGTACAAATCGCAACGAAACCTATACATATAATTATGATTCTGCCAGACAAACGACCTTGGACCAACAAAAGAATGTAATCGAGAAATAAATTTTTGAACTATAATTCACCTGTGATATTCTCCTTTCTGATCGAGTAGTAGCCGAAATCTCGATATACATAGAGACTCGTCTTATTAAGTAATTTATGTTATGTTATATTTTTTAATAATGATAATAATTTGTGATAATATATTATCAAACATATATATATATATATATATATATATATATATATATATAGTACATAATAGTACAAATTAAAAATTTGGTATCAATAATATATCCCATAAAATTTAAAAATAAAAAAAAGTTAGGTTAGAATTTTGTTACTTGAGAAAATTCTTTTAGCAAGAAGTTTAGTCAAGTGTTTATGAAAAAAATTGCAAAGTTAAAAAATTCAATGTAAAAAGAACAAAAAAATTCTAAATTGTTGACGATCCAAAACGGAAAAAGTTAGTTGAAAATTTTGCATTTCATTATCGAATTCAGCAGATTTATAATAGGAGATATAATAGAATGCGAAAAAAAATTTTATCTTGGTAATGATAAAACACAGAGTTACGTAGTTAGCTATTATATCACGATGTGTGAAATTGTGATGATATAGTGTCTGGAGAAAGAACAAGCAAGCCTTCGAGCATATTCCGAGTCCTTCAAGGACAGGCCAGAACGAGCTGTGGTCTAACTATAGTCGGTCATTACCTATCTACCTACTAGTTTCACGCGTATATTTGTTTTCTTTTTTCTATTTTTTAATTTAGAAAAAAGAATTTCTGATTTTATCGTATAATGGCCAGGATGGTTTAACAATCATTTTGATATTTAAGGTTTTAATTTCAATCTCTAATCGAATAATTATTTTTTTTATTTGCGAAAAATTAAAAAACTCTATCCTAGATGTACAAAGATCCTCATGAAATGAATTTCTGATTTCATTGTAATTTTATATCACACAATATTTAAATATTTTACTTCGATTTATATTTGTTATATTTATATAATCGAATTATATAGTCTTAAAATGATTTGCATTAATACTTGGACATGTTTAAAATATACGAAAGATGATTATTCTATGATTATTTATTTATTAAGTATATTTAATTTGTTATTTTTTAATATATTAAGGCCATTACTTAGCAAAAACATAAATTTTGTTTAATACATACAGTATTTTGCATAATTATGGCGAATTTTTTTAAAATTGTAAAAATATTCAGATAATGAACAATTTACATAAATTTTATATCTACATTTATATAATTTATTTTACAATCGTGTGATTGGAAAAGATAATTATTCGTTGAGTGAAAAATAATATAATAAATGTCTAAAATCTAATTCTCTATTAAAGATAAATGAGCCAATAATATCAGTGTCTTTTGTAATTAATATTTGTTTTTTTTAAAAGTATATCCTACATATTTTTAGAAAAAATCGTATTTTCAATTACTTTTTCACTTTTGTTTTTATCTCAATTTTTCTTTGTGATAGATAAAAATTTAAATTATTATTTTCTTTTGTTGTCTTTTTTTGCATTTATTTTTGTGCACACGATTTAAAAAATTTTACGAAAAAGATCGAGGTCGTTTCGAGAAATGTCGAAATGATTGCAAAATAAATTAATGTCAGTACAATCGAATATCACAAAAAAAAAAACGGTTGTTGATATTTCGCAAATGTAGTTAAATTTGCCATGACATCGGATATTTAGCAATTATTTCGATATTAGATATTAGATAAGTATTAATCTTATGCTTATAATGATTTGTACAATGTTCTGCAAGTTTATAAATGATCTTTGATGATCTTCTAATGAAAAATGGGAAATATCAATAAATCTGATGAAAAAAAGGTTAATCCATAGAAGAAAGAAGTTTTATGTAATAATGATTAATAATTTCTTTAATATTAACAATTAAAAAAATACAATTTCTATCTTATATAATATTATATAATATTATATAACAAATAAGCGATATATAATATATCAAGAATATTTTAAAAAAAATTTTGTTTTGAAAAGAGAATGTTATATTAAAACAAATATTAATTTTATATTAATTATATATATTTATGTAGATATTAATGTTTAAAAAATTAAAAGAAATTTAAATGAAAATCAATTATTTTGGATTTTCAGTAAATTTTTTTATAAATATCATGAATGAATACAAACTGATGTTTCAAAAATGTGTTTCAAAAATGTTTCAAAAATATTTTTTGAAATTTTTTTTTAGAAAATTTTAATTTTTTTAAAATATTTTTAATATTACACAAAAGCTCCATTTCACATTCCGGATACGTATTTAATTTAAAGTATATTTTAAATAAGTATATTTTAAATAAAAATATGTTATATTTTTTTACGTATAAAATTTGAATTTGAATTTTCTCCGTATTTGAATTTGAATTGTTTTTTAATTACATGTAGTGTTCGCTTCATTAAATTCCAAGAAGAATTGCTTTCCAAATATATATATATTCGTGAAAAAAAAATTCGAACGTATATAATATATCGAATAAATAGTTCGTTTGTAATTCCGTTTGAAAACGACGTAGATCACCTTGAAATTGAAATTTCTGAAACACGTCCATCTAGAAAAGATTTATGATCGTCGTAAAATGTCGCCCCTCTTGAAATAAACCAGTAAATTTTATTTTTGAATTCAGAATAATGAATAATTTAGCAGATAATTAGTGTTTGTTTGAAATTTCAAACGAATATATATATAACAGCTTGTGCCTAAATAAAGAAAATGAAAATAAAATTAAAATTAGAAATGTCATCAAAGTTTGTGATACATGTTCATAATAACATTGACATTGCCAGTTGGTTTCCAGTAAATAATCAAAGATATTATGTCATCGGATAGAACGATGATAGAAGAACTGAGTAATAAAACTGAGAAGTATATACGCATGTAGAATGCGTAGGTGTAATTACTTCCTACACAAAAATCTCTGATTTAATATTACAGAAATGAACAATTTTATTTCAAAATATCTTTCTGGAAATTAAATTTTTTTTCGACTAGCATATATATATATATATATATTGGAAGATTCTTTTCTCAAATCTAATTTAACAAGGATTATAAAGTTGTTATAATTTTTCTTATATTACTCAGAAAAATTCTATTGTGACATCTTATATTAATATTACATATATATTCTATTTTAAAAGTTAAGTTTTCAAATTAAATTTTTACAATATTGCATTCATTGGTAAATTTCTCTTAAAAGTCTTAACAATAAACTTGTAAAAATATTTGAAAACAATTATTTATTTATTATTGTACCTTATAAATGTTTCCATTCTAAAATTTATACGGTAAGAAAAAATTAACTTTTAATAAAAATTAAAACATTTTGTGATAATTAACAAAGTACAAAAATAATTTTTGTCAAGTTAGATTATTAATCCAACATACATGCGATCATCTCTTCTATTGATATCAATTATATGTCTGAGAACGTTGGCGCCAAGTAACTCACACATGTGTATAATATATAAACTTAATTCAATACATAAATAAATTGTTCGTTGGCTTTATTATACTATTTCTTTATATTGTATATACTTTTTTTACAATTTTTTTCATTTTTCAGATAATAATTTGTTTCAAATAACAAATAAAATATTACATTGTATAGAATAATTAAATTACACCAGGTTATTTTAGAAATTAGAAATTAGAACGTGAAAGCATATGATTTCAAATATTTGTAGAAAAGAATAATGAATATAATTTTCATTTTTTTTATACATATAACTTTTTAATACTAATTACATTTTGATTAATAATACAGCATATGGAAAGAACAGATACATCTTTCATTTTTGATTTTTACATGTCTGATGACTTTCAATTATATTTCAAATAAAAATTACATCATGTTGTGAAGAGATGATGAAAGAGAAACTATTCATCGATTAATTGAAAATATTCAGCTTGTTATTATTTATTCAAAATATACATGTAAATTATTTCGATTTAAAAATTCAAACGGTTAATCTTAATAATAATTTAAGTTATTCGTGAAACAATACAAACGATTTTATTTCGTGTCGTCGACCTTTCCTGTTCACGATCGATACTTATCATTTTGCGAAGAACAAAGTTCATATGTAACAGCTATGCGATTTGTAATTATAACGATCGTTATTTTATAAAATATATACACTGTATACACTTATAATATATTGCAATAGTTATATATAATGCATCATAAAAATATCAAATTATAAATTTATTTATCTTCTTTCGTGTAAATATAAAATTCTTAATTTTATATGAATCTTATCTAATCCATTCTTATTACTATTATATATCAATTATACGTTATTTTATTTTATGATTTTTATAAATTTATTATTAAATATCGTTTTATTATTTACATATATTTTTATACGTGTATGTTCATTTTGTTGTCCAATGTTTTTAGACATTGAGATTCGAATGATGAATTTTGCAAATAAAAAAAATTAAATTGTACAAGATCTGATAAATATAGTGAATAAAATAAAACAACTTGATCAAATTTTTATTGTGATATCATGTTGTTGTAATAGAAAAAAATTTCTTTTTGATTAATGTTTTTGAAAATCAATGATGTGCATAATTTAAACTTAAAACTCAAACATTTCAAAATATGTTGTAATATTTAAGATATCATAAAATCGTCATAAATCAAATCTAAAAAATAGTAAGAAATTTAACTTTTAACATAATAATTATTGTTTCTTAATAGTTATTATACAGAATTTGTAATTTTCCAAAATATCCTAAAATTTATATAATAAGCTATAATAATTCAATAAGCCATTATTAATATCATACATGTCAAACGCATTTTGCAATTGTTGATCCATCAAATAATCACGCAATAAATTGGCAAACATAAAATTCGTTTTTTGGAAATTAAAGTAAACGCAATCCTGGTTTGTTTTATCTAGAAATGATTCGACGAATTTTAATGACTCTTTCGCTCATTTCATTAATGCTTTTCACTATTTATATTTATTTTCTTTACTCGAAAAATATATAGAGAGAATTCTAACCTTTACTTGTTATATTAGAATTAAATTTCTAATATATTGCTCCATTTATTCTGTTGTAACAAAAAATTACTCGTTTTTTCACGTGCAAATCATTTGTCCGTTTAAAACTTTTGTGAGAAGTTGGCAATTTTAAAATGAAATTTTAAATAATGTTCAACAACGCAGAGAGAATTCTAACCTTTACTTGTTATATTAGAATTAAATTTCTAATATATTGCTCCATTTATTCTGTTGTAACAAAAAATTACTCGTTTTTTCACGTGCAAATCATTTGTCCGTTTAAAACTTTTGTGAGAAGTTGGCAATTTTAAAATGAAATTTTAAATAATGTTCAACAACGCAGAGAGAATTCTAACCTTTACTTGTTATATTAGAATTAAATTTCTAATATATTGCTCCATTTCTTCTGTTGCAACAAAAAATTACTCGTTTTTTCACGTGCAAATCATTCGTCCGTTTAAAACTTTTGTGAGAAGTTGGCAATTTTAAAATGAAATTTTGAATAATGTTCAACAACGCAAACGTTCGACATTTGGTCTAGTGATGAGGCAAAATGCGATTCTCGATGCGTGTTCGATTAATCGATCGGTTCAAGATTTCGATCTCGACTTCGACTTATCGAAACTCGAAAATATTTCAAAAATTTAGCTACGTGGTTTGCATTGTTTATAATGAATCTGTTTTCGTAAAAAAGCGTGGCTCGCGAACGAATAAAGGCTCGAATAAATTGGCGTCTCTTCAAAGTCTGCAGGGGGACGGGTAACGATTGAATGTTTAATCGAGCAAGCTTTTAGAGCATGAAAATTTATACTGACGTCAAGCTTCATACATTCTCGACTGTATGTTGGATCGCCAATTATTGCTCTATCCGGTCGCGATAGTTTGTCACAACCGGTTGACATCCTGTTCTTCGACGCCCTTCCGTTCCTTCCATTTTTTACGAAGATTAATAATTGAGGAAAAAACGAGTATCTACGTGACATATGTATAATTTTTATTTCTTTGTATTATTTTCATTAATTACGATCTCTTATCATTATTTTTAATATTTAAAATATATAAAATTCATTCCACAATTTGTTGGTGAAAACATGAGAATTATGTCGATATTTTTCAACAGTGAAGACATAGTTACAATATTAATTTCGTTTAGAATATATTATATTCTAATATAGTGTCTATTTAGTAGAAAATATTCTAAAGTTTATATATGCTTAATTTTTCAAGAATTATGGTTCATCATTGATAATGTATTTTACAGTAATACGAATTTTCTTTTATAATAGAGAATGATGAAAAAAATCACTTATCATTTCAAAATTTAATTTTTTAAATAAAAATACATAATAATATCCATCAAATATATATAATAAATATTCGTTTTAATTTTTAAAAGTGATTTTCAACTAAATTTGGAATATAATATCTTTTAAATATCCTCTGTTAATAGTTTTAGATTTGAGCCTTTTTTAGATTATAGTTTGCAATATTTATTTTTCGCTTAATTACATATTTTTATATATAAATCTCATGTATTTAAAAAAAGTCTCTGAAAAAAAAAATAAAATAGATAAAAATTTAAAAAATTAAGATTTTATTTAAAATTATTTAAATATTATATTCTCTATTATTATTATTATCTATATTAACTTTTTATCTCCATCCTTTAATTTTTATCATATTACATTACATTCTTATCATATTACGTTACATTATTCATATACATTAAATAAAAAGTAAAAAATATATCTATATAGATAAGAATTATCATTATGTAAATATATATATATATATGTATAAATATATGTATATTTATACATATTTGTGATTATAATTGATAATATACACATATGACATAACAGTCCAAGTTATGTCTAATTTGACTATCTATATACATATATATGTGTATATATACATGTACCAAATCATTAATAAATTGTTTTATCAACCTCTAAATTTTTCTAGAATTTTCATTTATTTTATAAATCAATTCTTTTAAATAAAGCAAAGTATATAAATAATACAATATGTACATATATATACAACGTTGCTTAAAAAGCATAAGTAATCTTGAATTTAACTTTAATGAAAAAATATTGTAATCGATATTTAAAATATATATTGATTGATTTATAGTCTGAATACTTAATATAGACCGGTATATAAAACAACCGAATGATCCCTTTTATATGACGAATCGTCGAGTATGCAATCCATAAATTGATTCGAATCGCCGTCGTTCGTCGAATCTCGCTATATCGTTTATCGTCGCAATGAAAATCCCTGACGAATGCTTATTTGTGCGCATCCTGTCCGCGATTGAAAATTACATGCATCGAAAGGAACGGTTAAGTTATAATTTATATTTAATTTTCATCTTGAAGATCGATATATCAATAATACCGATAAAATATTAAGACAAATACGAGCAAGTCGTGTGTCTAATATTTCAAAAGTACGGATGGATGTACATGTTTAAAATTAATAATTAATTACGTACGTATAGAAAACTACATTTGAAATATTAATTTCGTGTCTAAATACGTGCATCTAATATTTCTAGAAAATCACTAGATTTTAGTTAGCTTTTCCATCCGTCATCATCCATCAAAAAAATGGAATAGCGATTAATAATTGGCGAATTCAGAATCAGAAAAATATAAAGGACGAAGCTTTAACATAATTTCAATTATATGTATACATATATTATAATAAGAATTAAATTAGTATAATAAGAATGGATCAAGAGAAAAGGACACCAGTTCATCTCCATTCTACATCATGTAATTTTTGTATAAAATATTTTTATGTATAATAAATAGTTTACGAGTTGAAATCATGATATTATTTTTAAATCTTATTTTATAAATCTATGTGCTAATTGCAATATTGAAATGGAAAATATGAAAATATTGAAAATGATAATTGACAATTTGAATTTCATTTTGATTAAAAAAATTTTTTCTATAATTCACGAAATAAAATGAAATTTATATTTTTAAAACTTTGTATAAAAATATTAAAAAAAAAAATTTGAATTAAAAATTGATATATCGTTTCAATGCTTTCAGAACAATATCATTATGAATTGGAACATATCGGACAATCATCGCATAAAGATGGACCTGTCGAATTTTCACTTGTATTCAATAATGATGTAATTGATCATGAAGAAGCATTAGAAAGATATCGTCGAGCAACTAATGAGAAAATTTCTTCCGAGTCAACTCCACATGAGCAACAACGGCAGCAACAAGTTGCATTGCAGCAGCCATCTTCACAGTCTCAATTGCAGCAACAACAATCGCAAACAATTGTGAATGCTTCAAATACGCCAATCAATGTTTCCTATTTGACGGATTACACGACAGAATCATCGCTTGCTACGCCATCTTCATCTTTGACTACAGTTTCGACCGGCGAAAAAGAGATTGTAATGACTTCTGCAGTGCCAATGAGCAATCAAGAGACTTCGACATCGATATACTTTCGAAAGAATTCTTCGACCAAAGAATCAGTAAGATTTCTGATTCTTATTTAAATAAATTTCAATAAATTTTATTTTGCATGGAATTATATATACGATGAAACAAATAATCGATGAATACAAATTAAAATCAATACAAATTATTTAGAATCATTTTGCGTATGATGATTTTGCAAAATGCATTTTATCTTTTCTAGGTTCCATTAGATTTTCAAGGTAAGTCTAATTCTACGAATGACACAATCGAAAGTAAAAAGACGAAAGATACAGAAACTGTGGTAGAATCTACGAACAATAAAGATGATTCTGATGGTAATATTGGAGAAGTATCCATCGACAAGTTTTCAGACTTAACCAACAAGACTTTATCCCAACATAATATCACAAAAACTGAATATGACACGCATCAATATTATAATAGCACATTTATCGTCGATGAAGCTGTGGGGAAAAAATACTGGGTGGATATAAACAATCATCCAGATTTAAAAGTCAATTATTTACTCAGTCAGAGTCATCGTCGAGCTGCGGTAAGAGTATAATTTACATATAATTATCGCTCTTTATATATGTATATTCTGCATTTGAATTATTAATGTTACTTTTTTCTTCTTTTTTTTGCGATCTTTTTACAGACAGTTAAATTGAAATTCGATTTTCCTTTCTACGGCCACAAAGTTCGTAACATCACCATTGCCACTGGAGGATTTTTATATACTGGTGAATACGTTCATAGTTGGTTAGCTGCTACGCAATATATTGCACCGTTGATGGCGAATTTTGATACTCGGTTATCGAATGATAGCTTCGTGAAATATGTCGACAATGGTAAGCATCAACTAAATAATGAATTATAATTTTAAATAATAAATAAAATGCATGTTCATAAATATATAAATAAATTTTAAACAAATGAAAATGTTAATTGTAGGAACAGCATTTACAGTCGTATGGGAAAAAGTTGTATTGCAAGACAAACCTGATGCAGGAGCATTCACCTTTCAAGTGACCTTACATCAAAATGGTGACATTGTGTTCGTATATTCTGTGATACCATTGATGGTTGAACATATTGAAGATACGGCCCATCCTGTTAAAGTCGGTCTTAGCGATGCTTATATCATGGATAGAATAGTGTTCTGTGAATATCTGGTTTTATTTTATTTTAAAGATTTCATATAATAAGCAATAATAAAATCATTTTTTTTTTTGTTTACAGTTGTGCGCAGGAAAACAATTTATGAATATCATCGCGTAAACTTTAATCGACAAGATATTAAGAATTGGACAGTAATTTATCTAAATGCATTACCTACCTGTTTAGAAATGGATAATTGTAGAGATTGCTTGACAAAGTTGAAAGGTTTCGAATGTAAATGGTGTTCAGAACTGAATCAGTGTAGTACCGGAACTTTCAGGTCGCGACAAGATTGGCTTTTGAATGGATGCGATGTTCGTATGATAAAAGAAGTTGACAATTGTCCATTACCAACTACAACATGCAAGGAACACATTGACGAATATAATCATGCTTTGCGCATGCATTCAGAAGAAACTGTTACTGTTAGTGAAATGAATGTAAAACAGGAAAAACCTGGAACGAGTCCCTTAGAGCGTTGTAAGATTTCAATTTATATATATAGTTGTAATAATTTTAATATAATTTATTATTAATGTAATGATATTTTATTTTTTATATTTTTAGCTCAAGACAATATGAATATGGGAGTATCAGGAATTATTGGAATTCTTCTTGTAATTAGTTTAATTGTAGGTTTAGCTGCGTGGGCCGCATATGCTTATCGTAATCCTCATAGTACATCTGGACAAATGTTAATTAGGGTAAGATTGATAACATTTAATTATTATAAAAAAAAACAAATAAACTTATTTTATTTTTATATAAATGTTTTTTATTCTTTGAATAGTATCGACCAAGTCAATGGAGCTGGCGGAGAGGAGAAGCTCGTTATACGGCAGCAACGATTCACATGTAAAAACCATGTAATCGAAATGCAGTCAAGAATTAGTATAGCACTGTCGGACCAAACTTCCTATTAAATATACTCTATATCAAGTCTGCAAGTTCATCTATGGAATCGTTTTTCTGTAACGATACATGTATCGCTTTATTAATTGCCATATATTGATACATAAGATCTGTTTGTTGATATTAATCTAAAATAACATTTTTAATTATTATTAATATATTTATACTGAACAAAATATAATTATGTTGGAAAAATTAATAAGTATTTCACATTGTAAATTATCTTAAACTTACAACATTAGTTTTTGAAGAAATGGCAATTAAACCATTAGTGACAAAAATATAGAGGAAACTTTCAAAGTGACCTTCACTCGGCGGGCGTAATAATGAAAGTTTATTGAGGTTTTAAATTTTGTACAGTAATATTAATGTTATAAAAATACGTAAAAATGAGTTTATACTTATTATTGTTTGTGAAAATACTGAACTGATCTTTTACAGCGCATAATTTCTCTAAAGTTTTCTTTCGAAGTAAGTCACTACAACGCAATATTCGAAAGATAAAACATTTCTAGAGCATAATGAACAGTGAGAGACGAACGGAGACTGGTATTACTTTACTGGCTGTATGAAAATATTTGTCACGTTTTCTAAGTCGAAATAATTGTATTGTCGAAAGACCGGCAAGAAATCCTTTTCCTGGATGTAAAGCGTTTATGTGATTTTAGTATCATGTGGTATACTTTGTTATTGTTTAAGAATTCGTTTTTTATCGTTATATAAAGTCCAGTAATTGTTTATATATATAAATATATATTTATATGTTTATATGTTTATAAATATATATTTATACATATGTATAATCTTCGCGTCGTAAAAAAAAATATTTTAATAAAAATCTATTGATCTGATCTAACCTATAGAAACTACAGTTCAAATACATAAGAATAAAATTTTTAATCAAATTTTCAAATTTATTTAGATAATTTATTGTAAAACGAACATATGATTTTTTAAACTCGTTTCGTTAACTTATTTTCTTTTATTAGTGATACATTCCAAAATATACAGTCTCTTCCCATAATATATA
This sequence comes from Apis cerana, assembly GCF_029169275.1. Classification (NCBI taxonomy): domain Eukaryota; kingdom Metazoa; phylum Arthropoda; class Insecta; order Hymenoptera; family Apidae; genus Apis; species Apis cerana. The sequence goes on along the minus strand of NC_083867.1, from coordinate 3,271,813 downwards.
ATATTAAATAAATAAAATAATATATCTATGAACTGTAGTTTCATTTTTAAAATTTTAAATACGTGTATATATATGTACATATCGTGTGTATTGATATGTACATGTATATATATATATATATATATATATATATACATATATATATATAAAATATATAAATAATTATATAAATATATTTTATGAAAAGATTTTTAAATATATGAGCACCTAACTTAGATATATAAGAAGGCAATGTGAAAAATTCATTTGTAACATTAGATCACCAGTGTATATAGTAGTACATTAAAGCAATATAATTTTTATATGATTGTAACTATAATTAATATCGCGAAAGGTGCCCTTAAATAACTTTTTGATACATTTATTGGCAATAAAATATATTAAGTATTTTTCTCGTATTGAAGATTATCATTATATAAATTTTTTATAATTAATGATAAAAAAAATTATTAAAAATTATATTAATTAATTTAAAAAATAGCATGATTTTTTTAAAATAAAATTAGTTTATGAAAATCATTAATTTTTCTTACATTATTATAAGATCTAACTGATAGTTTGTGATAATAAATATTATAATTATTACAATAAATATATTTTAATTTCATATAATTTCATATATATTTCTTTATGTATAATAAAATTATATTTATGATTTTGAAAAAAAATTATAATTATGATTTTTCATACACTTATAAAATTTAAGTATTTTCATATTTTTTAATATTTCATCCGTTTCATTATTTTTCCATTTCTTTTAATACTTTGAATAATATTGAACGAAATATAATTTTTTAATTTTTAATATATGTTTATCAATAATTTATTGATAATTATAATTTATAATAAATATTTACTATATTATATATTATATCGATACTATTTTAATTTTTTGCTATATCGATATTTTGCAAAATCTTATCGAAAGTTATTTGATATCGTAATTTCTACTAGTAAAATGGCGGCTTTCACAAAAGCTATGCAAGTTTCCAAAGGTGTAAATAATGTGACAAAATTATTTACAAATTTAACTTTATCACAAAATGTTAATTCAATTTCTATTCCGATATTTATTCCAAGGTTTTTATGATTTATTTTATATATTTCATTTATAAAATTATTTTAAATTCAATAAGAGGTTATAAATTCTGAATGATTTTTTTATTATTTATTATAAATATGAAGATATAACAAATATAACAAATATTTATTTAAAATTTTTTATTTAATAATACTTTATATTTTAATTAATAATTTTTATGAATCTATATTTTATAATTATATTCTATACATAATATTTGATAATATAATTAATATAAGATTAATACAAAAATCTAATATAGGATGCCTACTTTTCAATGTGCATTCATTCATACTACATTTAAAAATAATGATTTGATGGAATTTTTTGATGATCCAAAAAATTGGGAAAAGGATAAAATACGTATAGGACGTTCATGGCGAAAAGATGAACTAAGATTAAAAAGTAATGAAGAACTTCATAAATTATGGTAAGATATAAGTATTATAAAATATAATATATAAATCATATTAATAAGAATTGAATTAAAAATTTTAAGGTTTGTATTATTAAAAGAACGCAATATGCTTTTAACTATGGAAGAAGTTTATAAGCAAGAATGGAAATATTTTCCAAATCCTGAAAGAATTGATAAAGTTGAAGATAGTATGTCTAATTTAGAATCTGTAGTACGTGAACGGAACAGAGCATATCATATGCTTGAGATTGGAACAACTGGAGAACGACCTGCAGAACTCAAATATAATGTTCTTGGTAAAATATTTTGTACATTTAATATATGTTATAAAATACATAAAAAATTGCAAATAAATAAACTATATTTTGAATTTTCTATATAGGTATACGTTCTCTTTATCGTTTGCGTCAATATTCTATACCAAAATATATGAATTCTACATGGCATAAGAAACATCAATTTGGATATGGTGGATATGCAGTTCGTAAATTTTTACGACTGTACAGAGAAAAACTTTGGAATGAAAAACGTAAATTACGAAAGTTTGTATCGTTTTATATTTATAAAATATTTTTTAAAATAATTTTTTAATGGATCTCTTTAAGATTAATCCATATTATTAATTTTTTTAGTCGCCAAAATAACCAGGTAGCTAGTTTGATTAGAATTTTCCCCAATCTTGATATAGAAGCTGTAAAAGAACAATATCCATTGGCAAATATAGAAAAAATAAAACGAAGTAGAAAAGCAGATGGACATTATATACATGATTAAATATATTTCTTTTGTTATATAATATTCCTAGCATTTTAAATATATTATAAAATTATATAAGCAAATTTTATTATATAAACAAAATATTTTAAGTTTGACAATATTAAAATACTTTATATCATTATATAATATTAAAAAATTAAATTCATATTATATTTTTATTAACAAATATTAACAAATATTTCAATATATATTATAAATAATTTAATAATTTTCAGATCATTAAATATTGCATTATTTTTATTTGTATCTTTATCAGAATTATTTAATTAATAATTTCATTATCACAATTGTTGACTGTATAATCTTATAACAATGTTTAATTTTTCTAATATTATATAATTGTATTTTAGTATTTAAAAAATTAAAAAAAAAATAATTTAGAAAATAGAGAATTGTTAACATAAATTGATGTAAAATTATGTAGTCATTGAATATAGTGATTAATTAAATATTTGTGAATGTACACGCGCGCGCGCGCACACACACACACACATACATTCATTCGCCATAAATTGCATTTAGTTAAAATAACTGCTATATAAATGTATAAACAAGTTATAATTATATAGAAGAATTTATTATAATAAAAATAATGTAAAAAGTTTAAGATATTACTATTCTTTTTCACTCTTTCTTGTTTAAGATACAATTTAAATTCAAATTTTATTATATTTTTATTATAAGAAAAAAGAATGAGATAAGTTTTTATTTTTATTTTATTACAATTTTATTTCTATTTATTATTTTTGTTTGTGACTTTAAAGATAAATAGTAATATTGGCATTGTGCAAAAATTCCATGTAACATTTAAGAAACATGCTTAAAACACGTAAAATTTATAACATTTTTTTTCTTTAAACAATAGAAAATAATATATATTAATTATATTCGAATTTTTATTATATAATATGCGCAAATTTTATATTAAAATTGCATACATTATTAAGTCTTATGAATGCTTTATCACAATTGTACATGAAATGAATTAATTACATGAATTGACTACATGAAACGATGTATATAGAATTAGAATTTTATTCACAATGATTTACAGATTGTATCGATTCACATAGTCCTTAATAATAGAAAAGTATAAGATGTGACATTAAAATAAAAATATATGAATTTATTCGTTAAATCATAACATATAATTGATTTTCGAATGAAAAGAAACTTCTTTGGCATGTAAAATTATTTCTCTTATTAAGAGCCATCATTGATATTTAAAAAAAATATGCCATTTTAATTTTTCTTAATGTTTAATTTAATAATTGCGCAAAATATAACTATAATAACTATAATAGCAAAATAAAATATTAATTATCAATATTAAAATATTAATTATAAATATTGAGTTAATGAATAAAAGCACCTTGAATATGGCAATATATTCAATAATTCATTTTTAAAAAGTTAAGAATATAAACAAAATTTTAACAAAAACAAAATTTTAACAAAAACAAAATTTTTAAATCATTAAAATATATACTTACATATATATATATACACACTCACACACACACACACATATATATATATATATATATATATATATATATATACACATATATGTATTATAAACAAAAAATATAAAAAATAAAATTAGAAAGGTGTTATTATCATTATTATCAATATTATTATTATTAGTAGGAATGTTAATTATATGTCATACACTTACTTTAAAAGCAATTTATAGAATGTTCATTCATTACAGAAGCTGCATTAAGCCTTAATGTTATTTTATTAAATCTATCATTTGGTATCTATAGTGCATTTTCAAATGCAGATTAAATATGATTATATAGACATTCATGTTAACTGACACAGTGATTTTTGATGCATTCATCATTATATATATTACAGTCCTGTGTGCTGTTATCAATGATAAATACTATAGTTTATACTATTAAAAAGATATTGCACCATTTTATTAAATTAGCACATTGACATTATGTGTTACTAAATATTTATATTTTTAGTTATATAATCTTTTATGTTTTATCACTCTTGTATCAAGGAACAGAGTGTTGATTTTGTGTGATTATTTGTTTATAATATAATATTCGATTTTATCGATTATTGTAATATTTGTGTTGTATGAATTCATCAAATATTTATATTTTATCAATTTCTATTCCTGAATAGAATGATACGATAACTATTGTCTATCGTTCTTATTATTTAATCAATTATTGAAGGTAATAAATATTGCCATGCAAGTTCTAACTCTTTACTGGCATCTGAGCAACGTCGATGAAGCTTATCTTCTGGCGGAAGCGTCATCATAGGAAATTCACCCTGAAAAAATACAAATTTTTAAAAATTATATACAAATTATATATAATCAAAAATATTTTTTATTTTATTTTTTATTAATAATTTTGTATAATAATTAAAAATAAAAAAATTCGTACCAAACTTGCATCAGCCCACAATGTTTCTAGAATTTCTCTAAAGGTACATAATTCTGTATAATTTGTAAAATATATGACCCAATCACCACTACTTTCATGTACTTCTCGACATGCAAACTCCTGAAAATATTATATAAAAAAAATTATACAATAGTATAAATACTTATAATTTTGATTACATACCAATATACACCAAGATTGTTGTGTTAATGGTACTCTGAAAGCTGTGAGGTCTTCTACAGAAGCACAAGAAAGCGTTTGTCCACGTTGTTTGCCAGGAAATACTTCTTTCATAGCTACTAAATGTTTAGTAGTTGTAATAAGGCTACATGGCAATGGTTCTCTTTTTTCTGAAATATCGAACAATCCAGAGGCGCTTTGAACGAAACTTTGTAACCATTCTGATGCAACATATTCATCTGGAGCGGCAAATTGAAAGGCCTTATTCGGTTTTAAGAGTATTTCGAATGTGTGAGGACGATGAGAATTGGGAATTCTTCGACATCCTTGACAAAGACCACCTTTCAATGGAATAGCTCTTTTTGGTAATCGTTGACTTGCATCCGTAAACATATAAACAACTCCACCTTTAAGAACAAAGTATCCAGCTTCCCATGGATTAGTTGGAGCATTAGGATGAAGTTGTTGATATGTATGTGGTCTATACATAAGATCACCTTCTTTTGTTGGACCACATGGCGTGCTAGGTGGTGACATATGTTCATCTTCTATATAAATAAGATTGTAATGTTCAATCTTTTCATCCTAAAATATAAATTCCATTAATTTATAAAAAAATTAACTCTTTTCAGTGTTTTAATACAAAAATATATACATACAGAATGAACAGCAGTATCACAAAGAAGTGATTGCCTTAATATATGCATATCTTCATAACTTAATACTTTAACAGCTGGAAGCCTCGGTTTTATCGGAGATCTCCTTATAGCCATTTCTAAATGAGAAATTAATTCTGAAGTAGTTTGGGAACTTCCCGTAGAAAATAAATATTGCATCTCATAATCTGCATTAGATAATAATATTGTTTGTGCATTTGGTCCAATCTAAAAAATATATATTTTTAAAATTTTTAAAATTTTATAAATATAATATTATTTATTATAATATAATATTTTTTATCGTGAGCAAAACCTACCATTATAACATCCAATTCGTTATAAGGAATAACGAATTGATTACTATAAGTATGATCTACTTTTGAACCTGTTAAATATAATGTTTTATCAGTTAATAAAGCGATCATCGGTTTACTTTCTCCATTTGTCATATATGAACTTCTAACTTTATATACTTTATATAACTCTTCTGTTTTATCTCTATAAATATGTTTCTTAAATAATTCTCTTAATTTTAAGCTAATTTTTTCTCCACTAAATTCTTGTTTTTCCGCTGCTACGTTTTCTTGTATTTCTCGATCCAAATTATCATTGAATTCTTTAAAAGAATCGTAAGTTGTTTTAATACCTGTGATATATAAAGGATTCGTTTTTTGTGACTTTTTACTTCTTTTAACTTCAAATTTTCTCTCGGTAATAGATTTTAAAAATCTACTCAATAATGATGTTTTAGATGGAGCTTGTCTTAAAGATGGAGTTAATAATTTGTTGCTATTTTCTCCCGTTAATATTGATGTAATATTACGTTTCTTTGATGGTGAAGCTAAATGTCTACTGTTTCTACGTTCCTCTACATCTGATGTAGTAGTACTATCAATATCTGACCAATCACCAGAATTAGTATATTTTTTCGAATTAGATGGACAAGGCATTTGAACTTTTGTTGGAGGATCTTCTATGATATTTCCATATTCTTTTTCAACAATATATGCTTCTTGTGCTTCATTTTCTTTTAATTCAATTTCCATTTTCGGTCTAAGTGCTTTTCCAGGATCTTCTTGACCTTCTGGAGCACCTCGTTCTAAAAGTGATAATCCACAAGCACATTTACAATTGTTCTGACATGGTAATTGTTCGCAAATCTTTGGCGATCCTTTTTTTTCACAATCGCTATCAAATGTACTTGATGATGAAGAATAGGAATAATAATCTGAATGTACATTTCTGGAATTAACATTCTTTTGAATATAAGGAGAATCTCCATGAGCACACCAACTATATCTTCCTTTTTGTGTATCTTTTTTCTGAATTGAATTAGGTTTTAGAAAACTCATAGAAAAATCCGCATAATTTTCATCATCATCCAATTTCATAGTTTTTAAGATATCTTCATGAAAACTAACACGTTTTTTACTTTCTCCACGTTTTTTTTTACGTTGTCTACGTTGTACTATAGCTTCTGAGCTAGAAGATGATAAAATACTAGCATCAATCATATTGATAGTATTCAAGATACCATATGGAGGTTCTATATTTTCACAATCTGAAATAGTCATACTAAGTTCTAAAAGATTTGTATCATTATTGATTACATATGAATTTCGAGGATCAATATTTCTTTTAAAGCTGTAACCACCATCGCTATAATATGTAGTTCTTTTATTTAAGTCTTTAACTCCATTATCATTTTTACTACTTAATTTATCTAACTTTGACTCATCTAAGCTCTTACTGTAAAAATCATAATCTTTTAAAGTATCCAAACTAGAACAGTTAAGCTCATTATCATCAAGTTTTCTGGTTAAGTTTTGATTTGCTATATCGCTTTTTGTCATTATGGTTGTTTGAAATTTGGTAACTATTCCAGGTGATTGAGTAGGTGTTTTTCCATCTTCACTAGAATCACTGGAACTGAAATTTTTATTGTCTTCTATACAGTTATTCATTATTGTTTTATATCTATTATTTCGATATCTCGGAATTTCTTCTACATGAAAATCTTCCTAAAAATATGAAAAAATAAATATAATTTAATATTTCCTTATTTTAAGAAAATATTAATTTAAAAGTATACCTCTTTATAACTACTAGCATCTGTTTCATTAGCAAGATCCATGTCACTATCAAAAGCAACTCCACTATCACCTGGAGAAGCCAGACTTGAAGAAACACTGGATGATCTGAGATGTAATGATAATATAGTTCCAGAAGGATTTACACTCATAGGTCTTTGAGGCATGTAATTACAAATATCCAGATATGTGACATCCTATAAAATAATTAAAATTTATTTTATTATGAAATAATAAGATAGCTTAAAATTAATGGTTTGTAAGTTTTAATAAATAAAATTAAATATAATTAATAATTCTATAAAAATATAATTTTTAAGAATAATTCTAACAATTTTATGGCTAAGCATATGTTTCATCAATGTCTTTCTTAGTATTTCTGAACAACTTTCAAAATTCAAAATGAAACAAGCATTGTAACTACATGAAACTATATATTTATATATGTATATATATAAATATATGTATATATATATATATATATATATATGTATGTATGTATATATATATATATATATGATTTTATAAAAAGCAGATTTATATTCTGCTTTTTATATGAATTCCTAAAATATATATATCAATACTCTAATTTAAATAATTTAATTTTTGATCTCTTTTATTTGATTATTTAATATCATATATTTTTATTATCTTTTATTTTTGTATTAATATAAAAATTAATACAATAAATAAAATTAATATTATATATTATATTTTGAATAATACCTTATATTTTTGCATATTACAAATAATTGTTTGGTAAATATATCTCTAAATTTTTATGCAAAAAATTTTTCATAAACAAGAGACTGTATATATAATAATAAAAAAAATAGATTCATATGATAATTTATTATTCTTAAATTCACAAAAACAAATTTGTTTTTAAATATCAAACATAATTTATTATTGAGATAATTGTAACTATGAAGTGATACACATTGATATCAATTGAGAAAATAAAAATTATAAAATATATTTCTGTAAAATACTGATAATTATACAAATTAATATAATCATTTTTATATTTTATGTGTGTGTATAAAATGTAAAATGCAAAATATAAATATTAATATAAAATATATGAAATATTAATATTTAGTTTTTTTCTATTAAATATTAACATTTAGTAGAAAAATAATATTATAATAAATATTGATAAAATTTTATTAATATTTCATATAATAATTCTACATACCAGTTGCAATGTGAAAGACACATTTTCTAAACCAGCAAGAAGATTAACTAATTGATTAGTTTTATCTGCATCTCGAACAAGTGCATGTGGAAAATATTGTTTTTTTAATGTTTTTGTATCTCGTAATAAGCAAGCTAAATAACTTTCAAAGCTGCCTTCACTAAGAGTATGATAAAGCCATGCCCTGCCTAAAAAATATAAAGATGCATTATAATTTTTTTTTAATAAATATTAAAATTTATAATGTTAAATATTTTTACCTTTTCCAATGGAAGTTAACACACTCTGGAGAGCATGAATTACAACAACAGTATCTTGATGACTAAGTTCACGAGCTGTGCCCCAATATCCATGTCTTTCTATGCGTAATCCATGGCGTAAAGCTCTATCTAACCAGTAGACCAACCAAGAATCACCATCTAAGACTACTGTGCCATATAAACTTTGAGCATAAACCTAATAAATACAAATAAAAATATCATGTTTATTAAGTTATAAAAAATTAATGTAATTTTATTGAGTAATTTTCAATATTAATAATTCTAATATACAAATTTAATTAAATATGTTATATTTATATTGTAAATTTTTGTCAATATATGAAAAATTATTTTTTAGATAAAGATATTTAGTCTAAAAAATAATTAGATATTTTAATAATTATTTCTCATAGAGAAATATAACATATTTATATTTGTTAATAATTATTATTATTATGAATATTAAGTAAAAAGATAAAATATTAAACGTCCAATAATTACGATATCAACAATAACGAATAATCAAAACTAAAGTGTTGAAATTTTATTGTTTTGTGAAAATATGAAATAATTCATAAGATGACAATTTCAAGATTCATCGATCCCCCCAAGGATCTCACAGAATAATAATGAATTAATATAATTGACTGACAATTATACGAACAAAGAGGTAAAGGCACGTACGTCAGTGGAGGAGTCACGACGTGGAACAAGATGTTGAGTAAGTTGCAAGTGAGAAACGGGAAATCGTGATGACGAGAGGAGCACATGTACTTCTTCAACACAGGTTCGCGCGTTCAAAAACAATAAAGATAATAAAACTCATTTAAGTGTTAAATATTTGACGCACAACCGAGCATGTAAGTGCATGTCACTTCAGTTTCAGCTGTTTCGTCATGGTTAAATATTTTAAGAAAGTCGTTTTTATCTGCGAGGAAAAAGGAATGAAAATCTATCTCAGTCATTTAAGAAGAATTTCATAGGAGAGTAGAACGTCAATAGTTCGATATATATCAAAATTCGAGAAAGGAAAGTACATATATATATATATATATATACAGACGACGTATGGCCTTGATACGTCTTTTCTACATTGAAATAGACAGCACTCACCAATTTGACAGCTTTGGTTAATTCTTGAAGTATTCTTCCCTTGGACAGTACCTTATCGGTACAAAGGTCCATATCTTCTTGACTCGGCATATCGATCTCTAATCTTACATGATTCTCATCATAAGATAACACGAATTTCGAAGGAAAAGAAAGAAAAAGCCGAAGTCGAGGAAGACGAGACAGCTTCGACGCGTCGTTGGTGAAGTCGCACTGACACATTCGCCGGGTAGAGTCATTGATTTTAGCTAAGCGCAGGCCAAGCGCCAATATCAAACTTCTCTTTACAATTGTCTTTCCTTTATTTTTTTTATTATTTGCGATACCCTTACTGGATTTATATTAACTATCAAGCTGATTAGAGATAATAGAATTTAAACATTCATTTAGATAAACATTCATAACAAGTAACATGTACAATTCTTAATTTTTCTTTGTTGTATATTTCAATATAAGTTATTTAATCAGACTCACTTATATTCAAAATTCATTCATATTAAATTAATATTATTCATTAATAATATAAATTATAATTTTATGTATAATTAATTTTAGACCAAAAAAATTATTACAATATCAAGAAATTCATATTTACGAAATATATATATATATATACACGTGACAATTCGTTATAATAATTCATTATAGAAAATATGAAAAAAATAATTGATATTATTAATTAAAATTATTTTGATATTCAATATTTTTTAAAAAATTGATTAAATTTTTTTATCAAATTTAGTAACAAATTGTTTTTTAATCTTTTTTTATAATTAATACTAAAATGTTATATATAATCCGATTTTTGTTAATATTTTAAATATTCTAAAATAACTTACATATATTCGCTTAATAATAATTATCATATAACTTATCTATGTAAGTTATCTATGTTATGTATTTCACTTAAATAGTAGATAATTTATTGTGCACGTAAATAAAACATTTTTCTGTATGATAAATAATATGATAAATAGTATGATTTTAATGGATCAATGAAATTTGTTATGATAGGTTAAAGGGTATATGCATAATATGCATAATTATCATTTTCTTATATTATAAGCATTTTTTAAATATATTATACATTTTGAATTGCCTGTTGTTGATTTATGTTATTTTTAAGTTTGACGTATCAACAATTTAAAAAAAAAAAAATGTCGATAATATCAAATGCATAATTATTTAAAAAAATAATTGAAATATATGATAAATATTTATTTTTCAATTATAAATCACATTATGAAACGATTGCATTAGTTACATTAATAGTTATATCTTTTATTTAATATGCAATCTAAAATTATAAAATTTCAATCTTTATTTTAACAAAGATATGTTTTCTATAAATAATTTCTAATAATTTTCAAATTGCAAATAAATTTTAAGATTAAATTAAATTAAGATAAAAAAAAAAGATAAAAAAAAAACAATTTATAACATGAGAAAATACTTATTTTATTAAATTTTAAAAAATAGAAACTTTATTTTTACAATATATTTTCATATAATGTATGAAAGAAAAGATATGTAAAAATGTAATATAATATGAGATATTAAAGAGTAATACTTTTTATTTATTTTTTTTTGTATTTACATTACATATGCATAGATACATAGATAAAAGACAAAAAAGTAATATCTAATGATCAACAGTTACTAAGAAAATTTACTCTATAAGAAGTAGAATTTTCTATGATCAATAAAATGTTCTTAAATCTTATTAATAAAATAACTATGTATATGAATTTTAATATCTTATTTATTTATATTTTTTTATTGTATTATTTATATCATATTTTATTAAAATTTATTTATATACACATAGTATATATATATATATAGTATAATAAATTAACTAACAAATTGTTCCTATAATATACAAGCTATTCCAATAACTTCTACATTTGCATATTATAGAGTACAATAAAAATAAACAATTTTGTATTTTATATAAATAATTATTTTAATCATTAAAAAAAATATTTTGAAATATTTTTCCCCTATTAATTGAATTTCCCCTAAACGGTACATTCGATTTATTCCAATATCTTATTCATAGTAATTTGTGTTTCATGCAATTTCAGTACTTACGAAATGTTGCGTACTATTATATAGAAGTGTAAAGAATATTCAGATGTAAAGTGCAAATGTAACTTTTAATATAATTTATAAAAATATTATTTAATATTATTAAATAAAATTTTCTTTTTATGTACCGTTATGTCTAATTTTCCCGCAATACGTTTATCATCACGAAGAATTGTGGCGCCAAAGCAATATACGCGTAATATTGGTTTTAATAATTATACATATTTGAAACGATATTTTAAAGAATTATTGAAAAATTTTTCATTATTGTGATAATTTATTGTCACTTCAAGATTATTTTATTTTTGAGATGCATTATATAGTTTTTACACATTGTTTTATTTTTGTACGTAAGAATTTTCATTTCATTGTATTATTTATTGTTATATTTTATTATTATTATAGTTTATTTGTAATTCTCTTAGTTAAAGAATTATGTCGGATCCCGGATTGTCGCTTGATGAGGAAACGCTCTCTCCAGATATCTTCAACGATGTAGATAATATGACAAATAATCCTGTAAATTCTGATGATTGTAAGACATTAATTAAACATTTAACTTTGAAAATTTGAAATTCGGGAAAATTAAAATTGAGTGTATACTATATATGTATTATATGTATATGTTTTAATTAACTATTTATTTCTATTTCATAAAGCAAGTTCAATGTTAGTTGATGTTACTGAACCAGAACCTGTGGATGATGTACCTGAATGGAAAGGTGTGAACATGGATGAAATACATAAAGGTTTAGGTATATATGATTGTCAAGAATTACCACCTATTTGTCCATCTTCATCTCATATAGTATTAATATCGGTGAATATTAAATTCAATAAATAATTTTCATTAATATATATGAATTTATTTTAAAAATGAATTTATCTTTAAATAATTTATCTTAAAATAGTTACCATTACCAGCACGTGGAACACCAAAACCATATCCTACATATCAAGTAGAAAAATGGTGTCAGGATTATGTTAGAATGCCACATTCAAAACATAGTGTATATCCAATAGATGAGGTAAATAAGTGATAATATATATGAAATTTATAAATAAGTCAAAATTATTAAATAATATAATAATTGATATTTAATTAAATAATAATTAATTGATATTAAATTTATATTTTATTATAGAATGGAACTAAGCGTTGTCGAAACAGATGGGAAATAATACAGGAATCTTTACTTCAAAATTTTATTTCAACCCATCAACTAGAAAATGCAATACTTTCTTATAATCATATATATGCACAACGTTGGGATTTTACTGCACTTCATCATTTTTTTTCTGAGGTAACATCTTAAAAAATTCTTTATATTTTCTTTCAATGTATTTTTAGATATTTTCATTATACAATAATTCTAAACTAAAGGTACTTGATGAAGAAGAAGCAAATATTTTCTTTGAAGTATTAATGCCAAAAATGGTTCAGCTTGCTTTGCAACTTCCTGTTTTGGTAACAGGTTCAGTGCCTCTTTTAAAACGCCACACTAATGGTGCAATAAGTCTTAGCCAGTTACAAATTGCCTCTTTACTAGCTAATGCATTTTTTTGTACATTTCCAAGACGTAATTCAACTAATCCACAGTCTGAATATGGAAAATACCCATACATCAATTTCAATAGGTATTTTGTTATGCAATTTTTAACCAAATTAAAATTGAATATTAAAAATTGACATTGTATAAATAATACAATAAAATAATGCAAAAATAATTATAAATAATTAAGAGAATTCATTTAATATATTAATATACAATTTATATAGGTTATTTTCAGCATATAAAGAAGGAAAATGGAATAAGTGTGAATCTGTAATGGAAAAAATGAAATGTATATTTCATTATTTTCGCAGAGTAACATCTAAAGGTGGGTACGTTAATATTTATTTAATGATACATATGTAGAGAACCAATACATTATTTATTATAATTTTCCCATAGAGCAGCCCCAGAAGGTGTAGTAACAATTCAACGACGATATATTCCTAAATCCGATTGTCCAAAATGGGATGAACAAGTACAGAAATTGCTACCTTTACATATTACAAGTAAAGGAACAATAGAAACAGAAGGAACTGGATTTTTGCAAGTGGATTTTGCTAACAAGTATATTTATAATTTTCAATATTTAATTAAATTAATATTTATCAAAATACATTTATAAAAATATAAAATACTTTTAGATATGTAGGTGGTGGTGTTCTTGGGTTAGGATGTGTACAAGAAGAAATAAGATTTGTTATTTGTCCTGAATTAATGGTGACAATGCTTGTTACGGAAGAATTAGATGATACTGAAGCATTAATTGTTAGTGGTATTGAAAGATATAGTAAATATAAAGGTTATAGTAACACTTTTAAATGGGTTGGAGATTATGTTGACGAAACACCTAAAGATAGTAGTGGAAGACGATTAACATCTATTGTTGCAATAGATGCTCTTTATTTTACACATACGCAATCGCAATTCAACATAAATAATATAACAAGAGAACTTAATAAGGTTTAAAATTAATTAATACATTATAAATAATAGTTGATTAATTATGTAAATTTTAATAATTTTTATTTTTTTTTTATAGGCATATGTAGGATTTGTTGGTTGTGAAGGTAACAAGAACAATCTTCCTGCTGTTGCAACTGGAAACTGGGGATGTGGTGCATTTCGTGGAAATCCAAAACTGAAAGTTTTATTACAATTAATGGCTGCAGCTGTAGCAGGTCGATCAATGGTTTATTTTACTTTTGGGGATACAAATTTACGAGATGCTATTGCTGAAATGTATATGCACTTCGTAAAACATGAAATAAATATAGGTAGTAATTTATATCCAAATATTTTTTAAATATATTATTTAAAATATTTTTAAAATATATGCAAAAATTCATTATATTATATGTTTTAGCTCATATTTTTTCATTGTTGGTGCAGTATCAAGAATTTGCTTCAACAGGAAACTTAGATTTTTATCGTTTTTTGTATAATCGTAGTAAAGTAAAATCATTTACACATTTAAATACAAATATTCATACAAAAATCTCTATAACAAAAGAAATTTTGAAAAAAAGTAAAAGCATTAACAATGGAGAAAAAAGATCTTTTCAGTTAGATACCAAAAAATATCCTGAAATGGAAGAAGAAAAAATACAAGGTTGGTTAACTAATATTGATGAAGATATTAATAGTAAAAGAAAAACGGAGATTTTAAAAGAAGAATATATAGACACTAAAAGAATTGTGGAAAAAGAACAGATTCAAAGTAAAGATAATATAAAGAAAAAAGAAGGACAAATTTATGATAGAGATAGCATAGAGAAAAAAAGAAAGCAGTCTTTATGGAAAGTTTCAGAGGATACAACACAGACTAAAACGATTCAAGAATGCCGATTATCAGGTTTAGAATTATTAGATACAAAACAAGATCTTATTTCACAATATTCGGATAGTGGTTGCAGTGATTCAACCAAAGATGAAAGTCATCAATCAATGAAGACTTCTACAGATACACATAATACATACAAATTAATTCAAACTTTAGGTGAAAACTCTATAGTTCCAAATAAAAATGAATCACCAACTAAAAAATCTGGACAAAGAAAAATTTCAGATTTTTTTCAACGAACAAATTAAAAATTTTTAAGCATTTATAATTAAATAGTTCTTTTACTTTATTAAATTTTGACACAAGACTTTCTAAACACATATGTACTTTGTATATAATGTAATAATGCGAATAAATAAAAAAGTAATTAATTTTGCAAATATTGTGTTTTTCTTACTATATTGATTAATATAATTTCAAACGAAAACATAAGATTATATTTATGCTTGAATATTTTCGAAGTTTAATATTTCTTTTCTAATTTAATAATTTTTCATTTAATTAAATATAAAATCAATAAAAAATAGAAATTACTTTTTATTATATGTGAATATTAAAGTTTAATACATTCAAAAAATGAATAGAACTGTGATTATTAGCAGTCACGTGATACTTATCGACGTATCGCGTTGGTTGTGGACCAAAGAAATCGTCGAATATGAAGATGGCTGCTGCCACTGAAATATTAAATACTCTCATTGAAAGAGCAATTTTCCATAAGAAAATGTAGAATTTTCTGGCTTGTGTCGCGTTTCAGGTAATAATTGATTAATTATTAGTGAATATGATACATATTCGCATGATGATGTTCAAATTTTATTTGTAAGAATCGTGGGCGGTTACGAAGTCATTGTAACTTTACTTTAACTTGACATTTTGACAGAAGATAGACGTAAATATTGAATTGAGTGTTTGATGAGTAATGTCAGTAGTAAATAAAAGTATAAAAATTATCATGACACGTGCATGAAAGATTGTCTGATGTGTATAATCAACTGAGAAATGGTGTTTCGATTTACTTCTTACACAACAATGTGCCATTTTCACATGTTATATATTCTCCGATATGTTAACGTTTCATACAATAGCATAATAAGTACTTAAAAAGATTTTACTTATTAATAAATAAATGTTTATATATTATATAATCTTTTTTTAAAAATTTATTAATTGTTTTTCAATAATGTTTTTATTCAAACTTGTATAATATAAATGGAAACATTTTATGGATAAATAGAAACATTTTATAATTTTTAATATATTGCTATATTATACGAATATTTATGTTGTTATTTATATTCTTTATTATTTATATTATTTATATATTTATTATTTATATTCTTTTTTTATATATTTTTTATGATTAATTAAAAGTAGTAATAAAAATATAAATACTAATTTAAAGAATTGTAATTAGTTATTTTTACACAAAATTTATATAATAATTATTATGAATATTAATAAATTATATTAATAAATTATAGATTATTAACTAAAATGAATTATAATTTTAAAGATAGTATATATATATTATATATATATATATAAATAAACGTAGTTTAATTATACAATTGATTATATTGATTATTTACAATTGATTAAAATTGTTTTACAGAAAATAATTTAATATAAAATAATATAATATTGCAAATTTAATAATTGATATTATATTTTTATCATTTTATGAATATTTTATTTATTATATTTAATAAAACTTACTATATATATAACAATAATTTTATTTATATTTATTCTTTTATATATTTAAAATATTATCAATACATTATTAAAAATATAGATTTTCTTTTACAAAATATGTATATATACATATATGTATTATATATATATATATATATATATATATAAAGATATTAATGTAATTATGTAAATTAAAAATATATTAAATATTTAATTTTTTTATTCAATTTAGTATTAAAATTTAATATTAATATATATATTTAGTTTATATATATTATTTATATGTTTTTAGCAAGTACTAACTATGAACATAATGCGTAAATTACGAGGGGGTACAAGTGTTGGAGGTATGGGTTCTAGTAATACTGGTGGTTTAGATGATTGTACTGGAAGTACAAATCCTCAACATACTGCTTTGGGCCTTATGCATCTTAAGAAACTTTTTTCTGAATATACCCATCCTCCACATACCCTTTCTGATGCTGAACGTAATGATAAATTATATAACATGTTGCCATTATTTTGCAAGGTAAGTTTTTCTATTTTGATATCTGTCACATGTAAATATAATGAAATGTGAATATAAATATAAATTTCATTATTTTTTATTTGTATTAAATTATTAATTTGAATTACTTAATATTTAATATTAAGTTAAATTTAATATTTAATATTTAGGTATTTGGATCTAGTCCAACAGGAGATATGAGTGAAAAATTTTGGGATATTTTGGCATTTACACAACAAGTATCTAAATTAATGGTATTTGAAATCAGTAGGAGGGCAAGCAATCAAAGTACTGAAACTGCAAGTTGTGCCATTGTAAAATTTTTAGAAATTGAAAATAGTGAAGAATCAAGTAATGGTTGGATGTTACTTTCTGCTCTAAACTTACTTGCAGCAGGTGATACTTCTGTAATACAAGTATGTATTTCATTATTCCAAATAACGAATTTTACATTTATTATTTATTTATATTTTACATATTTATATATATTTTATATTTATTTATTGATATATTTATATTTTATTATTTTATAGGCAATGACTACTGCTTCTGTTCCATCAACATTAGTAAAATGTTTATATTTATTCTTTGATTTACCTGAAATGATTGACGATGAAACCGATATTACGGATGCAAGTAGCGAATTTACTCCAAAACAACGTCGAATATTATTACAAAAAATATTTGTTCAAGTAAAAATTTCATATACATCGTCATATTTTAATGAAATATTTATTTGAATAATTAATTTGATTTTTAAACTTTTAGTTATTAGTGAGATTATGTAGTCATCCATATCCAGCTGAAGAACTTGCTCGCAAAGATGATCTAACTTTATTATTCTCAGCAATAACTAGTTGGTGTCCTCACTATAACGTAATGTGGCGTAAAAGCGCGGCAGAAGTATTAATGACTTTATCTCGACATGGACTTACTCAAAATGTAGTAAGCTATATTCATAGTAAGTATAATTTTTTATTAATATAATTTTTCATAAATTGATTTCTATTTGAGCATGAATCTAATGCTTTTTTCAAAACATATTAAATAAACATTACTAAATATATTTTAATTTTATATCAAATACTGTTATTTTTAATTATAGATAAAGGATGTATAGCATTATGTGTTGATAATATGCAACGTGTACCTGAGTTGGCACCATTGGAAGTAGTAGAAATGTTTGTTACTGTATTTTGCTTTTTAAAAGATTCTAGTGAAGTATCTCAAACACTTCTGGATGATTTTCGTGCTTGTCAAGGATATATCTTTTTATCAGAATTTTTATTAAAGTAAGAGTTTTTTTAATCTTAATAATATTAGTTAATATAGCGATATAATATGCGATAGATTATAAATTTCAAAAATATTTATAATGTAGACATGCTCCATCAAGATTAGAACAAGATAGTAGAGCAGAAGCACAAGATGCTATTCGAAATTTAGTGCTTATGTTGGCATCTTTAACAATGTGTGGTCATACAGAATTAAAACCAAGTCAAGCTAGTATGGGATCTTTATTTCAAATGCTTGGTTTTACTTTACCTCAACCAAGTAATAGAGGTATAAATATTTCAATATACAATTTTAAATTATATTAATAAAATAAATATTAATAAATATTAATAAATATAAATAGAATATATTATGTATAAAATATATGTTATTATTATTTCAATATATATAATATATTGAAAATATATTAAGTATATAATTTATTAAAATATATTACTTATTTTTTATAATTGATAAAATACTAATTTTTTTTTATAGGAGGAAGTGTTCGAAATATTCAAGCATTCCAAGTATTACAATCTGTATTCGTAAAATCTAATTCACCACTTTTGTGTTGTACAATTCTCGATGCAATATCGAGTGTATATCATAGTGACAATGCAAATTATTTTATACTTGAAGGACAAAATACATTATCCCAATTTGCAGAAAAAATTTATTTAAAAAATCGAGAAATACAAGAAAAGTTTTTTCAGCTATTAGAATTTATAGTATTTCAACTTAATTTTGTGCCTTGTAAAGAACTTATATCATTATCTATATTACTCAAAACAAATAATTCAACCAGTTGTAGTATCTTATGTATGGAAACATTACTTAATATACTCAGGTAATAAGCAACACTTCTTATTTATGTATATATTTATTATATAATATATATGATTATATTTTATATTGATTTTTTAGACATAATAATATATTTAAAGATGTATACAGGGAAGTAGGTATGTTAGAAGTCTTTGTTACATGTCTTCATCGTTATGCAACTTTACTCAAAGATAAACAGGCTGCATATGATCAAGGATTAGGTAATAATATTTTTATATTTTTATTTTCATTTAATATGTAGAAATAAATAAATATTACTTTTTCAGAATGTAAAATTTGTCCAGAAGATGAGCGATTGGGTGCCTTAGTAATGGAAGCTTTGACAACATTATTGGCAAGCAATGTTCAAAATGCTAATGTTTTTAGGGAATGTGGTGGAGCACGTTGTGCTCATAATCTCGTACCCTATATGGATTGCCGATATCAAGCTCTTGGTATTGTTAGAGAATTAATACTTAGTGCAGGAGGAGATGATGATATGGCTACATTGCTAGGTGTTATGCATTCAGCACCTTCTAATGCCTTAGTCTTAAAGACACATATATTAAAAGTTAGTTGATACTAATAATAATTTTTATATCTTTTAATACTCTTTTTTAAGATATTATTATTTTTTAGTCTTTATTGGCTTGTTTACGAGAATCTCATCGAACTAGGACTGTCTTTCGAAAAGTAGGAGGTTTCGTATATGTGATGTCCGTGTTAGTATCTTTGGAAGGTCAATTAGGCATACAAAGATCAGAGAATACAGAACCTTGTAATGATATTATAAAAAGAACGCCACAGGAAGAAGCACAGTTATTAACTCTTTTACATGTCGTATTTCACACTATAAGTACAGCTATGAGATTTGAACCTGCAAATGCAAAATTTTTCCATCATGAAGTAAATATTTATGTATTAATATTTATAAAGTATAATGATTGTTAATATTATAATATATTTATATAATATTTCTTTTATAGATATGTCAATCAAGTTTGTGTGATACTTTACGATTGCTTGGATGTTTTTCAACACAGACAAAACTTACTGAAATAGATATAATATCAATTACAAATTATCATAATATGTTATCATCACTATTTACTGGAAGCGTATTAGAACCTGTATTCCCAGAAGTTATACCAAAAACATTAACATATGCATGCTTATTATTAAGACTTCTTTATGATGTAGCGCTCGATTCTTTTGATAAGCCAAATTTGGTGGGTTTAGGAATGAGATCACCAAATCATAAACAAAATAGTGTTGAGGTGATTTTTAATATGTTAATTTTATAAAATATAATATTATTATAATAAATTTATTATTAAATTAATAAGTAAATTTTATTTTTAGCAACAAAAATCTTTTGATTCTCCAGGAGGTGGCAAGAGAAGTATTATAAATTCTTTAAATTTAAGTCCACCTAGTCCTGAACCAATTGTAGTTCATCCTGGTATTGTAGTTGGAATGCTACATTTACTTCCATCAATCTCAGAACCATCTACTCCACAAATGGCTTTAGCTTTACAATTATACGTTGCTGAAATCATTAAAAGTTTAGTACGATCTGAAAGAAATCAACAAATCATGTGTGATGCTGGAATGGCAGGTGAATTGCTATCCGTTGGTAGAATTGCTTTACAGGACGAAACACATCCTTTGCATCAACCATTACAATATATTATAGAAAGACTTGCAGCACAATCTTTAGAACCACGTGATTTAAGGTAAGATATAAAGTAAAATTTAAAAAATCTGATTTTCACATATAATATTTGTATGAGTTACTATTTTTGTGATTGCAGAGAATTTTTGCGTTTGGGCGATCCATTGTGTTGTATTTCACTCGATGATATTGAACCAAATAAAGTTCGAGGTGGACCTGTACCATTAACGCGTATTAAAACTTTAGTATCTATGACAACACCAAAAGATTTTCGGGCACATGGTTCTTGTACTTTACCACCTTTTGTAGAACTTGATATGAGTGCGGAAGGATTTGCATGTTTATATTTACCTAGTGTGGCACCACAAAGTACAACTCCACCTACGGTAGTAGCTGCTGATAGTAGCGTACTTGGCGGAATTGGTTCTGGTAAATCTTAAATATAATTAATTGATTTAAATCTCAAACAATTTATAATTTTTTTAAATATATTTATATTAATTTTTAGGTGATAGATTATTTCCTCCACAGACTGGTTTAACTTATAGTACATGGATATGTGTTGATAAATTTAGTGATCCTAGAACTGATGCTCATTGTGTACGATTATTAACATTAGTTCGTACTCCGCAATCAACAAAAGATTTAATTTGCTTAACTGCTGTGCTTAGTGCAAGAGATAAAGCAATTATTGTATCTACACAAGAAACACCATTACCACAAAGTAAGTATTATTGATATTCTTCATTCTTCATTCTTTGTTATTAATCAATTTAATATTTTAAATATAATTTATTAAATAAAAAATTCAGATGTAGGTGAATGGGAACCAGAAGGAACTGGTGAATGTGGCGCAAGAGTTTGGTGCCCAGATTTGCTTCAGGAAGGCCAATGGCATCATATAGTTATTGTACTAAATCGTGCTGTTTTAAAAAATTCAAGTTTTTCATTATATTTGGATGGTCAACATATTCATAGTCAAAAGCTTCATTATATTACACAAGTCCCTGGAGGAGGAGCAGCAAATTTAACAGTAGCATCTCCAGTATATGGGTATATAGGTACACCACCTTGTTGGCGACGATATTCTAGACTTACATGGAAACAGGGACCATGCCATTTAGTAGAAGAAGTATTTAACTCGCAAAATATAACAACATTATTTAAATTAGGCCCCCATTATATGGGAAGTTTACAAGCTCCACTATTGTCAGGTATTAGGAATTTGTTAGATTTTTTCAAATATAAAATATATATAAATTATTTATATATAATATATAATAATATATAAATATTTATATTTTTTAAATATAAAATATATAATATATAATTATAATATGAAAGATGAGGATTGAACGAATGTTTGTATTATAGTATTAAATGAAAAATAATTCAAATTGTTCTATTTTTATATGTAATAAAAATATATTATATACATTGAATTTATATACTGTGAATTTTAAGAGTATGGATTTTAAGAATGGAAAGATCTCTTAATATTTTTTAAATTTGAATTGAAAATCATTGAATTATTAATTTTTTATATTATAATTTTTATTAATATATTTTTTAAATTATTTTATTAAAAATTTTATTAAAAATTCTTATAAAATTTTAAATACTGTTGCTACATATTTCTATAATAATTTTGACTATTATTTAAATAAAAATATATTTTTTTGCAGGTCAAGAACCTTTAATGCCTCTTGTTGCAGAAGAAAAAGTTGTATTTGGATTAAATTCTAAAGCAATGTCTCAATTAACATTAGCTAAAATTAGAAAAGTTTATAGTCGAGCTGATAATAAATCAATTGCTAAACAGGTATATATAATTATTTTTATCTTGTATTTTTTATATGTATTCATTAAATTATTATTATTACTTGACAGCTTGGTATGTCATCGCATGAAAATGCTACTCCTATTAGAGTTCTTCATAATTCAGCAGGACATTTAAGTGGACCAGCAAGAGCACTTGGAGGTGTAGTTGTTGGATATCTTGGAGTTCGTGTCTTTAGTCCCCGACCCGTAGCTACTATGATTGATAATGTGGGAGGATGTTCAGTGTTATTAGGTAAAATTTTTTAGAATTCTGAATTTTTAAATATATATTTAAATATTTATTTAAAAATTTTTTTTAAATAACTATTTATTTCATAGGTTTAATAGCTATGGCTCAAGATGTAGAATCTTTATATGCAGCTGTTAAAGCATTAGTTTGCGTTGTGAGATCCAATCAAGTTGCTCAACAAGAAATGGATCGTAGAAGAGGATATCAAACATTGGCAATGTTACTAAGGAGGAAATGTCCTCTTTTAAATAGCCATATCTTGCATCTTACATTCAGTCTTGTAGGTACAGTTGATAGTGGTAGAGAAACTAGTGCAATACCTAACATTATGGCATTTCAAGATCTTCTATGTGATTTGCAAGTATGATCTTTTTTTATTTCTAATGAATAGTTTATCTTCAGAATAAATATTATGAAGATATCAAACTATTTCTAGATTTGGCATGAAGCACCAGGCGAACTCTTAAGATCACTTTTAGAACATTTGTATGAATTAATAGCAGAATCAAGTGAAAAAAGAACAAATTTACGTTTAATGCGAGATTTGCAATTAGTACACAAATTGTTACATATTTTAAGTGATGTAAAACAAAGTAGTACAAGACAGATTTTACTTGCACTACTTAGTATATTATTAAGTCAGCCAAGACAAGCTGATTTGCTTTGGTAAATTGTTTTGTTTGATTTATTTTGTTTTACATTGTATGATATTAATAATATTAGTATTTTATTATATGTTATAAATTTATTATATAATATTATTATTATTAGATATTAATAATATTATTTTTTTTATAGGTTCGGTCAATTTATAGTTGCTACATTACCACAAAGTCCAGAAAAACATTTAATTCTTCGAGAAAGTGAAGGAAATAAAGAAGGAGAAGGAGAACATATACTTTTGCGAAATCGTTGTTTGCAACTTTTACATTCTTTATTATTTAATGGTCCCAAAGTAAATATAAAGTAAGTAAAATTAGAAAGTTAAATAAAAATTTCATTATCGTTAAAATTTAATAATATTTTTCAGTATGTGTGAAGAATTAGCCAAAGTATTAGGTTTAGATTGGATATTATTGTTTCTTCAGTCTGGTCTTCATAGTACAACTGTAATATGGGGATTAAGAATTTTAGTTGCCATTTGTTCTGTGCAATCAATATTACAAAAATTTAAAGAAGGAACTAGTAATGGTAGTTGGTTACGCCATACAGATCATAATAAAATGGCACTAGCACTCGGTATGTACATATAAGATATTAAACATAAGATTTAATTAATTGTATTTTATATTTTTATATTATTTTTAGGTTGTCATCAGCAAATTACAGGTGGTGAAACTAAACCATCTGGTCTTCATGTACCAGGATTTCAACATTTAGGATGGTTATTACCACAACATGTAGATCTTGTTCCTGAATTATATTTTCTTTTTATTGCTCTTATGATGGGACAACCTGTAAAATTATTGCCTACTGATTCAAAAGTCATTTTAAAAGTTCTGTAATGTTTTTCATACTTTATCTTTAATTTATAATATTTAAATTATATATAAATAATACGTTTATATTTTGAATAATAGCTTGATTTAGACAATGTATGGAATTTCTTGTTTGGTGTTCCTGCAAATCACACATTATCTTCTTTTGCAAGTAGAATTAATCTTTGTCCAGAAGCCGTGGTAACACTATTAGCGATGGTACGAACAATGTTAAATAATTATTCAATTAAGTAAGTCTTATAATTTATTCATTTTTTCTTCAAAAATTATTTTAATTATATTAGATATTGTACAAAATAATAAATTAATTCATAAAATTTTTATTTAATAGCCCAGAATCTTTGCCCGATTGGTTAAGTGATTATCCAGTGACAATAATACAATTTCTCTTTTTTCTTTATCATAATTTTACTGATTTTATGCAAGTATTTATGTCTGCGGAAGTATTGGGTGCGTTAGCTGGTACTTTATTTCCAAAACCTTCAAGTTCTAGCCAAGATAGTAGTGGAGCTAGTACTCCAGCAGATGAGGTAAATCTTATATAGTAGTGATAAGTTTTTAATAATCAATGAAAAATTTGATAATAAATTATATTATTTTTAGCAAGAACCAGTATTAGTAAGATCTCCATCAAAAGATGTTGGTTTAACAAATCATCCAGCAAAAAAATTTGTCATGGATTTTTTACGAGTTATTGTAGTAGATTCCCTCTCTTTGCCTGTTACTGCAAAATCTCCACCAGCTATTGATTTAGTTTTGGAAGCATGGCCAGAACATGCATCTACAGGACAACAGACGCGTTATCAAACAGAAATTTTATCTATTCTTATGGAGCATTTATTGGCTGCAGATGTTCTAATTGGAGAACAAGCAGCTTTACCTGTCGTTCCTGGTGGATCAGTCAATAATATAATCAATAACGTATGTTATGTTGCAGCAAGAATAGTTGATAAATTATGGCAAGGTAAATAAAAAAATTTTTGTATTTATTTTTAAATATATATCTTTTTTTTATAATTTTTTTTTAACATAGGTGCTTTAACAAAAGATCCACATGAAGTTTTTGATTTCATTGTAAAATTAATCGGCCAAGCAAAAAGACGGCCAGGTGTTGTTAGTATGGAAGGTCTTCATCATTGTCTAAACAGAACAATTTTATTCTTATTATCACGAGCAACAGATTCGATAGCTGATCAAATGGCTGTATTAGAAGCATTACATAAACTTACTACTCACAGGTAAAATTTATTCTAAAATATTCTCTCATTTTCTAAAATAAAATTACAAATTGTAATTAAAATTTAATTTAAAAATGTTCTTCGATAGATTATTAGTTTTCGGCGCTGGTAATCATGAATTGGAATTTATTGGTTGCTTAACTTATTGTTTATTACAATTGACAGCTGATATAAAAATTATGCTTGATACAAATACAAAAACAACATGGCATGTTAATCCACAAGTTGAAGCTAGTGATGATAGATTAACATCTCATCAAGGTCATAATTTAATGGCTGTTGCTGCTACAAGAGTTTGGGAAGAATTATATGTTTGTAAAAAGCCTGCTATAGAAGAAGTTTTTAAAATTACTCTTCCAGTACCTATAGGTAATGAACGTGCTCCTGAACTATCAATAGTGAGAGATCAAGTACATGAAGCAGCAACTAAACTTTGGTTGAATTACGTTGTTATGGAAAGAAAAGCTTCATATAGAGTTCCTTGGGAACTTCATAATCAAATACAATCGGTAAATATTTGATTAAAGCAGATTTTAATAAAAATTTAATAGAATGAAATGTACAGAATTATATTGTGTTTTAGAAAATTCAAAAAGTAACAGGAGGCTTAACAAGATTAGCAAGTCGAACAAAAGTTCGAAAAGAAGAATCTGTACGCGTAAGATTAAGATTACATCAGAATACTGTTGCACAATGGACAGAACAACATATTGTATTAGTTCGAGAACTCGCTACAGCTAAACGTTTGCAATATATACAAACTAATCAACATACTCAGCGATATGTATATCAAGTAAGAATGTCAATAGAAAAAAAAGAAAAAAAAATCAATAATTATATTAATAACATGTTATATAGGAATGGTTACAAACTGAAACTGAATTAACAAGGGAGCGAGGTCTATGGGGACCTCCAACTCCTACTAAACTTGATAAATGGATGTTAGATATGACAGAAGGCCCATGCAGAATGAGAAAAAAAATGATGAAAAATGAACTTTTTTATATACATTATCCTTATCGACCTGAACTAGAGCATCCTGATAATGTAAATTCACAAAATGCATTTCACAAATTCATTTTACAAAAAATTAAATTAATTTTTATTGATGAATATTTATTAATAACTATTTCATTTTTTTTTATTTTATATAGAAACAATTAAAGTACAAAGTTGCAACCAGCACTGATAGTAAAGAATATTATTTAAAGCAACTTGGTAATTCATCTGGAATGTTCGAACGCGAACGTGATCCTGTTATTGATGATACACCATTAAATGTTAATGACACTTCTACAGAAAGTGAACCTCCCATGGTACCATGTACCTTAGAACGTCATGCTAGTGAACCAGACGAAGTACCAGAAGACAATGAACAAGAAGAAGAAAATAATCAGACTGTTCCAGACAATCAAACTTTAATACGATTATTAGAGGAACATGAAAAAGTTAGTTCTTTTTAATATAAATAATTTTATTATAAATAAATAATATTCAATATGTATAACATTTAAACATTTTTCTATTTTTAGATAAGTCATATGTTCAGATGTGCTAGAATTCAAGGTTTAGATACAACTGAAGGTTTGTTGTTGTTTGGGAAAGAACATTTTTATGTAGTTGATGGCTTTACACTCTTAAAATCTAGAGAAATAAGAGATATAGAAAGTTTACCCGAAGCTTATGAACCAATTTTACCATCGCCGGGATCTCCTAGGAGATCCAGAGCTATGAGACAATGCTCAAAATTTAATTATGAAGATATTAGGTAATAAATCTTTATATTTGTATTTAATACAATAAAATACATTTTTATTTATTTATTTTTTGTAGAGAAGTACATAAAAGAAGATATCTATTACAACCAATGGCATTAGAAGTATTTAGTGGAGATGGCAGAAATTATTTATTAGCATTTCCACGTAAAGTAAGGAATAAAGTTTATCAAAGATTTATGACATTTGCAACAGCAATTGCTGACAGTGCACAACAATCTGTTGCTGGTCAGAAAAGAACAGCAAATGTAGAACAGGCTACAGGTTTACTTTCGAATTTAATAGGTGAAACTTCTGTTACACAACGATGGGTGGTTGGTATAAGTAATATTTAATTTATATTATTTATATTATAATTATTTATAATAATTTATTTTTTTACAATTTATTTCATTTCTTTAGAGGGGCGAGATATCTAATTTTCAGTATTTGATGCATCTTAATACTTTAGCGGGACGTAGCTATAATGACTTGATGCAATATCCAATATTTCCATGGATCTTAGCTGATTATGATAGCGAAGAGTTAGATCTTACCGATCCAGGAACATTTAGAGATTTTAGTAAACCTATGGGTGCACAAAGTCCAGAACGATTATTACAGTTTAAAAAAAGGTAATGAAACTAATTTAAAATAATTTAATATAAATAAATAAATAATTTAATTATTAATTATTTTAGATATAAAGAATGGGATGATCCACATGGAGAAACACCCCCTTATCATTATGGAACTCATTATTCTTCTGCAATGATAGTTTGTTCATATTTAGTGAGAATGGAACCATTTACACAACATTTTCTTCGGTTACAGGTTCATAAAGATTTTTTAAACAAAAACACAAAACTAATTGACACTAATTATAAAAAATACTTTTAGGGTGGACATTTTGATCTAGCAGATAGAATGTTTAATAGTATAAAAGAAGCATGGCTTTCTGCATCTAAGCATAATATGGCTGATGTGAAAGAACTTATACCAGAATTTTTTTATCTTCCAGAATTTCTTGTTAATTCAAATCATTTTGATTTAGGTAAATATTATTTATCAAAGAAACTTATGTTTTAATGTATCATTAATTGTATCATTAATCAATAATATTGTCTTTATTTTTTAGGTTCTAAGCAGAGCGGTGTACAATTAGGAGATATTGTATTACCTCCATGGGCAAAACAAGATCCTCGAGAATTTATACGTGTGCATCGACTCGCTTTAGAATGTGATTATGTATCACAACATCTTCATCAATGGATTGATTTAATATTTGGATGTAAACAAAATGGTCCTGCTGCAGTTGAAGCTGTTAATGTATTTCATCATTTATTTTATGAAGGGAATGTTGATATTTATAAGTAAGATTTATTTAATATTAATTTTTTATTAATATGATTTGATTTGTATTATTTTTAATATATTTTTAGCATTGATGATCCTTTAAAAAAGAATGCTACTATTGGATTCATTAATAATTTTGGTCAAATACCAAAGCAATTGTTTAAAAAACCACATCCAGCCAAAAAAATGACACAAAGAACTAGTGTTATTGATCCAGGACCTATTACTCCAGGTTTAAGTATTACTACATCTGATAAGTTGTTCTTCCATAATCTTGATAATTTAAAACCATCACTTCAACCTATAAAAGGTCTATATAGTTATATAAAATTTGCTTACTAAAATACAAATTATAATTAATAATTTATTTTTTAGAATTAAAAGGTCCAGTTGGACAAATACTTCATGTTGATAAAGCTGTATTAGCTGTAGAACAAAATAAAACGCTTATTCCTCCGACATATAACAAGTATGTTGCATGGGGTTTCGCAGATCATTCCCTTAGAATAGGAAATTATGATAGTGATAAAGCAATATTTGTATGCGAAGCTATGATACAAAGTGGCGGAGAAATAGTTGCATGCGTTTGTCCGTCTTCCAAATTGATAGTAACTGCTGGCACAAGTTCTGTAAGTTATGATTTCAATTTAATTATCTAACAGTTTTTTAAAATTAAAATACTTTGATAGGTTGTAACTGTTTGGGAATACACCAAAAGACAACTTTCCATTAAACAATGTTTATATGGTCATACGGATGCTGTTACATGTTTATCATCTAGTCCAGCATATAATGTAATTGTATCAGGATCTCGAGATGGTACTGCAATTATATGGGATTTATCTCGTTGCTTATTTGTTCGTCAACTTCGTGGACATGCAGGACCAGTAGCTGCTGTAGCCATAAATGAATTGACAGTGTGTTTTTTTAAATTATTTAAGAAAAAAATAGAAATTTAATATGTAAAAGTAATATTATTTTTTATAGGGAGATATAGCTACCTGTGCAGCTACTTGGTTACATGTATGGAGTATTAATGGTGAAGAACTTGCTAGTGTTAATACTTGTGTTGGTCGTGCTGATAGAATGCAGCAAATTTTATGCGTTGCTTTCAGTCAAACTCATGAATGGGATTCCCAAAATGTTATTATGACTGGTTCGACAGATGGAGTAGCTCGAGTAAGAATAATAAAAAATTTATAATATTTAAAATGTATTGTGTATACAAGAAAAAAATTATATATTTTATAGATGTGGTCAATGGATTATGTACAAGTGCCTGCAGAAGAAGAGAAATTAGAGGAAATTACTACTACCAAAGAAAAACATACAAAGTCGAATAAAAATGAAAGTCAAAATGAAAATACAAAAAAGCGAGTACATGAATTAGTTAAACAAATGAGCATTTCTGCTGAAGGATCGAGTTTGCTTGCAAAAAGTGGTTCAGAAAGTAGTCTTTCAGAACCTGAAAATGCTAAAGAAGCATCAAGATTGCATGAAGAAAAAGAAGAATGTTCGGATAATGAATCGAGCAATGGTTCTAGTAATAAGCCATCGCCGCAAAATAATAATACTCCTACTATTGTGCTCCGAAGAAAGAGTCGTGGAAATCCAATGTTTCGCAAAAGCGAAGGTGGTGGACGTGCAGATAGTGAAGGTACTCAAACAAGGTAATAAAATATAGTTTATTATTATTCTTTATTTATATTCTAAAAGATATATTTTTAATTTTTATTATAATTTTATCAATTAAATAAATTATTATAATATTATCAATTAAATAAATTTAGTGAGTCATCAAATAATCCTGGAGATTCTGAAGGAGCTCTAAGAGCTAGTAAAAGTGATACTAGTTTAACGGATAGTTTTGTTATGGTTACCGAAGCTGATACGAAACCTAAAAAAATTAATCCACAGAATATCTTAAGAGACGGTTTTAAATGGCAACGGCAATTAGTATTTAGAAGTAAATTAACGATGCACACTGCATATGACCGTAAGGATAATGCAGAACCTGCATCTATAACAGCTCTTGCAGTATCAAGGTATATTTATAATTTATTTATTATTTGAGAAATATTAAAAATGAAAAATATATAAAATATAAAATTAATTATATTAAATTAAGTTATAAAATAATTACAGAGATCATAGAACAGTGTACGTTGGAGACACAAGGGGAAGAGTATTTTCGTGGAGTGTATGTGAACAGCCGGGACGTACGGTAGCTGATCATTGGCTTAAAGATGAAGGAGCAGATTCATGTGTTGGTTGTGGAGTTAGATTTAATCTTTATGAGAGAAGACATCATTGTCGTAACTGTGGACAAGTATTTTGTTCAAAGTAAGTTACTATTATACCATAATAATTATTTTAAAAATTATCTTAAATAATTCTTTTATATAAATATTTTATAAAAAATTATCTATATAAAAAATTATATAAATAAAGATTCGAAAATTTATTATTATATTATATTATTATTTTAAATATTTTGTTATTAAGTATTTTATTATTTTAAATATTTTTAAATATTATTTTAAATATTTTAAATATTTATATGTTTTATATACAGATGCAGCCGATTTGAATCGAAAATATCGAGACTCGGGATTTTAAAGCCTGTTAGAGTTTGTCAAGGTTGTTATTCATCATTACGCTCTCAGCATTCTGCTGAGAGTAGCACTTAAATATATAAAGTAATATATTATATTGTTTTATATAAATTATTAATTTTAAAACGGGTATTGCGAGAATGTACATAATCTCATCGCGATATACCCCTTTACGTTTATATTTCGAATTTTTGTACAAGAGAAACGAAGTGTGCATTTTGTTCTTATTTCATATTTTATGCAATATCTTAGTTTTAAAAAATTCTTGCATTTCTACGAAACAAGTAGGAAAACCGATCGCTGTATTTATAATTCACATTTTTAGTTAAAATAATTTTATATTAAATTGAAACTATTTTAAATCTTTTTTTCATGAATTAAACGCTTAATATATTACAATACATTCCTGTCGATTTTATAATATATTACTGTGTACTTTTTACTATTATAATGAACTAAGCTATTTCCTAATAATAATCGGCCTGTTTCACATTATCGACAGGTTTGTACTGAAAAATTTTTAAAAGACAGTATTTGAAAATTACATGATATTTAAGTCTCTAATTTATAAAGCACATATTGTAAGTCACAAATATGTCTTTTGTTTCTAATATTCGAATTCTTAATCATTTACTTTTATATATCATATATGTTTATATTTTATATATCGAAAATCAATGTGTATAATTATTATATATTTAATTTATATGTTGCATTTACTTTTAATAACAGACTTTACATACAAGATTGTATATGTATAGCAGCATTTGTTTAATAATCTGTGATTTCTTTTCCTACTTTAATTTAATGAATTTATGATTAGTAAATTTTAAAAATAATCGTAAAATAATAATAATAATAATAATAATAATAATAATAATAATAATAATAATATAAAATATTATTTATATGATTAATTTTTCTATTATAACGCTTACATCGTTTCTCATATTTGAATTTATTAAATAATTATTGTTAATATTTATTTTAAATTATAACAAAGAGATAATACAAGATGTCAATATTGTTAATGGAAAAATATTAGATTTAATAATACTAGATAAACCAAAAATATCTATACCATGTATTATTCATATTGCTTTCTTTATATTATATTACTTTATTTAAATGCTATTTAATAAAATGTTTTTATTTTATTTCTTACAATATTGTCATGTATATAATGTGATAATAATATGCGGTGGTTAATATTCTAAAAATTGTCAATGTATAATTTATTACTGTATCATACGGATACATTATTGTATCAAACAGGTCTTTTATTTTTCCATTCTTTAGAAATGAAAACATTAATAATATAATCTTGAAATTCAAGAATATATATATTACAATTCAAAGAAAAAAAAATGCAATTGCAGTGCACCCTTTGTGACCGCTGCCTATTGATAAAAAATTCATAACTTTATCATAGACAATACCTTAATTACATTAAAGTGTTATTAACTCTAAGATGGTTATAAAACCATAGACTCTAAAACCAACACTAATATTTTAAGCAATGTCATAAATGTGGAATACGATCGTTTGTTCATAAATTGATATATCATGAACGTATCTGTAAAATTAATAGTAAAAAAAAAATGAATTAAAAACGTGTTCTTGGATAAATGTTTTGTAGAGTTTTGAAAATGATAAAAAAATTACGAATGCAACTTTCAGAAAAATTAAATTTATTTATCGAGTAGAAAGAATCAGAGAATATTGATGAAACATATAAAAATGTGTATAAATATAATAATGGCTATATTATAAAAAAAAATTGTTTCCTTGTATGAATAATGAATTCTACTATTTATATTCTATCGATACACTTCCATTTTTCTAAAGGCACAAATTTTATAAGGAACAAAATAAAAGATAATGCGACAATTAAAAACCAAGAATGAGATAAACGCAGCTTCAATACATCGTGAAATATTGTTTTAACATGGTACTATTAAAGTACTATTGTTAAGTACTAGTCAAATACAAATGTCAGCACAATATTAACAAGCGTTCTTTCAGAAAGAATGTTTTTGATATAAAAGTTAAAAATAGATAATGATGGAAATAATGTAAATGAATTATTTAAATTTCTCAATTATGCAGTTGCATAAAGAGAATTACAGCGTATCTTATACAAATAATATCTGTGTGTCATTATTACATGCCAGTTCTAATAAAACATTGCCAACTTTACTTTTGTACTTCTACTTATATATGCAAAAAACAAAGCTTATACTTAGTTTTACGATGGAATTGGAATGCTTGCAATTAATTCTAATTAACAAATGTAGATATTAATTTTAAAAAGTTTTTTATTGTTATTTATCTCTTTAAAATAATTATATATAAAAATAGTTCTAAAGAACTAAAATTATTAAGAGCAAGAGAAATCTTATAACAAAAAATATACTATTTTGTTAAAAAGAATTACAATATAATTATGTGTAATTGAAACAAAGTCATTATTTCATTATATAAAAAAATAAGTATAATTTCTAGTCATATATAATATTTTTTAGTTTTGATTATTATTATTATAAAATATATAAAATTTTTACTTTATAATTTTAAACAGTATTATATATATATATATATATATATATATATATATATATATGTATATATAATCATATTAAACTGCGTTGGTGTTGTATACCATATATATTATAAAATAGATCCTTACATACAATTTATTGTGTATTTATTATAAGATATCAGAGATATGTTTTACTTTAAAACAAATTTTAAATTATATGTTATGTTATTATGCTACATAATATTTAAAAAGAGGAATTAAATTTACATATATTCATATATTAGATACTGAAATAATATATTATAAATTAAATTTAATTATCATCCTCATATAGGAAAAAAAATTAATCTCAATTTTTTACGATTTACTTTTCTCATATGTATAATGATTTTATCTTTTCAACCATTTTTTTGTTAATTTTATAAAAAAAATTATTTAATATACATAAAATTGTAATGATTACAAAACTTTTTAAGAGACTGTTAGGAAATATCATTTTGTTACAATATACCAAATTATATTTTCTTAAACATTAAAAGAAAGCGGATCGATGCTAATTTTACAATGTAACAAAAATTGATGTTTCAAATTAGTGTTTTCATAATTTCACTAGAATGAAACATATATGCATCATATAATTTGATCTTAAATTGTACATACATAGAAATGTATAAAAGATACTGAAAAAATATAAATTAAATAGAAATGTACGATAAATAAATTAAGAAAATAATATATAAAAAATTTTAATAATCAGTGGATACTGATATATGGCTTTAAAGGCGTGCGATTCAGGTGTATATGCGTGTTACGTTTCTCATTCATACATAAGAATTACATACATGTATACATATTATCATTCTCATATATATATATATATATATTATATATATATATTATATTGTGTGTGAGTAGTTCTATTGTATTGTTAGTTGATATTTGAGAAACATTGTATAGTAGATTCTGATAGTATAATTATATTAAATGGGCCAAAGTTGTAAAAAATTTATTTTATTATCAAACCTGTCTAATTTGTAAATATAAAAAAATGTATTAGTCATAATCTAAATCTTAACATAGAAGGCATATTAACTAAAATCATACTTCACAATTTTTTACAACAGGATTCATGTTTCTTAATTCTTAATGGATGAAATTTTCTTTTACATTTATTACATGTAACAAGCTGAGACTGATATTTCTCCCAATCTACTTGAGCATAACTGAATTCTAAAATAATGATGTTAAAATTAAAATACAAAATACAGTACAATATAAAAATAGAGAGAATTCTCATTTCTAATATATATGTTATTATATTTAATATTCATCAGTAAATTGAATTAATTTTTAAATATATTATGAATTAACTTACCTACAGGATCTTGATATTGTTCTTGTTCTTTTATTGAAGAATTAGTAGATATGACTAATGATGTATTAGAAATGTTACAAGGTATTGTCATATTTTGATTTGGACTATGAATTGGTGTTCTAGGTATTTCATGCTTAGGTTTCATAGGATTAAAATCATTATCACTATCCTAAAAAAAATAAAAATAAAAATAAAAATATTCAATAATGTGTTTATCAAATTAAATATATATATATATATATATATATATATTTATTAAATAGATATAATACTTTATCATGTGTTTGTTTATTTTCATTACAAATGTCTATTTCATTTATTTCTTCTACAAATAAGTTCGGAATTTCATTTGTTTTATTGCTAGATATTTCTTTCATATCTTCTATTGAGAAAGGAGTAACTTCTTCTGAAAACAAATTTTTGATCAAATAATTGTTTATTATAATAATTTCTTTTTTAATTATATTCCTACCTTTTGAAATATTATTTATTGTTTTTTTTATATTTTTATCTTCAGTTCTTTTCTTTTTATGTCGCAAAGTTACCATATCATTCATTACGTTATGAACATGATTATTTGTTTGTTTTTTTACATGTTTAAATTCCTTATTTATTTGAATTTCATTAGAAGTATAACTTCTTAATGTACGTTTTCTTATTTCTATATTATTTTCTCCTTGTTTCTTTTCATTAGAAATAGATTTAGATCTTTGTATATTCTCAGAATTATTTATATCAAAATTGTTTCTTCTAGTTCTAACTTTTTTTGTATTCTTTTTATCATTTTTATTTTCCATTTTTTTTAGTTTTTCATTTTTTTTTTCTTTTTGTTCTTCTTCATCTGATACAAATTTTAATTCCTTTGGATCTCCAAAATAAAGTGCTGGAGGTTTATATTGATCTATATTAAAAGCTACTTCTTGTATTGTAATATTTGGACTAAACAGACTTTTATGTGCATTAATATGTGATGTATTTTTATTTATTATTTGTTGATTTTCTATATGTTCATATGATTCATTATATTTTAAATTTTCTTTGTTTTGACTTTCATCTTTATGTTCCTAAAAAATCACATTTTAATTATAACATAATATAATACAAATTTTATAAAATATGAAAATAAAATTCTACCTGATTTTGGCATATATCATTATTACATTTACACCATTCTTTACATTGGTTGTTTTTTTTTACACAACCACAGATTTTGGAAGAACATTTTCCTTTACAATTACAACCACGTGATATTATTTTACTATTTTTTCTCTCTATTTTTTCACTTTGTGAATTTTTTTGTAATATTTCATTATCTATAGGAGATTCAAGTATATTATTAGAATTTTTTTCAGGTGTTTGAATCATCGAACAATTTTCAACAGAATATTTCCTCAAATGATTAATTTCAATAGTTAGAAGTTTCACTTGTTCCTGCAAGCGTGCTATTTCTAACATAGTATCAATTTCACGAGTTTGAGTTGCAACATTTTTTTTTTCACTAAAAAAAAATAATTTTTTCACATTTTACGAGAAACATAACAAATAAGAGAAAATATCAATTTTTTTATAATACTTTATAATACTAAATTATAATATTAATATAAATTAATAATTATTTATTGATAAAAAATTAATTTTCTTTGATTTTAATTAAAGATAAAATTGTAAATACATAAATGTCAAATTTAAATGGAATTCATATAATTTTAAAGAAATAAAAAAGATTAAAAATGAATAAATTACATACGTTTTAATCTCTATTATTTGAGACATTTTACATAAATTGAAAATATCGAACAATCTTGAAATTATTTGAAAAAGAAAATCAAGATTCAATATTATACTATACACGTTATGGCGTTTAAGTGCTGACAATGTGACAGTTGATCCATGTTTAAATTCCAACCATAATAGAACAGATATATAATCATGGAAATCGTTTTTTTTACTGTTTCCTTTTTCTTGAAAAATTGAATATTTATTATATTTCAATTTCTTAATAAAAGTATTTAATTTTAATAATACATATATTTTATAATTAAAATTTTAGTAATTATAGACATAGTATAGACATCATACATTTTGAAATACAACTTTTCATTACTAAAGATGGCGCACTTGTAGTTTATAGAATGTAAACAATAATGACAATCATAATATATATGTAAATATAATATATTTTATATTATAATATATTTATATATATAACATAATATGATTAAAATATAAAATATTATCAATTTTGTAGATTATAATTTTTTATTAATAGATATTAAATATAAACATAAAAATATTTGAATACATTTTTTATAATATTTAAGAAATTTATGTAAACAAAATTAAAATGTAAAATTTTTTTATAGTATTTAAATAAAAATATCTAAATAAAATTATTGAAAAAATAAAATAATTACAAACAAAAAATACGAAAGTATGAAAGTATGAAAATTTTCAGTTTTTTCAACAAACATTATAATAAATTAAGAAAAAACATTATTTTCATTTTATATTATGATATTATAATATTTTTATTATAATGTAATAATTACATAAATAATACAATTAATATATAAAAATATAATAGTAATTTTATTTAACATAACTATATATATATATATATATATATATTATTTATGCATGATTATTATTACGCATCAAATTTCGAATACATAAAAAATATATAAACGCAAAAGAAGAATAATATGAAATTTTGTAATAAATTTAAAATTTAATAAATTCTAAAATTTATACTTGATGTTTATCATTGTTACTTGAAAACACCTGAAAATTCAATATTTTAATGTTTTCTAATATTATTATATTGTAATATTGTGCATAACCTATCTTTAATTTAATAAATTCTAATGCATTTTCTAGCAATGAATTAAAAATAAAAATATAAAAAAAATAAAAAATAAAAAAAATATGAAACATGATCAGAACGAGGACTCGATTCCTTCATTTCTTTCAGTATGGTGTCTGAGGCTAAATGATTAGATAAGACCTCGGTTCATAGTGCGATCGAGATGCAGAACGCATAAGAGACCAAGAGACCGAAAGACCGGCCTCAGTTAAAGCTGTGTGTGCATATCGGCAAATTCGTTAGCAAATATAAGAAAGTTTTTGAGTTAAAAGATCAGTGTGCGTCTCATA
This sequence comes from Apis cerana, assembly GCF_029169275.1. Taxonomy (NCBI): domain Eukaryota; kingdom Metazoa; phylum Arthropoda; class Insecta; order Hymenoptera; family Apidae; genus Apis; species Apis cerana. Next base: position 3,232,552 of record NC_083867.1, on the reverse strand, counting down.
AATAGCGTACACATGCTTTATAAATTTCTCGATCGGATTCTGTGTGAATAATCACATATTATTGTTCATCAAATTAAATCTAATTATATCGGAAACATTTATTTCAATATTGATGCTTTTTTGATTAGAAGTTTAAGTTCACATTCTTTTCAAAAATTAAGCTATGATTTTGTTTTCGAAAAAAAAATCCGTTTATAAGACGGAATCGGATTGAATGTAACTTTTTTATATCTGATCAAGAAAATAAAAGAAAAAAAGGAATTAAGAATGCCAGCCTGCACCAGCGAAAACGTCTCAAGAATTTGGTCTTCGAGTCCATCGAATTCCAGAAGCAACAGCGTATCACCTCCTATTCCTAGTTCACCTCTATCTACTTCACCACCCTTGATATCACCGATATTAACTTTGAAACGATCTATATCGAATATTTCTAATTCTTCTTATGTATCGAACATTTCCCATTTATCAAATATTTCTCGATCATCAAACAATTCAAGCACTTCTACCGTGATATTTTCATCGAGACGACAGCAACAACAGCAACAACAGAGATTACAGTTAAGTTATCAAACTCAATTGACACAAGGACAAAATCACAATCGGAATAATTCATTACTGTTGAAGATTTTCACTGCATATATAGATTTACTACTCAGAACTCTTCAAGGCATCATTAGCGTAATAAGTTACGTTATCTGGGCACCAGCACTTTGGGCATCTATTTGGATTTATATGTTATGGGTAATTTTTCAATTTCCCTTAACTATTTTCAAATGGTTTTTGACTGTGCTTTATATTCCAATTTCGGAGAGGACTCGTTACAAACGGTGTATCCTTATCAGTGGTGGCAGCACAGTACAGACAGTTCATTTAGCACGAAATTTTCATAAGGCAGGAGCTAAAGTGGTGATTTGCGAATTAGAAGGATTGTTTGGTTTGGCCAAGTTTTCAACTGCGTGTTCCAAATTCTATACAATTCCAAAACCTGGACCTGAAAACGTAATCGAATATATTAAAGCTTTAAAGAATATCGTCCAGAAAGAAAAGATTATTTATTATATCCCGGTGAATGCTACCAACACAGCTTATTATGATGCTTTGGCAAAACCTTATTTGGAAATTATGGGTTGTGAGTGTTTTGTGCCCAGTGTTAGTGAAGTGACAATCCTCGAAGATCCTTTAGAACTTTTACAAAGATGTCGTGCATTAAATTTACCAGCACCTAATTATAATGTTTTACGTTCTATACAAGATGTATCAAGAATGTACGAACAAAATGCATTTGCTACTGAAAGATATTTGATGCTGGCCGCGGGTCCGGTTGGAATGAGAGATCGAAGTAAAATAGTACTGCCTCCAACATTGAGAGAATTCAGAAATCAACAGTATGAGATTAATAAGAATAAACCTTGGATAGTAATTCATGATCCTAGTAGAAAACATTATATTACTTGCACCACTGTGAAAGAATCGAAGATAGTAGCTAATGTAACCTGCTTGGTAGATGAGGGACGAGGTTTCATACCTGAAGAAAGACCAGAAATAGTAAAATGGCTTGACAAATTTTTTGTTCGTGCGTTTAGCACTAAAATCAATGGACATTTGAGCTTCAGATTGGCCTTAACAAAAGAAGGAGAATTAGTGCCGATCGGATGTCGTGTAGGCGTTAGCTTGCCTTATATCTGTTATACGGAAATTCATCCTCGGTTGGTATGGAGATCATGTAGACATTTTTCCAGACAAAATTCTGGAATGCTAAGTACATTGGAAAGACATTTGTCGTCAGATACAATGAATTATGCATTGAAACAATCAACAGGAGAAACAATCCCTCATTTATTGAGTAATGCACTTGACAAACGAGAAGCACTTTTTGCTTATTGGGATCCGTTGCCATATTGTGCCTATTATCATCTTCAACTGCCATTTAGGCGCTTGGCAGGCATGATTCGAGCACAACCGGTACAACATAATCCACCATTAGCAGTAGTACAGTAATAATAATCTTAACTAAGATTATATAAACTTATTTTTAATGAATATTATTAAAATCCATTTTTTTTAAAATAGTTTCAATACAGTAATATGATCACAGATCGAGACCGAAATTTGTAAAAGTTATGAAGAATTCTTCCAGTTTAAGATGAATAGAGAAACAGACTGAAATAATATAATTTGCGTTTTGAAGAAATAATGAAAATAACAATGATCAATTTACAAGATGAAATTTCGATCAGAATGCAATTATTATATTAAATAATAATATGTAATATAGAAAAACAATAATATGTAATAGAATAATAATAGAAAAATAACAAAATTACAGTTTTAACTCAATTTTTCTTAATCTTTTTTATTACATAATCTAATATAAATTTGTCATGTGATTTAAATATTTATACTATAAAAATTTTTAAATTAAATTGTATAATAGAGTCATTATCAAATTGTTTACGTTGATCATTGCATGATGAAATAAGATTAAAATTTCGTATTCCTGGCAACTGTATATTCGCAGTCAATCTCGAGTTATAAACGGATAAATATTGTCGAACGAAAAAAAAGAATGTGGTTGATTAAGAAATATAAATATAAATGACTTTAAACATTTTTACGAAGACAACCAGTATTCGAAAACATCGATCGAATGAACTAAAATAAAAGAAAAAGATAAATCAAATATAATATAAAAAGATAAATTCAAAAAACTTATATAAATAGACTTTAAAAACCAAATTCATTTTTATTAATGATAAATACTTATGAAATTACAATTTTATATTAAAAATGAAAAAGAAAACTAAAAAGTAGAAAAAAATGTATATGTTCAAATCACATATTATTATTATTAATCATATATTTTTAAATGTTTCAATTAACCATACTTATTTTTATTTTTGAAAATGTCATATTGTAAAATGTTAACAATGTTAACAAAATGAAAAGTAAAATTTATAAACATGTGATTTTACATATTATTTTTTGTGTACCATTTTTGTGCAATTTATTTAATAATATTATCATTTTTCATATTTGTTTGTTTTTCATGTTTAATTAAATTTTTTTATTTTTTTATTCATTTCTGTATGAATAATTCAATTTGAATTTTAACTAGTAGATAAACGACACGCATAATATATATATATATATATAATATATATATATACATCCGTACATATAAACATTATAAAATGATATTATATTTAATTCATTACACTTCGTATTATGTTTGACAAATTGTAAATAATGTTAATTAATTATTCATATTAAATAGATATTAAGCGAATGTTATGATGATTCTCATTTAAGTGCGAAATTCTCATAAATATCGCACGAATGCGAAACAAAATTTTATATTTATAGTATTTAAAATATTTTATAAGAACCCGATTCATAATTAAAATTCGTGTAAATACTCGTGAATATATTATAAAAATAGTTAACAAATCAATAAAATTTATTCAGAATGTAATATTTTTTAATATATTTTTTTTTATTTAATTCTTTTAAATCTAATCTAACTTATTTTCAAAGAACATTAGGGTTAAAAGAAAATTTTGTAACTAATGAAATTACTAAAAATTTTAAATCATTGATTTAATTTCCAAATAATTAAGATAAAATAAGGAATAATGAATTATATATTATCGAAATAATAGAAATGATCAAAGTTCAATAAATATTAAAAATAAATAAATATAAATATAAAATTATTATTTTACAGTAATTATTGAATATTAATCGATAATTATTGATACTTATCAATTAATACATAAATACATCTGATGCACTAGTAGCAACAACTTGTCTACAAATTTAATTGAATTGTTTAATTATATTTGCTGATAAATAATATTCTATGTATATGATAGGGTGACTTGAGGGCACTTAATGGACTTTGAGAGACAGAGGTCACTCAGTTCGAGAAATGTCGGTATTATCAGTCATCTGCTTTCTTTTTTCCTTCTCTCATCTTTTCTTTCCTTTTCCTTCTCGGCAAATCTTTATCAATTATTGTCAGCTGTTGTCGACTATTTAAACATATAACTTTATTGCTAATTTTTTCTTTTTTTTAACGATAAGATTATTTTTCTTTTTTACTATGATAAAAATTTGTTAATTTAGTTTTAATCAATATTTTTCAAATTTTTACATTAATATTTATATCAAATTATACATTAATATAAAATAAGAAATTCACTGAATTAACTTGTATTTTTCTATATTATATAAATTATTTGATATTTAAAAATAATTATTTCAAAATTATTTTTTTCAATAGAAATAAAGATATAATTTATATGATATATTTATATGAAACATTTTTTTCTATTTCATATATTTAAAAAAATTACAATATATACTCTACATAAAAAAAATATAGAAAAAGAAATTTATGTACATATATATTATATATTATAGTACTGAAGATATATAACATAAATTTTTGATTTAAAAATATTGTTCAACTAACTTGTTTTTATCAACAAGTTCAAATATCCTATTTTTAAAGAAAAAAGAAGCCATTCTGAAATTATATAATATAGTAACAAATTTTGGATTGGAAATTATTAAAAATAATTTTAATTAATATATTTTTTTTAAATTGATATATTATGAAATCTTAATAAAATATATTTTTAGATTTTACAAAAATAAAATTATAAACAAGAAATTGCTATATTTAATACAAATTAAAGAAATGAAATATACATTAAATAAATGTGATTTATTTAATAAATTTGTGAACGCAACATATAGAATTGAAATAAATTAAAAATTATAATATCAAATAGTTAGAAATTATGTGAATGATCCATCTCATTTATAAGTTCTGTTTCTTCCAGATTTATTGAAATTAATAATAATATTCCGAATTATAAATATATTCTTATATATTTTATGACAAATAAATAAAAAAATCAAAATAATGAATTCGTATTAAAAAGTTACATGACTTTCTTTAAATTTGATGAATTTAAATAACTTAACTAATCAAAATGAAATAAATGAGTTATAAAACTTTTCGATCAATAATGCGAATCAATTAAATAGGATATCATAGATTTTTATAATTACGTGATATTTTCTTCTCGCAAGAAAATAACAAAAAAATTAGTAATCATTGTAAATATTATTAATAACTTGTATAAATTATAGATAAAATAAATGTTATATTAGAATGAAATGGGATAAAAGCAGATCAAAAGATACAGTGACCAAATGTGTAACGCAATCTTATCATGCGATAATATTGAAATGCAGTTCCTTGACGACGGACGTGAAATAAATCAATACGCAAACAATTCTTTTTATATATATATATATATATGTTTCATCCGAAAATAGCATATAATAGAATTTCTTTTTTTTCTAAAAATAATTTAGATTTTAATTTTTGAATTTTGAAACAAATAATTTATCATTCACAGAAAAATTTAATAATAAATTATTACAATAATAAATTTAATCATTCAAAATACCCCAAAAAAAAATCTATATATATATATATATATAGAGTCATATCACTTTGATTATTACATGAGTAATTTTAATGAAAAATATGATAAAAGCTAAATAATTTAGAAGCAGACAATTTAATATGAATATTTTTTGTAAATTGATGTGTAAAATATATGAATATTAAATTTATTTTTTTCTTTTAATGCAATCATCATATACGGTTCATTTTATATACAGATTGAAAATATATATATATACAATCATATTTGAAGAGATATATGAGATATACGACTAATATATATGTAAGTATATATATTTGCATTTATAATCCGTATACATATATATTTATAATTAATTAAAAATATATATTTTTGATTTTTTATTATATATTATATTTATTATACTATATTAATATTACGTATATCTATATACATATATATTCATATATATATATATATGTATATATATATATATATAGAGTTTAAAAGACATTTTAAAATTACATATTATTTTTCTTTGTTTCTTTTATAGAAATTTATTGAAATTTATATAGTGTGGTCCCATTATAACTGAAAAGGTATGGTAAAAGGAAACTTAAAAACCCTTAACTTGATTTAACTAGAAATAACAAGAAGGAAAGTCATTTTCTTAGCCAACGCGTACCACGTGGTTCCAGGTACGGTTCTCTGTGAGAACAAATTCACCTGACTTGCATACCAATGGTTCGGTTATTGCCGCCACTTACACCTTACTGCCAATTTTCAGCGAGAAAAAAGTTTAATGCAACGATGCGATTCTTCTCTAACATTTTATCTATCGATTATCTATCGATTATCTATCGATTATTAAGATTCATATTATTATAAAAAAAGAGATAATTAAATAATGTAATAATTTATAATTTTTATAAATTCAGGAATAATTCTCATGAAAATTAATTATAGCATTATCATGACGTATTAGAATATACGAAACTGAATGAGATGAATTACAATAAAATATAGTTTATTCGCGTTATCAAAATGTATAAAAAAACACATTGATATTATGTCGAAAATCATGTATAATCATATTGCATAATAAGGAGACACATTTTAAATACATTAAAACAGTGACTAAAATAATATACAATTTTTTGTCATAATGGACAAAAAAAATTGTTAAAAAAAAATAATTATACAATTTTTCCGATTAAAAGGAAGATATAGAAAATTCTCTGACATTTTTTACTCATCAAAATAAAATATTTTATATATTTTAAATTGATATGAATTTTGTCTTATCGTGAAGCAATGCGAAACTTTGTTCGATGTCTGATCATTGCGACTTTATTCTACTTAAGACGCATAGTTTCATTCATTACTTACGTAAATATAAAAGAATAGTTTCAATTTACAACTTATTTACAATTTACTTTACAACTTATAGAAATCATGTTGTTTAACATCATCCTATAAAAATTCCCAGTTCTATTATTTCTTTTACGCAAAATATTTCAAGATTGTCTGACAAAAATAATTCTTAATATCAGTGACGATAAGAAATATGTAAAAGAAATCGTAAGTGAGATTGTGCAATTTATTTTTGGGCTTAAATAATTAAGAAAAAAAAGATGAATTTGATAAAATTATTGATACAACATAAGATAAACATGTATAATTCTTTATGCTTACTTCAAATTATATATGCTTATAAAGTTTAATCCTTAAGCTTAATATTTTTCAGATATTCCTAAAAAAAAAAAAATTTAATAATAATTTCTAACATCATTATATATAACATCAAATAATAGACATATAGTTGAATCGTATTGATATAAAATTGATAAAGTCGAAGTAACAGGCGCGAGGAACATGATGTAAGATACCATGGTTGTATCTAATCTCTGCGACGTCGAAGAAGCGTCCGGCAGAGTGCAACAAGAACAAATATTGTAACCAGAAGGGGGAACTTTCGGTGTATCGATGGTCGGCTATTAATACAGACCGGTTGTTAGTGCTACACGCAGCATCAGTTTCTTCGATAATAAACGGTGTTTTCCATCTATTCATCAAATGATTATTGGAAATTTCGAGTAATTGACGACACAATTGCCGTGTTCGATTAGTCAGATGGTGAAAATATTTTAATGGAAATCAAGTGCTATATTCGTGTGTTTAAAATCTAAACGAGAGAATGAAATTCGTCGTATTTTTTCTCCTGTTCAATTTACTAATCATCGTTGTTGCATATAAAAAAGAGCAGTGTCAACGAAGAACAGACGAGGAACTTATCTGGGAGTATGACGTCAGAAGACCGTACAGGATCGGTGCATATCAAGTATGTATACTACTCTAACTCTATAATTGCAAGTGATGTCGATAACCCGGTGTCTATGACATGCGAATATCATAGATATTTGTCAACGTATACATATAAATTAAATATTATTTCGATATTAATGTCTAAGCTTAACATAAACAGAAATAATTTTAAAATATTAGAATATATGGAAATTATCTGTAAAAAGAAAAAAAAAATAATTTTAACCATTTTTGAATATTTTTAAAACTTTTTCATTAAATTTCAAATGTTTGAAATTTTTAATAAGAATTTTTATTTGAAATTTGATTTGCAATTAAAATTAAGTTAAATATAAGATAATTTTTATACAGAAATCCATAATTAACATTGTTCTTTAAAATATTATAGTATTTATAACATATTTATAATGTATTAATGTATGTATAAATTTTCTACATTGTAAAATTAATCGATTAAAATATTCAATTATTTTTATTATCATATAATAACGTAAAATTTAAATATTTTTCAATAGAGAATAATAAAAAAAAAGATCCGAAATTTTATCGATGATGTTTTACAAATATAAAGTATAAATGTAAACAATTAACAAATATAAATTAAGCAAAAAGATGTCGTAGAAGTACTGATTTTTTCCTTACTTGGTTACAGGAAGTGGAGGCAGAGTATGGACCAGCCGATGTGACAATCACGTGTATAGGAGTAGATTCTCTATCTGACGAGAACAATGGAGCCATGTGGGTGACATCCGGTGGAATAGGATATAATTTCATTAAAATTAAATTCAAATCGAAATATTCTAGAGGATTTCATTATCGAGTTTATGTTTATGGAAAACCACATCGAATAAATAACTTTAATTTATTGTAATGTTCGTAATGATAATTCCTTGTGTTATCAATAACAATTAAGAATGTATTTTGATAAAATTCTTTTTCTGATATATTTATTTCATATTATTTTTTTAAACCTCATACAAATTAATGAATGAAAATTTATAAAATTTATAAATTCATAAAACTAATAAAAATAATTTTTATGTAGTTTGTGATAAAAAAAAAATTGAAATTAATTAAATTCAGATTTCTAACAGGTTAAATATTATTATAGAACACAATTTTATTTGTTATTAGAATTCATTAATAACAAAAAAGAATCTTACCTTTATATTTTATTCCTTGCTATTATATTATATTAAATATTATATTAAATAATTTACTGTTATAAATTTATCTTATAACCTTAATTTATTTATTAAAAAATTAATGACGAATGATAATTCCTTTCTGTTCGATGACATTGTTAATCATAAATCTTTGATTTGTCACAATTTCTGTAAAGCTTGAGTGTCGTGATCGGATAAAATGATTGGATAAAAGTTTTTCCCAAAGCAGAAAGTATACAAAGATCGAGAAATTATTATTCCAAGGGTACCAGCCACAGATTTCCTCCGACGACAAGTTCGACGAATAACAAATCGGTAGAAATATGTTTTCTCCTCTCGTGCACGAAACGATAGTACAATGGCCCATGCAAACCGGAACTTCCTGGTTTATTAAGTAGTTACGTGAAAAAATTTGTCATTCAAGAATCGTATGATCTCATTTCTTAGAATATACGTTAATGCTAAAATAAAAGAATTTAAAAATATAAGAAATTAATAAATTAGATTAATTTTCAATAAATGAAAAATTCAATTATCGTTTTTTTAATCATATAAATGATGATATATCGATGATAAATGATAGATTTCGAACATTTTTCACAAATATAGTAAATGCGATTGTAAAATTTTTCCAAATATATAATAGATAATTTCCATTTTCAAGCTTCTGATATATTAAGTATTATCAAGTACTTAAGTTTTATGTAATTAATTTCAAACCACTTAATTTAATTTTTAAAAATAAAATAATGAGTAAACGATACCAAATAAAATGATGTTACACCATAATATTTCTATCAATAATATGAAAAAAACCGATTTATGACGAGAAAAATAATAACAAAATATTTTAGAGTGAAATCGAGTATAGGATACAATAAAGAATAACTGAATATAATGTTGTGATTGCAAATTGCATAAATGTGAAAATTGTTAGAACAATTGGAATAAAAGCGTTCAAATTATAAAATATAAAATTTGTGTAGAAAGAAAAAAATTAACATTTATTGTGATTCAATTAATTTACAGTATAGATCAGTTGGACTGCATTATACCACTAATTAATTGTACCGATATTACAATTCCATTTCTTCCTAAGTACTCAAAATAAAGTACGTGTATAAACGAAATCCATAGGAAGTGGTTGGAAAATATATATTACCTATAAAATTTTGCCTCTCTTAAATTGCGCGACATTACATGTCAAGTACGTTATCACGAGAACAGTTAACTGTATATTAATCGACAAAACTAAGTTTACGATACTACCGAAACAACGTCGTACCTGAGCGAAACCAACTTAGTCTTTGGATTGAGGTAGAATTACATGGACACGATTTAAGCACGCGATCACACGCAATCGAGATCGGTAGAAGCATCGCAACGCCGACGCCGACGCCGTTTTACCAATGCCGACATCGAGGTCGGCGTCGTCGGTGGTTCAGTGAAGGCCAGCCATTCGCCCGCGTCGAACGCGTATCCAAACCTAACCTCGTCGGGTGCTAAGAGGCCCTGGAGAAACTGTATCGCCGCCAGCCATCCTCCGTCCAACGGCCGTTATCGTTGATATTCGTCATCTTATTGCTAAGTCAAGATGTCACGGGTGAGTTGTTGCGGGAAAAATAATCGAGATTAGAACATACAATTTCATTTGCCTATATATGGATGTCCATTAAGATCTTTATATTTATTTATGTTGTTTTCTTCGATGATTTATTAGCGAATTGATCCAACAGGTCTAAATGTATATCATGCAATTAATCCTTCATTAATTCCTCAATGTCAACACAATATATATTAAAATATTAAACAAGCGAATATTGAATCTTTCTTTTTATTGGTAGAACAGTAAATTTTAGTATATTTTTTATTTACTTTATTTTTATTTTCATATTTTTCAGGATTTTTTTTTATATCTTTATTTTTCGTATAATATTTTTAATAATTGAAAAAATGTTAAAAACTTAACTTTAAAAGATGAAAAAAATCATTAATTAATCTAATAATTAATCAAATATTGATTTTATAATTTTAAGTTTTAGTTTTTTCGCAATATATTTTTTATATTTAATTGATTATTTTTCTTACGAAATCTTCCATAAAATTTTATTTTCTGTTTTATTTTTTTATTATTTATAAAACACGTTCTTGAATAATATATATTATTTTTATAAAAATAGAAAAAAATAAATTTAAACACTCATAATATATGTTACTATGGAAAATGAGTTAAATCCTATGTTCTAACTTGATTGCGTTGCACAAAGAGAAATTAATTCTGAAGTGTAGTCTCGATAGCGTTTGCAATTAATCAACAAAATCTTCGATCGTTTCCAAGTGCAATAAACTCGGAGAAATGAGATAATTAGCATTACTGGTTAACTAGTTTCGTAGGCGGCAAGAATTGATTGATTCCTTCCATTAACTAAAACCCAGTGCACTGGTCGATAGAATTGAGTAAATGAACTCGACACTGGTACTCTCATGTTTCCATCGTTCCGCAGATAGTGATTTCTGATTTGTCTATCTTTAAATTAACTATTTAAATTGATAATTATAAAAATTTAAATTAAAAAATTTGAATTTGATCATTGGAACAAGTATAAATTAATTTCAAACTTTTATCATTAATTTTGTTTGATTATTATATTTATTAATTTGTCAAATCTTTTACATATTATTTATATTTTTAATGGCAGTGAAATTGTGGAATGATTAAAAATGCTACTTCTAGTTTACGTAGGAATAATGATTTTTTTTATGGTTTGACCAATGGCCAGTTTCGCAGAAGTATGACGCATTGGTGAAGGGGTGACACGTGTTCGATTATAATAATTTGCCCGGACTTCATGATTAGGGTTGGTTCTATCACGTGCCACAGAAATTCACTAGTTTACCACGTGCTGATTGGCTTATCGAGACTTCTGTATCACATATTTCTTAAAACTATATTTTTCTTTTCCTTACAAACATATGTCTCAAATATTCTTGAATAATCAGAAAAGAAAAAAAAATTCTAAAAAATTGTCATCGGAAAATATAATATAATAATAATATAGTAATCAAAGTTGCATATTGTGTGTCATAAGAAAGCAATAAATAAAATATGAGTATGCAAAATATGCTTTATACACTTTATAATCAGTAATATGTCGCTTTTAAAAACTAATCGATATTACTTAACGTAATCATTATAACACTTTATCGTAAAAAGTTTTTATGTTTGGACATTTCATTCGAAATAAATTAAAATTGAAATAAAAAAGGAAACTGATATATATTGTATATCAAATAAAACTTATTATCTCTCACTTGTACTAATAATTTAACCTTTTAATACAGTAATTTTATGTTTTTAATTTTTTTTATATTTTATCACTATTATTCTATTTCAGATGGAGTTCAAATAGAAAAAATAAGAAGAATGGTAGTAAGGAAGAAGAAAAAAATTTAATCAATTTGCAAAAAATTAATCACATGTAGTTGGTTCATATTTTTTGATTAAATATCGCAATCGTTTCTTCACATTGCGTGAATCGTATCGCTTAGCACGTGAACCGGACGAACGATGAACATTGACCGTGGTAATTTCCCCGGCAAGACGTTCGCTTCGTCACGTCTCCCTGTTCTTATTAGTTAATGAGTTTTTGATACAGTGGTACATTAATTTAACGCGACGACTTGTTATAAATATAACCTGCATTTGCATGCTTGTTTCTTTAATGATCCATAATGAAGATGCAACAAAGAAATAAAAAGACGTAATCTTCGATTTTTGAAATAATGCAATTATTTGAATAATATTAGAAAGATTTGAGATGGCGCCTTGATAGTAGTCCATATATGAATTCATGCATGAAATCTAATATCTATTTGTACATTGACCATTATTCATCTTAATATATGCATTATATCATTTTTTTCCACTTATAAATCATCGTTTATCATTGTGTCTGCGTTTTAGAACGAAACTACGTTCGATAATACTTTCATACATTTTTTATTAAATTCTACAATTATTCGCTGATAACTTTTTTAATAGTATGATCTATATCTAGATTAAATAGAAATTGTGATTACTTTTAGAAGTATTATATATGTACATGTAAAGATTTAATGAAAATAAGTTGACAATAAGATTATATAAATTATACAATAAATAATTGTCATTATTTAAAAATATCGATTAGTGATATATAGTTTATTTAAACATGAAATATTTTTCTTCTCATTTTTGTTATTTTTTATTAATGTTATTAATAAAATAAGCAATAACATATTTTATTTATAATTGTATTCTTACAATATTAGAAAATTTTTCTTGAATCTGCTAAAATTAGATGTCAAAAATAAAAAAACAAATTTTTATTTTCTTTTTAATTTTACGAATTTTTTTCATCATCAATATGTAATGAATCAATTCAGTATTCAAATGTAATCGAAATTCATTCACATATGGTCAAGGACAAGCATAAGTGTCTCTTTGTGAAACTATGTGACCGTGAATTTTCGTGCAACGAGCCTGAATTCTCTCACGCTATGCTTATTCGATGCATTTACCTGCAAGGTTTGAAGAAAATTTCTGTTGTATTATCTTCACACCATTTCTCATATGCAATAGTTAATTTTTCGATAATATATATTTAAAATTGTTCAATTGTATTTTAATCATCATTTAGTATTTGATTCTTTAATATCAAATATCTAATTGTTTTCATTGTTCTAGAATTATTATTATTCTTTTTTTCTTTTCAAAATTGCATCATAAATAAAAATACAATGACCAATTGATATTTCTTACGAAAAAAGAAAAAATGATTAAAATAAATCGAATGATTCGAAATACGTCATTATCGGGGTATCAATAGTGCTAAAAAAAACCAATACTTTTGTATCTTTTCAATTACCAAAACGCTCTCATTTTTTTTTGTCGATATTCTTCATTATCATATTTTAAATAACAAATACATAATAATATAATTATAATATAAAGATAAAAATATAACGATTTTAATATTATATATAATATTGACTGAGAGAAAAAAAAAAGAGAAACGAAGAAAATGAATCCTAACCTATCCCTCCATGGAAGAACAACGAAAAGTTATATATGTATGTATATATACAATATTATCAGTAGTGGAATAATGTGAGAAAAAAGAGAAGAATACGATGGAAGAGGTGAAATCTCAATGACCCACGGAACCACTGTCTGTAAAAACTTGTTCAGATATGCATGTGTGTAGTTTAATCCGGTTCATTCGCTTCCTTCGTCTCTTTGACATAGTTCAAACTACAATCTGTATCGATTACAGATTTAATAATTTGTAATGATCAAATAATATAAGTTTTTATACTAATTATAATTATAATTATTCCAACAAAATTATTTCTACTAACGATGAAAATGTTTTATTAATGTTTTATTGTTTTTATTTTATGTTTTTATATACGAAAACTGATAATGGCATCAATGTCATATTTTTAGAATATATCGAAGTATTATCCAATATCAAACTAGGCTTTTTCTTCTAATTAAATTAGAAACTTCTTTTGATTAAATTTTTAGCTAAATTAAAAGACTTTTTTTTTATAATTCAAATCAATTTTTTTAAATTGTAAAAAGTTTTTCAATTTTTATCCATTTCTAATTTTTTGAAATAATACATATATCATATAATCATACTTCAATAATTGAAAATATCGATATCGTATTGAATATATTTGAAAATCACAATAATTTTATTTAAAATAAACCATCGTTAAATTCCATAAATTTCATTGTTTCCTGATATCTTGTAATTACGACGAGTAATTATCTCGAGTTTCAAACTGAATATCGTTTCAAGCTAGATACGTGATTAAACAAATTGTCGTGGTTCAAAAACTTTTAAACATCAACGAGCACGATCTAATTTATTACTATCGACAAGGAAAATTGAATATACTCGAAGCAATTTATCTTGTAATTATTAGTCTAGCTGCAAACTTCTTAGGAAGAATTGCTCAAACAATGATTTTTCATGTTGTGTGCAATACATTAAATTTTTCAAATTGATATGAGATTGATTATATTAAATTATTATCTCTTTTTAAGCTAGTATTATTAATATTATCACTATTAAAATCGATTACTGTTTATCATTAACTATAAATATATAGTTTAAAATAAGTTCCAAATGATTTATATCATTAATATAATATAATTTTCCAAGTAATCACCGATCAAAATCCTAATTGTGGACTTAGATTCCAATAGGTACAAGTTTGATATGGGATTTTATGTTTTTATTTAAAATAATAAAAAAATAATGAAATTTATATATATAACACATAATAACAATCTTTGTTTAATTTTTTATTAAGTACTTGTAGATTGTCCAAATTACATATTTTTTGTTTACAGTTATAGTAAATGAGTAAGTTTTATTTATATTATATTATTACCGATTTTATTTTTGTTTAATATTGTTTGCAACAAGGTAGAAAAAATAATAATGAATCAAATAATAATTTGTGAATTTTAAGTGAAAAATTGTTTTTTATTACATACTTGTTTAATTGAATGTAATTGTATATTCTATTAGAATAGTATTTCCTAACCTTTTTGGCAATATGTTTAGCGATATATTTAAAAAAGAAAAGAATTTAAAAATACAAGAAGTTTTTAATTTAAAACTAGTTAATTTTTTGACATGTAATTTTTAAAATAAAAATTTGTATTTATTTAAAATAACAATATATTTTAATATAATCATTATAGTTAATTATTTATTTAAGAAATATTACTAAATATAAAAAAAATATAAATATTAATTTTTATCCAATTTCATAAAAATAACATTTTGTAACTAATAAAATTTTTGATTATCGCATTGTCATTACTTATAAATATTTTTATATTTAATAAAATTTTCACATTATAAGACATTGGTTAATAAATACTGTATTAAAGGATTAATTGCAAAAAGTGAAATAATATGAAAGAAAAACGAAATTATCTTTAAATTATAAGAGAAACATTATCTAAGAAATGTTTTCCGATTCATCAGTCGAATTTCTGATATTAATTCCGATCACGTTAAAATCTTTCAGAAACAAATTTGTAAGCAAAATTATGTGTAGAAAAGTTAAAATAACATATTCAGAAGATGATATCCTCTCATATCTCCTCCGCAAAGAGTTAATTTGACCATATACATATCGATTGGTGCCATTCGGTACCTGGCAATTCTGCTTCTATTCGCAGATATCGGATACGGATATAAAGAAAAAAGAAAATCAGAAAATATGATTATATGCGGTTCGTTTTTTTATCGATCTTTTGAGCAATTAAAATACCCAAAATTCTGTTTGGGGAATTTTTAAAATTGGGAATTATATCTTTCGCGCGAATATCAATTTTTCGAAATCATTTAAAAGAAATGAAAACATATAATAGGAAAAAGAAAGAAAAAGTAAGAAATGCATTTTTTTTTCGTATTAATAAAAATATTTTATTATTATTTATTAGTTTTATAAAAAAATCAAACGGATTTAATATAAAATTATTTCAATATATATATATTTTATATATATATATATATATATATATATATATATATATTCTTTTTTATTATTCTGTCTCACTAATATACATGTTAAGAAAAGAGTCACATCAAAAATATCATATATAAATTATTTTGCTTTGTTTTAGTGATATGTATTAATATTTTCCTTATTTAATGTAGTAAAACTGTTTTATAAATTTTAATTATAGAAAAATAAACATAAATATATAATGATGGAAAATGATAATATTTTAAATAATATAAAAATATGTTCTAGCCATTGCCTAAAAATATTTCTCAATTATCAGCAAGAGGACAGATGGAGAGGCGGCGACCACCGTTTCTCAGAGGCCCTAGTAGAATGAGAGAGGTATTTTTTTAATTAGCATTAAATATTTTACTTTCTATTCAGTATACAAAATTTTATTCAATATACAAAATTAAGATAGAAAATTATTAATTGAAGAAATTTGAATGAAAATTTGGAGAAATTTATAATTAAAAATTAAAAATAAATAATTTTAAGTAACAAAGTACAATTTTAATTCTTTAAGCAATTATTTAAAAAATTATAATTTAAGATCGAAATAAAATAAAAAAAATATTGATTTTATTATAATCACTATTTAATTTATATTTTATAATTTAATATTTTATAAGTTGAATTTTTATATCTGAAATTTAATTGTAAATGTAATCAATTCAAAAAAATAGAAATTTCAGACGTTATGTATATGATTTATATATCCCATAAATATATATATACATATACATATACTAAGCAATAGTAAACAGAAAGATAACCTAAATGAGAAATAAATATATTATTTTATATTTTATTAAAGATTTATGTAATCTTTTAATGATGTAATTAAAAAAGATAATATTTAATAAATATGGTAAAAAATATTATCTATATTAAAATTTACTTTTTAATTTTGTATTACATATAATATACTTTTATAATTATATAGATGTGATGATAAATTTGTTATGCGATTATAATTTGTAAATATAATAATATAAAAATTTAAAAAATTTTATAAAATATCGATTTGAAAAATGAATTTAAATTTTAAATTTTTCATTTAAATTTTTTAATGTAATTTTATAAAGAAGATAGAGAAAGGCATAGGCAGTAAAATGGATTCTACAGGAAGTACACTAAGTGGAACTGGAGATTGTTTAAGTGAAGAAGATCTTTCACCAGATGCATTGGTTAGACAAAACTATGAATTACGTCATCGTCTTGAAGAAGAAGCAGCCAATTATAAAAGACGTTTGGATACATATAGACAAGCACAACAACACCAGGCTGCTCTTGTTTCTCGTTTACAAGCCAAAGTAGATATTGTAAATTTTTAAATAAATTGTATAATATAAGATATATTAATGATTTAATATTTTTTTTAGGTATTGCAATATAAACAAAAATGTTCAGAATTAGAAAATCAAATGGCAGAATCTATAGTATATGATTCTAATAAAGTTGTAAGTTCTGCACCTCCAACAACTTCTGTTTTAGATGCAGCCCATCAAACACTAAGAGAAATACGTGAAGAACAAATATATGATTTAGATACTGCCCTAAAAAAATTAAGTGAAGAACGTAAAAGGTACTATTTTTTTCTTTTAAATATCTGAGAGAAAATTATTAGAATAAATAACTATTGTTTTCTTATTTAAGATGTGAAAAATTGCTGCAATTAAATACAACATTGAAAGATCAGTTAGAAGAATCTCATCAAACAAATGAAGCACTTACAAATGATCTACAAAAATTAAGCAATGATTGGGATATTTTAAGAGAAGAATTAGCTATCAAAGAAGAAGAATGGAGAGAAGAAGAGCAAGCTTTTAATGATTATTATACTTCAGAACATAACAGATTATTAATTCTTTGGCGCGATGTTGTTTCTGTAAAACGATTATTTGCAGAGATAAAATCTAGTACAGAAAGGGATCTATTAAAAATGAAAAATAACATTATTTCTACTTTTAATGATGTTTCGTCAGCTTGTAATAATACAGGATTTGCTATGAGAATGCAAGCAGCTATGCATCCAATGGTATATATATTATTTTCTTAATTTGTTTCAATATTTGTATTATGATTTTATCATATTGTAGATATCTCAACAAGTTCAACAGGCACAAGAACAGATAACAACTGATTTAAAAACAGAATTAATAACACTTAAACAACAGTATGATATAGCTCAAAATGAAATTCGTATAAAGGAAGAAAAAATCAATCAACTCATTCGTGATGTTCACAGTTTGGTAATTATTTAAATAATATATTTAAATAGAATAATAATTATAAGCTATTTATATAAAATAGTAATGATTGTATTTAGGAAGAAAGATGTGGAGAAGCAGAAACGGAAATTCATCGCAATACACGTTTACAAGATGATATAGAAATTTTACAATCTGCATTGAGAGATATAGCACATGCTGTAATTCAAGATGCAGAAAGTCGCGAAATTGAATCTACTCAAGCACCTCCTCATCTTCATTTATCACCTACTGGACCAATTCCTCAAAAATCACCGAAAAGAGGTACAAGAAGCAACACCATTCCAGCTTTTGCTGAAAGTACTATAAGTGCTGTACAAGCGGCTCTCCATAAATATCAATTGACTATACATGAACTTCAGGTATAAAAATTTTATGTATATTTTATATATATATATATATATATATATATATAAAATATACATAAACATATGTTTTGGTAAATTTTAAAAGTATTAAATTTAATTTATAAAATTAATGTATTATAGTACAATTTATTGTATTAGGTGAAATTGCAAACTAATAAAGAACAACTACAAAATACTCGTAAACAATGCGAAAATGCGGAAGAGAATGTTAAAACTTTAGAGAAAAAAGCGGAAGAACTGATTATTGAATTAGATGCAGTTCGATTACACTGTTCACAACTTAATCAAGAAAAAGATATGTTACAAAAAGGACTTGATACTATAAGAATAGAAAAAAATGCTCTTGAAAAAACCAGGATAGAACTTAATAATATGGTATAATATATATTTTTTCCATAGATATATTTCAATAAATGATATTTTATTTATATTCATATTTCATTCATATTAATAACACTTATATTCAGATGGAGAATTTAAACAATGATTGCGAAAAATTGCAAAAAGCTAACAACAAATTACAAAAAATTTGCGACAATCTAGAAGATGAAAAATTATATCTTCAAAGTGAACTCAATAGATTATCTAAAGATGTAGAATTGAGGTATGATAAGTAAAAATTATGTTATTTTATTCAATTGTTTTATTTACAAATTAAATTACTAGGGAATTAAATTTGCGTTCAGAAGAAGATAGATGCAGTAAAATGAGAGAGGAATTACTAACTTTACGTGAAGAATTGAATAAAACGTATCTCAGTAAAGATATGTTAGAACAACAAAAATTAGAAACAGATGGATTAATTTCACAAATTGAAAAAAACAAAGGTATCTCTTATTATAATTTTTTATAATTCAGATATTTAATATAGATTAATATTTTTTTGAATTTTATTATTATTTAGGTGATTTAGAATTAGAATTGGAACGTGTATTATTAGAAAAATCAGACGTGCAAGAAGTTTTAATGAAACTAGAAACAGTTTGCAGCAATCACGAACAAGAGAAACAGCGATTACAAGAAGAATTAAAAAAGGTAAAATTCAATAAAATTTTATCAAAATTTTATATGCTATTGGAAATTTTTTATCAATTTTAGGTAACAGAAGAAAAAAATAAATTAGCAAGTCAATGTACGGATCAACAAGGTGATCTGGGTTCCTTAAGAAAAGAATTACTTCAAGCAGAACAAACTAGACTTGATTTAGAATCAGAAAAAGTAACTTTGAATGAAAAAGTGAAATTTCTGGAGATCGAAAAAGAGAAGATTGAAATAGAATTGGCACAAGTTACACGCGAACGTGGAGATTTCAATAATCAATTATCAGTTTTAGCACGAAAGAAAGAAACATTAAATGAAGAATTGATGAGACTCAAACAAAGATTAGAACAGGCAAATGAAATGAATGGAAGAATAAATCGGAATTTAGAAGATCTTGTAAAAGATAATGAAGAAAAACAAGTAAATATAAATTATAAAAATAATTATATATATATAATAATTATATATAATAATTATATATGTATATAATATATACATATAATTATTTTTAAAAAATTGCATTATTTTTTCTAAATACAATTATTATTGTTTATTATTATTATTATTATAGGTTCTCTTAGAAACTAATGAAAAGGAAGTACAAAGATTACAAGAGCAACTTGCTTCAATGCGTAGTGAAAAAGAAACATTAGAAGGTGTTTTATTTGATACACAAACTAGTCTAGAAAATATGCACGTGAAAAAGACTCAATTAGAAAAGGAACAGAAAGAGCTTTTAATAAAACAAGAAAGCTTAAAAGGACAAGTAGAAAGATTAATGAAAGATCTGGAGAATAGCGAAAAACGAATTCATGAAGTAAAGCAAACTTTAACGCAACAAAGTGGCGATCAAGAAGCCGAATTTCAACAAATTATTTCTAACGTGAAAAAACATAGTGAAGAAAACATAAAAAAATTAAATGAAGAAAAAGTATAATAGCTATAATGTAGACATTTCATAGTACATGCAATTAAATTAATCAAATTTTCATTTTCAGGAACAAATAAAGATAAATTTAGAGAAACGACTTCAGCAATCTCTCTTGCAAGTTACTGGAGAAAAAGATAATGAAATAAATCAATTGCAGCAAAGAATAGATGAAATGCAACAACATATAGAAAATTTGTGTCAGCAACATGAAGAAGTTCTTCTTAGAGCAGAAAATGATAAACAGCAAGCTCTTCTTATAGGTAATAAATATGTATGTATAATAAAATATAGAAAATCAAATTAAAATCTTAGGTACAATTTTTTTTGCTTGTAGCTCACCATGATCAGCAAGCATTAATGGAAAAACTTGAAACTGTTTTGCATGAAATGGAAGAAGAAAAAAATAATGTAGAACGAGTCAAACGAGAAGCTGCAGTAAAAACTGAACAAGAGCGTAACAATATAAATCAATTACGTGATGAATTAAATCGTCTTAAAACAAAATTAGATGAAACTAGATTAAAAACTGATGAAGAAAAAATAAAACTTGATCTAAAAATAGAAGAACTCTGGAAAGAACGTGAATTAGCACAAAGAGAATCTGAAGAATTGCAAGTTCAATTACATATGACAGAAGATAAAGTTGATAGTTTACAAAATCAATTGCATGAAACTATTAGAAAACTTAAAGATGGTATATTTACATATTTATATAAAATTTTATTTATATATATATTTATATAATATATAAATAAATAAATATAATATATATTTATAGCCGAAAATCTTAACGAAACATTACGCAAAGAATTAGTAGATATTAGAAGACAATTAGGTGATTCCACGTATGAAAAAGAAAAATATAATAGTAGTAATAAAGAATTACGCGAGCATGTAAAACGCATTGAAAGTGAAAAAAGAGAACAAAATAGAATATTAGAAGAATCATATCAAAAAATTTCAGGTAATCTACATAATAATATAAATCATAATAATATAAATTTTATTTATGTTGATTTATATTTTTTATAGCACTGGAAGATATGAAAGTAAATGTAGATGCAGAGAGATCTCGTCTTCAAGCACAAATTCGTGATATGGAGAAAGAAATATTGCAATTACAAAAACAACTTCATTTTACTCAAGATGAATTACAAAAATCACATCAAAGTAATGCTCAAGCACAAAATGATGAAAAAGAATTGCAAGCTCGATTAACTAACGAAACAGAAGAAAGAGAACGTTTACAATTACAGTTACATCAAGTAAAAAAACAGGTAAAACATGAAATATTTTAACTAAAATGATATTTTCTTTCATGTTTATGTTTTGAACAGTTAATGGATGTTGACAATAGTCTAAAAGTAACAAGACAAGAACTTGGAAGATTGCGATCACGTGCAGATGAAGAGAATGAACGGTGGAGAGTTAGAGAACAAGAATTAGTAGTTCGTCTTGAGGATAGTCGATGTCGTGAAAGAAAACTCGAGGATCAAAAACATAACTTAGAAGTTTGTTTAACTGATGCTTCTCAACAAATTCAAGAACTGAAGGTAACAAAAAACAATAAAAAAGAATAAAATAATAAAATGAAAGATATAATTCATTAAATTAATTAGGCACGTCTTGGAGGTTCCGAAGGACGAGTTCGAGCTTTAGATGCACAATTATCGCAATTAGAAATAGCAAAAAAAGAAATCGAACAAAAATTAAATAGTGTGGGATCGACTTTACGTCGAATTGCAGGTATTCAAATGGATGGAAGTGTTAATATACCCTTTAAATTATTGAGTCCATCAAGAAGATGGAGTCCAGCAAGAGGTATATATATTTGCATATATCAATATAAATAACTTGAAAAATTAATTTATATATTTATAATTTTTTTTATTATCCAGCTCAAGATCATATTGATTCTAGTAGAGATGTGATTCTTGATGTTGATCCTGAGATTATTAGAAAAGGTGTACGATCTCTTATGCAACAAGTAGCACAAATCGAACGTGAAAGAGTAATTAATAAAAAAAACTATATAATCATCATCTGTAGTTTAAAATATTTAATTTATAAAAATAAAATACATTTATTAAAATTTTAGGATGATTATAAAACTGAATTATGTAATTTGAAGAAACAATTGGATGAAAATCAAGAGATTCAAAATAGATCTGATTTACAAATAAACACTTTATTAACAAATATAAGAATGCTTCAGGATGAAAAGAATTCATTAGAGGTAAAACTTTCTCAAAAACAAAGTGGCTATGAAATGCAGGTAAATTTCATTTATATTATTTTGATTATCTATTTTGTTACTCATAAGTTTATTTTAGTTAAATGCTTTACAACTAAAGTCAGAAGAATGCGAGCAATTACGCGAGAAGATTATCAATCTTGAATTAATGATTAGTAATAATTCTGAAGAAAAAATGCAATTTGAGGTGAGAAAATTCTTGAACATTAGATTTTTCTAAGTTATTATTATTATTATATAATTAATAATTATGCAGGAAAAGCTAGATAAATTAAAACAAGTTTTAAACAAAGTAGAAAATGAAAAACGTAATTTACAAGAAGAACTTAGTAAAAGCGAATCTCGTGCTACGAAATTAGAATTACAAAGGATGTCATTAGAAGGTGACCTTCAAAGATTGCAAATGATGTTCCAAGAAAAAGATGCAAATATTCATGTATGTTAAATACATAATGTTTAATTTCAAAATATTTCAAAATTAATTTATATTAAAATTAATTTACATTATGAATATTATTTCTCATTTATTATATTTTTTTAGAAATTACAAGAACGAAATGATACACAAAATCGAACAATGACAACTTTAGAAGAACGTTGTGCTTCATTGAAATCTATGGTAGAACAATTAAATCTTGCATTGGAAAAGGCATCTACTACAGAAAATGAATTAAAGAATGAAATTAATTCAATGCAGCATAATATTATGGAATTAACAACTACTTTGCAAACTTCTAATGAAAAGAATAAGCAGGTATTGACATAAAAAAATTATTTATAGAGACATAACATTATATTTGAATATTACTATTAACTATTTCATTTATTAATCACGATTTAATTATAGTTACAAAAACAAATTTCAAATGCTGAAAATGAACGTAGAATTTTATCTGAACGTATAGAATCGATGCAACAATCTTTAAATGATCTTAAACATACAAATCAAACATTAACAGATCAAATTACACGTCTTCAAAATGAATTGGCAAATAACGAAGTACAACGTTGTGCTTTAGAATCTCAATTAAGAATAGTTACCTATCCAATACAGGAAGAAAATACAAACAAGGATGAAGAATTATTACGACAATTACAAATAGCACAAAGAGAGAGAAGTGAAATGAGAGGAAAAATGGAAGCACTTAATGATAAAGTAAATATATATTTGTAATAAAAATATTGAAATTTGATATTGAATATTAATTTTATATATTTTAGATGAAATTATTGGAAGCTGATAAACGTAATTTAGAACGACAACTATCGTTATTTAAATCAACTAATCGTAGCAAAAGTTATGAACGTTATGAAAAAGCACATACAGAATTATTAGGCACAAGTTTCGATATAGATCATTATGAACAAGAAAATAGAGAATTAAGATTGAAAGTTCGTAGATTAGAAACACAACTTGCAGAGAAGGAAGCTGAACTTATAAGATTGAAATCAAGTTACACTCATACACATTCCGTATTTGATTTTAATCGAGATAGAACGGGCGAAATTGAAAGACTTAGAGCAGCTCAATTACAAGCTGAAAAATTGTTAGAAGCAAGAGAACAAAGTCATCGTCAACAAGTTTTGCGTTTGGAAAATCAGGTATTAATATTTTTTTTATTTTTATATCTATAATTTTTATAAATAATTATATTTATAAATAAAATTATAATAAATAAAATTATAATAGATACAATTATTACGCGAGCAACTTAATCAAGAAATAAAACGTCGACAATTATATGTTTTACGAAGTTCAAGGGCAGGTAGAGAAATGCAACAATTAAGACAAGCCTTAGGCGATTCTTTAAGAACTGTAGCACAAGATCCATCATTAGACGCAGTATTATTAGAACATGAAGCTCGAAAATTGGATTCTACTTTGACAAGTACTACCAGTTTACCGCCATCATTAGCTTTACCTCCGCCACCGTCTTATGATAGATCTTCCTCGCCAGCACAACTCAAATGAATTATATAATATTGTTTCAGACTGAATCAAATGTGGTAACTGCCAATGTATGTTCAATGATACAAAATAAGTAGTATATAATAGTTCTTCCATATATGGGAACATAAATTAATTATTATATTAACTTTAATCACGTACTTGAAATTCATTATAATAAGTTATTTCAAGACCACTAATTGATATAGTATTTTAATAATGTGTAGCATTTTAGTATTTTGCAACTTTTACATACAAATTTTTCATACAAATTTGAACTGATTATTTAGAAATTTATTCCATATTTTAAATTGTAATGTATATTTATTATAATACTTATAATATTTATTATAGTATTTAATAATATTCTAGATACTTCTCCAAATTATTCTGATATCAAAATAATTTTATTATCTTTCTTTTTTCATTTTTATTATGTTATATAATATTATCATGGTTTATAATATGAATTATACAAAATTTTATAAAAATGAAAGTTCATGATAGAAAATCATTCCTAAGCTGTCCACAAATTACAATAATTTTAACCTTGATTATAATTTATATATATATTTATTAATAAGTTATATATTTGTAATTTATCATAATATTATATTATATTATTATTTCAAAAATATATATTTGAATTATTAAATATACTTATGATATATATGATATAATGGAAAGCACTTTCAAAGTATAAGATAAAAATAATGCTATCTTTAGTCTTGTCTCGAGACCAAAGAGAATCACCAAACAAAAGCATTGTAGAGATATGCTTCTGATGATTTCATAGATATTGAAATTTAACACAACATAGAATGTAGATAATATTGTTATAAAAAATACTAAAAATAACATGCATAGTTGACAAATAATGGATTGTGTCTATTCTTTATTGATAAGAATATAGACAACTAATCCAACCAAACTATTTAGCAATTGAACTGTTGTGCTTACAGATCAGAAAAAGTATTTATGTAAATTATTATTTATTATATCTTTTTAACAATTTAAAAATATTAAGAAATTTTATTATTTATATTTTAGTATTTATATCAAAAAATTTTTAATAATTGAATGATGAAGAATTAATGAACATTAAAAAAAAAACATTCAAATAAATTATTTTGTTATTAATTCGTAATGCATAATAGATTTTTTAAAACTTTTTACAAATATTATTATTGTATAAATTTAATATATTCAAAAAAAAATATTAAAATAAAAAATTTGTACTTTTGAACTGATAAATTATATTGAAAAGAGCTTAAATAATGCTAGTCATGAAATATATTTATTCTTTTTATATGTATATATAATGTGTTAATTAATGTTCATTTTTGTAGAGATATATGTATATTCGTATATATGTAATAAATTATTGGAAAATTAATAGTTATAATTTTTTAAATAATATTTTGAAAACAATATTAAATATTAAATAATATTAAATAAATTATTGATATATTAATTAATTAATATATTAATATCATTATATATAATCATTATATATCATTAATTTAAAACATTAATGATATTAATGTTAAAGAATTATTATACATAATATTATAAATATTATAAAAACTTATGTAATATAGAAAATTATTAATTAAATTATTAATTAAATTTCATTTAATTATTAAGAAATAAAAAAATTTATCAGCTTTTTTTATTAGAAAATCTTAAAAAATAATGATAATATAAAATCATGAGAAATTTAATATTATAATGCCATCATAATTTAAATTTCATTACAAACTCATCATTATAAAATCATTTTTCATTTCAAAATGATAATATAATTGATTATAATAATCAATCTATATAGTTAATAAAAATTATAATAAAGATATTTAATATAATATTTCTCATTATATAAGAAATATAATAAAAATCAATATTTTGAATAACTTTTGATACTATTTTTGAATTGAATTCTGTCTAATATACAAAATATATAAATTTTTATAAAAATTAAATTATATAAATTAAGATAGATATATAGTCTTTGTAATATATAAAAAAATTAATATTATATATATATTATATATATTATATATATATAATATATAAAATTAATATATATAATATTATTAAATCATATATATATATATAAATATATAAAAGTAGACATATTTTATGTATATACTTTTAATATAAAAAAATTCGATTGAAAATTTTGTTAAAATTTTTAATTAACAAATTAAGCAAAAAGGACAAAATTAATCAATCATTTTTTAAGTATAAATTTTATGGAGCAATATAAACAAGAATAGTAAATAGTGAAAAAACAAAGATAAAATATGATAAAAATTAGAGAATCAATTTTATAGAATCTTATTTAATTTTAAATGAGACTTTAAATAATATATACCATGTTAAATGTTATAGATTCATGCAATTAAAATTTATAGGATTAAAAAATATCTTTAATAATTATGTTTTTTTCTCAAGTCATTTATTAATGAATATAAATTTTTTATTTTTTTGTAAAAACCTTTTGTTTTTCTGTAACAATATTGTAATTTATCTGTTTTTCTTTGCTATTGTTGTATTAATAATCTATATATAGTTTTAATATATATCTTTATTTTTTTTTTATCACATCAAATTCTTCAAAAAGCAATTAACTTTTCTCTTCTTTTTTAAAAGTTGTGAGTGAATATTAATTTATATAAATTATAGTGAAAAAAAATTATATTTATATTTAGTATTTTATATATATGTAAATATACATAGTAATAAATTTACTATCATTAATAAAAATTTATTCCCAATACTTATAAAAAAAAGTATTGTTGCGTTGAAAATTACGATTTATATCTGAAATAAGCTATGAATATTTGTCATCCATCTTATTAATAGTAACTATATGCTTTAATGAACCAATCAAATTACAGAAAATTCAAATTCAAACGAAAGTTGAAAGAGTCAATTTTTCAAATGGCGGCTTCACTATGTAAGTATCAACCGTTATAGTATACAAACAGAATAAATAAATATAAATTAAAAAATTATCTAATAATAAATAAATGTTATTAATTATTCATTAACTTAAAAAAATAGTTCGTAAAAATGTCAGACAGTATTAAAGTTGCCATTAAAGTGAGACCTTTGATTAAACGTGAAAAGGATGATAATTTATCAATACAATGGACAGTTCAAGAAAATTCTATTGTTTCTACAGATTTAGAAATGAAAAAGCGAGGAGATGGAAGATTTATTTTTGGTACATATACAGATGCATATAATATTTTTTTGTATTTATCATTATTTATTTAAATTACTATTATATTAGATGCAATGAATTACAAATTCAGCTGTTTTTAATATATTTATAGATCATATTTTTGATGTAAATGCATCTAATTCAGATGTATTTAATATTGTTGTAAAACCTATTGTTAATGCTGCTGTAAATGGCTTTAATGGTACAGTATTTGCATATGGTCAAACAAGTTCTGGTAAAACATACACTATGATGGGTGGTACAGAAGAATTAGGAATTATACCACTTGCTGTACAATATATGTTTGATACTATTGCTAATACTATGGGACGTGAATTTTTATTGAGGTTTATATATTTTTTTTAATAAAACTTATAATAATAATATTGATAAATTTAATATTATATATATAAAAAATAATTTATTTTTTAGAGTATCTTATTTAGAAATTTACAATGAAAGAGTTAATGATCTTTTGAATAAAAATGGGACTGATTTGAAGTTAAAAGAAGATGGCAATGGGCAAGTAATTTTGCTATGTAAAGAAGAAATTACCAATAGTCCTGAAAATGTACTGTCTATTATGAAAAAAGGAAATAAAAATAGAAGAACAGGAGAAACTAATATGAATGAACGTAGTAGTAGAAGTCATACTATATTTAGAATTGTAAGTTTATATTAATAATTATATTATATTATATATATATATATATATATATATAATATTTATAATATATATTAATATATTAAATATTAATATATTAAATATTAAATTAATATAATAATAATATATATTAATATATATATATATATATATATATAAAATATTTTAACATAAATTTTATATTCAGACAATTGAAAGTAGAGAAGCTGGAGGAGATTCAGATAGTGCTATACAAGTATCACAATTGAACTTAATAGATCTTGCTGGTTCTGAAAGAGCAAGACAAACAGGAGCTACTGGAGAAAGATTCAAAGAAGGAAGACATATTAATTTATCTCTATCAACATTAAGTTTAGTAATCAAACAATTAAGTGAATCTCAGGATAATCAAAAACATGTTAATTTTCGTGATAGTAAATTAACGAGATTACTTCAGAATTCACTAGGTGGCAATGCTATGACAGCAATAATATGTGCAGTGACTCCTGTTGCTTTAGAGGAAACTCAGTGTACTTTATCGTTAGTAGTATTGCTATTGCTATTTTAATATAAATATGATGTATATTTGTATTATTTATTGTTTATATTATTGTTATTTTATTATTTAAATTTTATTTTTTTCATTTTTAGTTTCGCATATCGGGCAAAAAGTGTAAAGAATAAACCACAAATTAATGAAGTTATGTCTGATGGAGCACTTTTGAAACGTTACGCAAAGCAATTGGCTAAACTTCAACAAGAATTAGAGGTTTCTTATTTGAATTGTTTTGAAAAATTATCTAAGATTCATTTCGTTTTAGTAGTTCTATTTTTATTAATGTTTATTTTAGAAAATAAAAAATGAAAATCGATCTGAAGAAGTTAAAGAAATGGAATCTAAATTACAAGAAAAAGATCGTATTAATCAATTATTAGAAGAACGTATAGAATTATTAAAAACTCGTATTGTTTCTGGAGATAATACAAATCAAAAAGATTCGTTGAAATACGAATTTAAAAGAAGACAAACGTGGGGAGGTCCTGGAATGTTTAATCATCATTTAGCAGTTTTTCAATCTAAAACTGGTTTACCAACTATAAAAGAAATATCTGAAATACCAAGTAGGAAAAGTATAATTCAGTCTATGGATATAATGAATCAAAGTAAATTTATTATATTATTTTTAAATTTATATATTACATATTATTTATAATAATATAAATGATATATTGATATTTGTATAAATAATAAATAATATATTGTTTTTTATTTTTTATAGCATTTCAAACTGCTTTTACTGATTTTGAGTTAGAATTATTTGAAACTGAAAGAGAACGTGAATCTAGAGAAAATATAAGTGATAGTGATGAAGAATCATTTGTAATAAAACATAAAAACCGAGTTACTTTTAGAGATGATGTAGTGAATATAAAACCTAAAAATAATAGTTTTGATGTAACACCAGAAAAATCTAATAGTTATACTCAAACTGTAAGGTAAGATAAAAATTAATAAATTATAAAACTTTCATATCTTTATTTTTTAAAATTATAACAGTTATCAGATTTCTCCTTCTACGCCAAAACATGTTTTACGACGATATATCACAGATTTAACAAAAGAATTTGTAGAACTTCGTGAATTTACAACTCTAGAAAGGCAGTTAATATGCCAATGCCATACACAAGTAAATATAATCAATTATATAATATATAATAATATTATATTAATTATATTCGTTATATTTTTTTTATATATATTATTGAATCTTTCATTTTAGGATTTACAAACGGAAATAAAACCAGCAGAACAAATAAAGTCAACTCTAAAATATTATAAACCAGAATATAATTCAGAAGTGAAAGAACAACTTGTGAATCTTAATCTTGCAGAAGAAACAAATTCAGAATATATAATTTCTGAATTATGTATTAAACTGAATCAAATTCAAAAACAAAATATTTCTGAAAAAAAATTATTAGAAAAAAAAATTAAGGACATTACTTCTGAAAAAAATGAATTTGAATATATTAGTCGTGAATTACGTGCAGAATTGAAGAGCAAAAC
Organism: Apis cerana; assembly: GCF_029169275.1. Lineage (NCBI taxonomy): Eukaryota > Metazoa > Arthropoda > Insecta > Hymenoptera > Apidae > Apis > Apis cerana. Next base: position 3,201,284 of record NC_083867.1, on the reverse strand, counting down.
AGCAGAATTGGATTTGAAAATTATGTCTGAAGAAAATATAAGACAAGAAGAAACATCAAAAATATCAGAATTAGAAAAAAAAATTGAGGACATTATTTCAGAAAAAAATAAATTGGAATGCATTAATATTAATTTACATAGTGATTCAACAAAAAAGATTACAGAATTACAAAAGCAAGTTGAAAATATTACTTCTGAAAAAAATGAATTTGAGCATATGCGTCGAGAATTACATATAGAATTAAATAAAAAATCTATAGAATTAGAGAAAATGAAAAATAATTCAGAAAATATTGAAACAGTAAGTAACAGAATAATAGAGTTAGAGACAATAATTGAAAATATTACAACTGAAAAAAATAAATTTAAATGTATAAATGATGATTTACATACTGAATTAAATCGAATTTCGGCAGAATTCGCATTACAAATTGCTTCAGAACAAACAGAAAAACAAAAAGTAATCGAAAAAGCATCTGAATTAGAAAAACATATCGAAGAAATTATTTCAAACAAAAATGAAAATTTTAGTATTGAATTAAAAAATGAATTAGATAAAAAAATTATAGATTTGGAATCAAAAATTGAATCCGAACAAGCTTTAAATCAAGAAGCAGTGGAAAAAATTTCTAAATTAGAAAAAAAAATCGAAAATATTATTTCTGAAAAAAATGAACTAGAAATTATGAATACTGAATTTAGTAAAAATGTTTCAGAATTAAAATCTATGATTACATCGCAACAGACTGCTTATCAAAAAGCAAATGATAAAATTTCTGAATTAGAAGAAAAATTAGAAAACACAATATCAGAGAAAAATGAATTTCAACATATTAACATTGAACTACATGCTGAATTAGATAAAAAATGTTCTGAATTTGAATTAACAATAATGTCAAAGGAAAATGAAAATCTTATAGCAATGGAAAAGATTTCGGAAATTGAAAAACAGATTATGAATATAACATTTGAAAAAAATGAACTTGAACGAATCAATAGTGAATTACGCATTGAATTAGAACAAAAAAATTTTGAACTAAAAGAGAAAACAATGACAGAAGAATCTAAAAATTTGAAAATTATGGAAAAGATTTTTGAGTTAGAAACACAAATTAACAATATAACATCCGAAAAAGATGAATATAAGCGTATTAATATTGAATTACGTGCTGAATTGAATGCAAAGATTTCTGAATTGAACTTACATGTAATATCAAATGAAATTGATAATCAAACTGATGCAAAAATGATTTCTGAAGAAATAGAATTAAAATGTACCAATGATGAATTATATACCAAATTGAATCAAACAACTAATGACTTAAAAACTAAAGTATACATAAAAGAAACTGAATATCAAAATACAAGTATGAAATTTGAAAACAATGAACAGTGCTCTATTAATAAAGATTTATGCATTAAATTGGCTAAAAAAATTTCTGCCTTAAAGACAAAAGTTATAACAGAAAAAATTGAAAATCAGAAAGTAAAAGAAATAATTGACGAATTAGAAATAGAAATTGAAAATATAATATCCAAAAATGATGAAATTGAACATATTATCACTCAATTATATTTTGATTTAGATAAAAAAACTTCTACATTAGAATTAGAGCAAATCAAAAATCAAAAAACAACAAGAAAGATTTCTGAATTAAATAAGCAAATTGAATGTATTATGTCAGAACAAAATGAAAATCTTAATCATTTAAATTTAGAACTTGAAGAAAAATCTTCTGAACTAGAATTGAGAATGTTAAAACAAATTACATGTAAAGAAGATATAAAAGCAACTTCTGAATTAGAAAAACAAATAGAAAATATTAATTTACAAAATAATGAACTTGAAAATGTTGTTGAATTACATTATACAGAAAATAAAGAAATTTTAGAAGATATTCAAACTACAAATCAAGATTTAAAAGAGCAACTAAAAAATGAATCTAATCTATCTTTCTTGACAATGAATGAAACTAATGCAGATAATTTACATTTAACCCTAAATATAGAAGCAGAGAAAAGCTATTTAGAAGAAACTCTTCAACTAAAAAGTCAAGAATTGGAAGATATCAAAAACGATGTTCAAAGCCTTAAAACAGATATAAAGAATTTACAAGAAACCATTTATTTATTAACAACTGAAAATATGGAAATGACTACTAAATTAACTGTAGAACAAGAGAATGCGAAACAAACAGAAATTAATCTTCAAAAAACAATTGATGAACTTTATACGCGCATTTCTCAAGTTACAAATGAAAAAATTACTTTACAAAGTGATCTAGCAGCCTTGAATGATCAATTGGAATCTGTGCATTCTAAAATGCCAACAGTATACAATGAAAAAGAATTATTTGAATCATATCAAAATAAAATTGATAAGTTAACAACAGAAAACATTGAATTATCAGCTTCTATTGCAGAAAAAAATATAGAGCTTGAAAATATCAAAGAAAGTAAATCACTTTTATATGATCATGATTGCATTTATAAAAAAGAAGTAGTTATTCTTAAAGAACAGAATGAGTGTTTGCAAATGGAGAATAATGAACTTTCTACAGAATTAATAGACAAAATTGAAGAAAATGATATGTTGAAGGAACAATGCAATATATTAAAAATCAAAATAGAACAATCATTAGTACTAAATGAAAATGTTGCTGAAAATGACATAGAACATTTAAAGACAGAAAATAATAATTTAAAATTAGAAATTGCAGAATTAAAAACAAAAGTAACAATATTATCTGAAGAAAATGAAAAATTCTCCACCAGCTTGTTAGAAAGTATAGATAATCTTGATTCTGTTCAAAATGAAAAATCATGTAACAATTCCTTGTATTTATCAAAGGTATTTAATGATAGTACAGATATTAATGAAATTGAACAAGAAATATTAGAAACTGACGAAAAATTAGAAAATAAAGTGATAACATTGCAGAATAAAATCGATCATTTGACGCGTCTAAATAAAAGACTTAGTGATTTAAAATTAACTTCTTGTAATCAATGTACACATTTAAGAAATATGAACGAAAGTTACAGAGCTTTGAAACTTGAAACAAAAATTTTAAACCAAAAGTTAAAAGATTTACAAAGAAAATACGATCGTAAATGTATAGACACTGATATTTTAAAAAATAAAGTAAATCAGGAATTGAATTCAAGTGAACATGACCTATCTTCAAATATTGTTTTTGTTAATGAAATGAATGTCAGTTTTGTTGAAAAAAAGATTCAAAATTTGAATAACGAGCTACAAACTTTAAAAACCGAACATGATAAACTCTTAATTCTGTATGAAAATGAGCATACTGACTCAAAATTACTTCAAAGCGATATGACTATAAATGCATCCAATATTCAAGAGTCTCAATTAAAGGAAAACAAAAGTGAAAATAGAATAGAACAAATTCAAATTTATATTGATCATATAAGAAATGATATAGATAAAATAAAAGAAAATAGTATAAATTTTACTGCTATACTTAATGAATTTAAATCTGAGAAAATTAATTTGTTAGATGAAATTAATAATCTAAAAGATATTAATGAAGAATTAGAACAAAAAATATTAAATAACGAGAGCACAGCAATAAATAAAATACAAATTCTTGAAAATGAATTGATTAATATGAATAAAGAAATTGATCGGTTTACTACACAAGAAAAAGAATTGGAAACACAAAGAATTATGTTAGAAGTAGAATTGGAAGGTTTGAAAGTCGAAGAAGAGAAGAAAAATATTTTGATTAGTGAATTAAATGAACATATTTTTTCTCTCAAAAATGAATTAGATTTAATTATAAACCAGAGAAATGAGTTAATTAATTCAACTACAATTAAATGCAAAGAAGAAGAGTTAAAATATTTAAAAGAACAATGTGAGAAATTCGAAAAAGAAAAATTACAAAGTAAAGAATTGGAACATCATAATGTACTAAAGATTAAAGAATTAGAAATATGTATAAACAATCTCCAAAAAAATATAACAAATCAAGAAAATATCTCTAAAGAATATCAAGAAAAAAATATTAATTTCGAAAAACTTTTGCAAGAAAAAGAGGAAGAAAAACATAATCTGATAGAAAAATTACAAGCAAGTGAAACAGAAATAATTAATATGAAGAATAATTTAGAAATGGAATATAAGAATGAATTGGATTCAATGGTCTTGCAACATCAACAATATATCAAAGAAAATGATAACAATATAAAAAAATTAAATGACACATTAAATAAATATATTGATGAAAATTTGAACTTAACACAAGAGCTCACGAATCTACAAAATATTAAAGAAAAATTAAATGAAATAACGATAGAAAAAGAACATTTATTTGATGAACAAAAAACATTGATTAATGATAAGGAACAATTTTATGAGGAATTAAATGATGTTAAAAAATGTATAATTAAAGAACTCAGTTCACTTAAATGTAATATAAATTTACCAAATTTTTCAAATAAATCTGCAAATGAAATTTTTATAATTTTCTTACAAACGCTTTTATCTAAAGAAGAGGAAGTAATTAAAACTGTACGAGAAACATATGAAAAGGAGAAACAAAAAGTAGAAGAAGAAAAACAACAATGTATAGATACAGAAAGACGTACCGTTATGTGGGCCAAAGAATTAGAAGCAGAAATTGAAAAACTGCAAACAGATCTAACAGAAGAAGAACGTTCTCATAAAGAATATCAAAATAAAATATTTCAATTAGAGCATTTTCTAAAAGAAAGTAATCATGAAAATGAAATGTTGAAAGAAAAAATGAACACATTAGAAACAGATTTTATATATTTACAAGCAGAATTTGATAAACAACATAAAGTTGACAATCAACAAGAAGAAGCAATTTTTGAAGCTCAGAAAAGAGAAAAAGAAGCACAAGAAATGTTTAAAAGTAAAGAAGTAGAATTACAGTTGAAACTTAAATCTGAAAAAGAAATGTATGAAAAAAAAATAAAGAATTTCATTCAAACTATAGAATGTTACAAAACAAAAAATTTTGAATTAAATAATACTATTGAAGGACTTGAAATAAATGAAAAACAATTAAAAAATATCATAGAAGCAAATTCGTCTGAAATAAAAAAGAAAAATGAAAATATAGAAAAAATAAATGCAGAATTTGACCAACTTACACAAGTTTATAATGAAATAAATCAAGAGATGAGACAAAAGAATTCGCATATTGAAGAAATCACAACAATTTTAAAAAATAAATGTGATTTATTATCTGAATATAAAATAAAACTTGAAACAATTTTACCTGAATATGAAATGTTAAAAGAACATGTTAAAGATCAAAAATTGACCATAGAACAATATAAAGAAGAAATAGAAGTATTAAAAAAAGAAAGAGAAGAGCAATTGGAAATTATCAAAGATAAATTGAATATGGAAGAAATAAAAAATGCTAGTTTAAGTAAACATTTAAATGAATTGAATAATAAGAATATTTCAATAATAGAAGAATTGAATAGTTTGAAAGAAAGATTTAAAGAACTTCAAGAAACAAATATAAAGTTAGAGAAAAAAATTAGAAATAGTACCAGCAAAATTAAAGCAGAAGCGGAAATAGAAGAATTAAAAGAATTAAATAAAAGATTGCAGAACAATTTGGAAGGCGCAAGCAATCGCGTTGCGGAATTTCAAGAGATTAAAAATCAGACTTTAAAAGATTTGATTGATATTAAAGGAAAATATGAACTTATATTACAAGAAAATAATGAATTAAAGAAAACATTTTCATTATACAATTTGAAACACATAACTTCAAATTCACTGATAGACGAAAGTAAATATGATGCACTTCTCTTAGAGAAGAATAAAATTGCATTAGAATTGGAAGATAAAAAAATATTATTAAATCAAAAAGATAAAGATATAAAAGAACATGTCACACAAGTACAAAAATTAATTGATAAAAATAAGGAATTGGATGATGAATTAGAAGAATATGCAGCAGTAATTAGAGAACGAGATATTGAAATTTCAAAATTAGAAGAAAAATTGTATTCTCGTTTTTCTGAAAATGTTCTTATTAATGAATTAGAAGAGAAATTAAAATATCGTAATGAAGAAAATGAAAAACTTCGTGATCAAGTTGATGCGCTTAGAATGAGATTGCAAATGAATGTAGAAGAAAATATCAAATCGCAAAATGAAAATATTGTTCGCGACTTAACAAAACAAAATTTGGAATTGCAAACAAAGTTAAGTTTTTATAAGAAACAAATAGATGATAATAAATTTAAAGAAATACATATGGAACAATTACAAAATTTGAACAAAAAATTACAGAATGATTTAAGAGATGCAAACCATCGTATAAAAGAACTTGAAGAAGAAAAAAATAAAATAATAAAGAAATTAGAAGCACATAAATTATTGTTGAACCAAAAAGATAAAGAAATTAAGGAATACATAAATAAAATACAAGATTTAACAATAAAAAATAAGAATTTAATACAAATACAATACAATAAAAATGAATTTGATAATAAAATGGAATCCATTCATAGTCGAGAAATTTCAAATTTATCTAATTTAGATTTATATTCAACAAAAGATGAATCAAATAATGATATAAAACAAAAATTAGAATTTTTCATGGTAGAGAATAGAAAACTTAAAGATGAAATTAGGAAGCTTCAAACAAAATTAAGAATCGAAGTACATGAAAATAGCATTCTTAAAGATAGTAAAAAGAATCAACATAAAACTGATTTATCTGATAAAGATGTTATAATATATGAGAATAAATATGAAGAATTGAAGAAAAAAATTCATGAATTAGAATTACAATTAGTATCAAAAAATGGAAAAATTGCAACATTAGAAATACAAATTCAAAGTGAGAATTTTCCATATCAAAGAAAATGTAAAGAGTTAGAAGAACTTGTACTTGCATTTCGTAATAAGGTATGTTATAAAATATAAAAATAATTAAAGATTGATATTTAGTTTATAAATATGTAGCAATGGTAATTTATATAGTTTTATATAATTTGAAATTTTCTTTGATTTAATTCAAGCTAATTACAATACTGAGTATTATAACTTATCGAATATAGTTTATTCTCAAAAATCTCAAATTATAATTATTATAAATATTTAATTTAATAATTTATATAATTTTAAATATATAAATATTTAATTTAATAATTTAATAATATATTTTATGTAACAGAATGCAGAATTAAATAATGAAGTAAAGAAATTACAAAGGTCTCTAAATGATATTAATGCATGGGAATGTGACATTTGTAGACGATGGCGTATAAATAGAAAAGACCAAGCTTGTCAAACAATACCTAATAATACTGTGCGTTTCTGCGGTACTAATAGTGGAGTTGTCGAGGTAATATAAAAATATTAACACATTAATTTTTAAAATATTTACAGTATTTATTTTGGATTATAATTTTTAAATAGGATCATGTGAAAATAGAAAAATTAGAAAAAGAAAAAATGTTAATGAAAGATTTATGTCGTTCTCGAGCTCGACAAATAAGAGAATTGCAAGATCGTTTAAAAGAATTAGAAGAAATACAAAGTTCATTTTCTTTAAAGCCACATGAAGTATTGCAAGATAGATCTAATCAGCAGAATAGCAATGTTACAAAATTGAGCAGACATTTGGATATTAGAAAAAATCCATAAGTTAATTTTCGTTTTTAAGGATAAGGATGTGCATTAAATGTATTTTAACCAATGACCAACAAGTAAAAAGTATAATTTTTTATTCTGTTTCTGTACTATATGTATATATTATAAAAACTGTAAATAACAGTGACTGAATTGAGAATTATACATATGATATCTTTAATTTTGTAATTCAAATGTATGGTTTTATTAAAAAATAATTAATGAAACTATTAAAAAATTATAATGAATTATAATAAAAATATAATAAAAATTATAATAAAACTGTTGTTTTTATAAATAAATAAAAAATATAAATACAAATTGAATTTATAATTTTATATAAAATGATTTATTAAATAATATTTATATTTATAAGTTCATATATATAAATTTTTTACAAATTGATATTATATATTTGGTTTAATATTTCATGATTTGCTGAGTTTTTGTTTTTTTAACTTATGTTTAGATGTAAATTTTTTAAGTCTTTTGTTACCAATTTTTCTTTCAAATAAATCTATGACAAAAAATAAATTATATATAAAATATCAATGAATCAAAGTTATTTTATAATATATATAAATATATATTAATTATATATAAATATATAAGATTGAAATTACCTTTATCAGGTTCTTCTCCTATTTCATCACGATAATATTGTGCATCATCATCTTCCTCTATATTATTTTCTTCGACTGACTCTTTTGCAATTTTTTGTAATAATATTTCACTTTCTTTCTTTTTCTGTATTCCCTTTAAAGATCTTTCTTTATGTTCTTGTTTCTGTAATTCTTTCTTCTTCTTATTTTCTTCTTGTATTTTTTTTCTTTTTTCTTTCAATTTCTTTTTTTCTTCTCGTTTTTTTTTTATTAAGAGTTTTTCTTCTTCAGATTTATAAACATATTCATGATAAAGTACTTCACCATCCAAGAGTCCATCTTCAACTTTTATTAACTAAAAATATTTTAAAGAATATTAATTTCTGTAATAATATTTTTTAAAGTTATATAGTTATTATATTATATTTATAAGTTATATAATAAAAAGAAATGTTTCTGACCTCTAATGTTAATCTAGGACCCAATTCAGAAAGTCTAATTGCACTTTTATTATTTGCATAATTACCACGTGAAGATAATTTTTGTGGTAATGTAACATGATTCAAAGGATCATCTTCAACTTCACTTTCAGAAATTGTTTCTTTTGTTAAAAAATCAGAAAAATCTTCACATTTAGATAAATTTGGTATTTTAGCTTGAACTAGTTTTTTAACACCTTTTGACAAACCAACAGGTATTACTTTAATCGCATAATGCCTAAGATCAATAGTTTTTGATGTTGCATTATAATTTAAACACAAACATCTACGAATGGTACTTAAATTAACCTATAAAAAAATCAAAATATATTTTAAAATTATGACTTAATTTGATTTAATATTTAAAATAAAATTGTTTAAAATAAAACTCACTGTAGTCAAATTTATTGTAGGAAACATATTTTGAAACATAGAAGCAATAAGTTTTAGTTGCATACCTTCTCCACTAAAATTATTTAATATTACTAATGGAGAATTGTTAAATAATTCTTCATATACCATTTGCTTTTTTATTAAAGATATTACATCACGTGATAATGAAAAACTATGTATTTTAAATGTAAGTGTTGGTCCCCTTGGTAACCTATTTTATATTTATTAATTAATTATATATTTAATAATTAATATATTTTCTAAAAATTAATTATTTAATAATATATTTATGATATAATTTGCAAAAATTTAACTTATATTTTGCTACCTGCAAAGTTTAAAATACATTCCTTGTTCTGTTTTTGAAAATATACACATATGTGTAACATGTAATATGCTAGCTATAGATACAAAATCTTTAATTGTATTCTTTTTTCTTTCTTTTAAAGACATTGCTGTAAAAGGTTCCATAATTTTACGAAAGTTTTTTGTAAGCTCAACAATATGTTCTCCAGGTATTCCACGATGAATGACAAATGAATGAGGTGCTTTTACTATATCTGGATTTTCTTCTGTATTAATCTGCTTATTCCTTTTTACGCAACGACCCTAATTAATTTACAATTAAATAAGGGATTAATTTTTATTAACTTTATATTATATTATTATATCATTATTATTAAAAAATATATTTACATTTTTATAAAAAATTTATCAACTATTTAATTTATTATTATTTTTTTAATTTATATATTGAAAAAGTTTTCAAATGAAATAATTAATAATTAATTACCTTTTTATGGCGTCCCATGATTTTTTAAAATTATTTTTTTTTTAAATTAAGGTTAGAATATTTATCACGTGTATATACAACACAATGCTATGAAATTATCAATTTTAAAACAGGTTGGACACAACATAAAAACTCATAGTGAATAAAAAATTATTATTTCTTTTTTTTACTTTCTAATAAATTTGTCGAAAAATATTTAAATTCATTGAATGTCAAAAAGTAAAATTTATTTTAGTAATTAAATTATTAATTAGTAATAATTTTATAATATTAATAAATTATTAATAAATATTTTAATAATTAAATCATGATTAATACTTTTACATTTTTTAAAGATATGTATAATATTTTAATTATATTTATTAATATTTTTATTCAGTAATTAATAAAAGTTTAATAGTATAATAATTAATATCGTTCAATTTATATAATTTTCATATAAAGCAAAAAATTTCTATTAATATAAATTATATATATATATTTTTAATATAATTTTTAGTATAAGTTTTTAGTTTAACTTTTTACACATATGTTTTTTTCTACTTTCTTTTCTCTTTATTTATTTTATGTTTTATTATTTTCAACTTATTAAAATCTAAAATTATATAAAGAGTACAATAAGAGATCGCGAAATCATCCAACTTCCCTTCTCATTCTATTATGAATCTTGGAAATGATTACGGTTGTTCACCGCGTGGAAGGATTCATTGTCTGAAAGCGCGGGAACTTCAGTGCAACTTGTTAAGCGAAGAAAACTCTTCTCACGGTGCAAAGTTCATGGCTAGTGCGTCGATCTTTATCTATTTAGCCATGTCCGGGGACCTCTTGAGTTGTTACACACTAAAATTACGTCGCCAATAATGAGGATATAAACTCTTTTAATAATCTTACTTCCACGTCTTTGCTTTTCTTTACTCTGCAATTTTCTCAACGCTAGTAACGTCCGTTATCAATCTCACATCTTTTATTTATGATCTGATATAATGTTAACGATATCCATTATATTGTAAAATAAATCACTAAGAAACTTATTTATTTTTCTATTATTCATCTCGATTTGCTGTATGAACAAATATATTTAAATTTATAATTCAAATTTTTCAATATTTTTTGATTCTATCTTTTCATTTCATAACCTTAATTGATTACTCAAATAGAAATATGATATATTAAAATATTAATATTACATTATAAACATTAATATTAAATAAAAGTAGAATGAATAATTTTATAGTAATATTTTAATTGTAAAAACTAATTGTAAAACTTTGATATTGTAGAAAAATTTAAAAAAAGATTAGGAAAGTTTATGTATCATATAGAAGAATTTGAATTTTGTTTTTCAATAATCAAAATTTCTAAAGAAAAAACAAAAATTTTTTATCCTAATTTTGGCTTAATTGACAGTAATATTTGAGCATAGTAATTCGTTAACGGCGACGCAAATAATAATCGCTGTATATTTGCACCGGCTGCATCGAGGTAACGTCTGCCATATGCCAAGTTAGAAACCGGCCGTGATTTTTGCCAATATTGCTTAAGGAAATCGAAAAATAAAATATAAACTTGTCTTTCCATTATTTAATATATATGAGATTTATGAATATTTATATGTATTAATATTTATTCGAAATTACTATTATTGATATATATTCACTTTCTTAAATATTAATGAAAATCTTTTAATAAAAATATTTAATTTATATTTTATAATTACTTTATTCTTGCATTATAAAAATTCTTTACATTGAAAAATAAAAAAATATTACAGATGAAA